>NC_138204.1:205924341-206021841 GCF_964194415.1 Vipera berus
CAGTTCCATTACAGCCTTCCACAAAATTCCCGGAGAAAGTAAAAATGCTACAATACCTTTAGGAAGTACACTTCCAAAATTCCTGCCAAAAACTCGTGGATAGCCTGAGGTTTCTCAAGTTTATATTCTTCCAGAAGTCAGCTAAAAAACAAAAAAACCCTCCTTGTGTTCTACTTATGACATTTCCTGGTAAGAAAAGATATTTTCTCCTTTGGTTAGAGCTCAAAATAATAGACAGGCAATGAATTTCTGTATTAGGTAGGAAGTTGGGTTAGACCCTTGGTGGAGCAGTGGGCTAATGCCTCCTTAAGTAACACCAGCTGCCTGCAATTAGTGCAGGTTCAAGTCCCACCAGGCTCAAGGTTGACTCAGCCTTCCATCCTTCTGAGGTAGGTAAAATGAGGACCCAGATTGTTGGGGGCAATATGCTGACTTTGTAAAAATGCCGCTGGGGTGTGTGTGAAAGCCCTAATAAGCAGGCATATACATAGAAAGAAGGCTATTGCTAAGCACATTGATTTGTGCTTCTTAGATTGTAAGCTGCCCTGAGTCTTCGGAGAAGGGTGGGATATAAATGGGATTAAAAAAAAAAGATTATCTCCAAGATTGATTCTTTGACTCTGACAATCCTTGCAGCACTCCTGAGAAGATGTTTTAGAGTACACAGCTCAAAATCCTTCATCATGACAAAAATCATTAGAAAACTTTGTTCTGCTTAAGAACTGAAGTTATACAGTCTGAAAATAACCACTGGTTATAAGCTACCTTACTACAGGCTGCGCCATCCACACTTTCTGAATTTCCTTCAAAGGCAATTTCAGGTAAATTGTCCAGTGTTGTAATCTAATCTGGAGATTACTTAGGTTTTTGAAGTTCATAATAGTTGCAAAATAATTAGGGTAACCAATGAAAAGCTCCAGGTATTGAGTAATCCTACAGAACAGAATAACAGAATTGGAAGAAGCCTTGGAGATCTTCTAGTCCAACCTCCTGCTCAGGCAGGAAACCCTACACCAAGGGTAGGCAACCTTGGCTCTTTTATGACTCATGGACTTCAACTCCCAGAATTCCTGAGCCAGCATGGCTGGCTCAGGAATTCTTGGAGTTGAAGTCCATGAGTCATAAAAGAGCCAAGGTTGCCTACCCCTGCCCTACACCATTTCAGACAGATGGTTGTCCAGTCTTTTCTTAAAAACCTCCAGTGATGGAGCACCCACAACGTCTGAAGGTGGCTGTTCCACTGATTAATTGTTCTGTTGGGAATTTTCTCCTTATTTCCAGGTTGCTTCTTTCCTTGATTAGTTTCCATCTATGGCTTCGTGTCCTTCCTTCAAGTATCCATAACATACTGAATCACAAATTGCCTACCCTTAGTTTAGCATGTTATGTGAAGTTGTGGGTGGTCCAACCCTGGAAGTCTTTAAGAAAACATTGGACAGCTATTTGCCTGGAATGGTATAGTCCAGGGGTGTCAAACTGCTGGCCCACGGGCCGGACACATCAAAGCGGAAGCCTCGCCCAACTCGTTGCCGGCAATGGCAAAGCCATCCCGATACGTTGGGTGACGTCACGTGACATTGCGAGTTTGACATGTCTGGTTTAGGGTCTCCTGCTTGACCAATGGGTTGGACTAGAAGACCTCCAAGGTCCCTTCCAACTCTGTTATTCTGTTAAGAGGGAACACAGAAGAATTTTCCTGAGTTTCATGAAACACTCAGGCTTTGGAAAAAAGAGAGAATGAACTGGAAGATGTCCAAAGCCTTTCCCCCCAATGGAGAACTTCATTAAGAATAGCTGATGCTGGTATCTTAAATCCTGTTCCTAATAACCCATCCCTATCTGTTTTGGGAAAAGATATATAAGGATACTTATAAGCAAGTGTCTCATTTCCATTTCCGAAAGGTCACTTTTCTATTGAGTAGATGCAATTGTGTACGCCGACGCCACTTTCTCCTGCCATCCTGCTGTTTACTCCATGATCAATATCGCAGTCTAGACTCAAATGTCTCTGGAATCTTACCGTAGCTTAATTTCCCACAAGATCAACTGGAACTGGCTGAAAATGCTGCGATCGGCAGCCCTGGAAAAACAACAACAGCAACAACAACATTGACAAAAGGAACCAGAATGGCAAATGCCTTTGCAGCACAATTAACACAGCCCCAGCGCAGATTGGTGTTTTCATCACTTTTCAGGAAAAAATTAACCTGTCACGTTTCTCTATTATCAGCCGAGTCTGGGAACAAAACAGAATCATTTACAACTTTTTCAGACGATGTCCAGGTCGTACGTATTAAGATGCCCTGTGTATCTTTATACAGATGCTGGGGTACGTTTGGGATTCTGACTGGCTGCCTTCCTGCTCCCATCACCCCTTTGCAAGTATTAATGACTTGATGGCTGCTGCCTGCCAGACTACAGTGACCAGATTGATTGTAGATGCTTTCAGCTGATACGTTACATTGGAGACCGAAATAGAAAACAGATCATAAAAAAAATAAAATGGGAATTATATATATAGTAAGAAATAAAATGTTAAATATATCTGTCTGGAAACACATGCAATCAGAAGCTCTGACCGGTACCAGCACAAAATAGAGAAGTTATAAGAATAAGAATTTGCACACAGCACAGAGGATGGGTACTGAGAAAAAGATTCAGAGATACATTCATTCTGATGGATGGTTTCTATCTTCCATGTCTGCAGAATATAACATCAGTCTATGACTTTATATTAAGTCCAGTCGGTTGCTTGTTTCCAACAATTTCATCAGGACTGCTTAGCCTCCTCCGCCCTCCCTGAAGTGCAAAGAAAACAGGCAAGGGTTTGTTTGTTTGTTTCTTTGTTTGTTTATAGCATTGATATATCCACCCATCTTTCAACCAACTCTGGGCAGCCATATATATATATGTTTTAAAGAAAAACATACATACATATGTAAAATCTGAAGAGGCTAGACCAAGGGTAGGCAACCTTGGCTCTTTTATGACTCATGGAGTTCAACTCCCAGAATCCCTGAGCCAGCTTGGCTGGCTCAGGAATTCTGGGAGTTGAAGTCCATGAGTCATAAAAGAGCCGAGGTTGCTTACTCCTGTGCTAGACTTTCTTTGTGGTGGACCCATGCTTTTGAATTCCTTATCACTATAGCTTTGTAAAGTTTCCTCCTTCCTGGTTTTTAGAAGATGGCTTAATGTTCTAGGCCAGGGGTGTGAAACTGCCAGCCCGCAGACCGAATGCCTCATAGCAAAACCGCGCCCACCCCATTGCTGGCAATGGCAAAAAAGTCGCGATACATGGTGACACGTCACGTGACTTTGCAAATTTGACATCTCTGTTCTAGGCTTTCAACCATCACTAAGTTTGATTGGTGTCAGTCCGTTGGGAGAGAAGTGATTTATTTATTCTTCATTTACTGTTCTGGTTATCAGTTTATGATATTAAATTAATTTAATTTATTTATTAAAAGGACGTGGGGGTTCAGTGGCTAAGGTGCCGAGTTATGGACTGTGAAAGGTCTACAGCCTGGCTGTTTGAAACAAAAGTGCCATGAGACAGAGTGAGCCCCCATCACTTGCTCAAGCTCCTGCCAACCTAGCAGTTCAAAAGCTTGCAAATGCAATGGTACTTTTTTGAAGAGGCCACTGGACTTACTTTGTTTTTCCTTGAAGATGTTTCGCTTCTCATCCAAGAAGCTTCTTCAGTTCAGAAGTCCAGTTGCTTCTTAAACAAAGCACCTTTGGGACAACCATGACTTGGCTGACTGAGAATCTCCGTAGACAGGCAAATGAAGGTATATGAATAGGTACCACTCTAATGGCAGAAAGTGAAGAGGAACTAAAGAGCCTCTTGATTCGGGTGAAGAAGGATAGTGCAAAAGTGGGCTTGAAACTCAACATTAAGAAAACCAAGATCATGGCATCTGGCCCTCTCAATTCCTGGCAAATAGATGGGGAAGAAATGGAGGTAATGACAGATTTTATTTCCATGGGCTGCAAGACCACTGCAGATGGGGACTGCAGCCAAGAAATTAAAAGACGCTTGCTCCTGGGGAGGAAAACTATGGCAAATCTAGACAGCCTACTAAAAAGCAGAGACATCACCCTGCCAACAAAAGTGTGTATAGTCAAGGCCATGGTGTTCCCAGTTGCAATTTATGGCTGTGAAAGTTGGATCATAAGAAAGGCTGAGCACCAGAGAATTGAGGCCTTTGAACTATGGTGCTGGAGAAGACTCCTCTGCGAGTCCGTTTTACTGCAAGGTGGTCAAACGGGTCAGTCCTAGAGGAGATCAACCCTGAATGCTCTTCAGAAGGCCAGATCCTGAAGCTGAAACTCAAATACTTTGGCCACCTAATGAGAAAGAAGGACTCACTGGAGAAGAACCTAATGCTGGGAAAGATTGAGGGCAAGAGAAGAAGGGGACGACAGAGAATGAGGTGGCTGGATGGAGTCACTGAAGCAGTAGGCATGAGCTTAAATGGACTCCAGAAGATGGTAGAGGACAGGAAGGCCTGGAGGAACGTTGTCCATGGGGTCGCGATGGGTCAGACACGACTTCGCAACTAACAACAACAAATCACATATAAGCATGTGGAAAAACTATAGTATACACCTCAAGGTCACCTGAGTGATGTAAATGGGTGTGGAGCCTTCTTGGAACTGTTGAATTGTGTTGTAGACTGAAGATAGATGATGTTGTATCCCTCCCTGTTCCAAGGAGGCTCCACACCCATTTGTACCACTCAGGTGACCTTGAGGACACAGATAAACTTCCAAGTGGTCTCAACAACTCTCTAAAAGAATGCAAATGACCAGCTGCCTGCAAGGAATATAAATCCTTCTATTCCCCACCATCCAGTCAGAGCTGAAGAAGCTTTTTGGAGGATAAGCGAAACGTCTTCAAAGAAAAACAAGAAAGTCCAGTTTCCTCATGAAGAAGCACCTTTGAGACTCTTTGCCCAACTGTTATTTCTAAAATGAATAGGTATCCAATCCCCATCCCACCCACCACCAACCAATATGTGCCCGTCACGTAATAGCAAAGGACTGGAGCCTTTTGGGTGAACATATTAAAAGTTACAATTAATTCCAAATATTTGTCCATAGATATGCATCTGAAATTTGGAAACAAGCCTGAAATGTACAAAAGATCCCTTGTGGATAGGAAACAATGTTATCTTGTTGGGCAACAGTGTCATAACTACCATATCCTGACAGATTTAGCATCCTCTCACGTGTATGTGTGTGTATTTTAATGAACATTTCAGCTCTTTCCATGCCGGAGCCATGGTCAAGAAGACTCATTCTAGTGTGATGGAACAATTGCTGTGACATCCAAAATTGGATCTTGGAACCTACAGATGAACAAGGATTTTAAAACAAATCCAGAATCAGGCCGTTTAGGGCAGACGTCCTCCTTTGAATGCAACATAAGCCTTGGTGGAGCAGTGGGCTAATGCCTCCTTAAGTAACACCAGCTGCCTGCAATTAGTGCAGGTTTGCATCCCACCAGGCTCAAGGTTGACTCAGCCTTCCATCCTTCCGAGGTAGGTAAAATGAGGACCCGGATTGTTGGGGGCAATAAGCTGACTTTGTAATAATGCCGCTTGGGGTGTGTGTGAAAGCCCTAATAAGCAGGCATATACATAGAATGAAGGCTACTGCTAAGCTTGTAAGCTGCCCTGAGTCTTCGGAGAAGGGCGAGATATAAATGGAATTAAAATAAAAAATAAATAAATAAATAAAAAACATTTGTGTTTTGGAATCATTTAAAAGAAAGAAAGAAAGAGGGTCTGCAAAATTGCCCTGCTTTTTTCATTTGAGATGATAGAAAGATAATAGGATAGATAGGTAAGTTAGAGAAAGACAGATACACAGAGACAGATGATATAGATAACAATAGCAATAGTATTTGGACTTATATACCGCTTCATAGTGCTTTATAGCCCTCTCTACGTGGTTTACAGAGTCAGCATATTGCCCCCAACAATCTGAGTCCTCATTTTACTGACCTTGAAAGGATGAAAGGCTGAGTCAACCTTGAGCCGGACAGGATTGAACTCCTGGCTGTGGACGGAGTCAGCCTGCAATACTGCATTCTAACCACTGCACCACCATGGTATATAGGAGAGAGAGAGAGAGAGAGAGAGAGAGAGAGAGAGAGAGAGAGAGAGAGAGAGAGAGAGAGAGAGAGAGAGAGAATCAGAGACAGAGAGACAGAGAGACAGATGACCAGATATAAACAGCCAGTAGATGATAGATGATAGGTAGACAGGCAGACAGATAGACAGAAAGACAGATAAGATAGATAGCATTGATAGCTTAGTACAGAGGTATGTTAAGAGATATGTTAAGGTGTACATGATGTCTTTTAAACCAGAGATCCCCAAGGTTTTTCCATGGACCAGAGTGTGCATGGTTTTCTGTGCTGCCTGCATCCCACGGATGGGGCTTTGCTTGTTTGTGCGGACCATTTGCTGGCATGTTGTGGCCTGGTACTGATCCACAGAGCAGGGGTTGGGTACCCCTGGATTAGTAGATATGGGAAACCTTGAACCAATTTCTTACAATCCTTTCCTTGGGTTCTAGGCTGAGAATTCCCTTGGAGGACTAACTTCTTTTTTCCCCCAGACACCTGAGTATGCAGATCACACTGATCGCATCCCATATCAATCTATATGTATCAGAGGGTGGCTCTTTTAAATGTATCTCTCAGTCCTTTGCATAATGTTGCTGCAGCAGCAGATACATCTGCAGGATCAAAGGCTGTGGTCAGAAAGACAAAAGCAGTGTTGCATCGTCACAATATAGCTCCACTCCCTGTGATGTCCATGTGACCTCATGATGCATTGACCAAAGGTTTGGAGCTTGCACACCAAAGAAACAACACTGCTTTTCATTGTTTCTCTCTTAGCCACCCATAGATGGTTCTGTGCATAATAAAAGAATTATTTCCGCTACAGGGCTCTGTTCTTCTACGAGGAAACTTCTTTTTTTTCATATGCAAGATCTTCAACAGTATACAAATGTGTGTATTTATGGGATGTAGACCACATCTCTCCTCCAGAACAGTGTAAACAGCACTATCCTTCAATGTTCTCCCATAAGTCTGACTGTGGTGAACCCTAAGTCCTCTAATGAGCTTCCCTGGTGAAGGATGGACATGTACATGTGCTTTCTTGGTTGAAATCCAAGATCTCCCAAAGGTGCTTTTTCAAGAGGCAACTGGACTTTCTTTGGGTTTTTTTTAAAGACATTTCACTTCTCATCCAGGAAGCTTCTTCAGCTCTGACTGGATGGTGGGGAATGAAAGAAGAATCCAGTCAGAGCTGCAGAAGCCTCTTGGATGAGAAGCGAAACGTCTTCAGAGAAAAACAAGAAAATCCTGTTGCCTCTTGAAAAAGCACCTTTGGGATAACTATAACTTGGATGACTGAGAATCTCCATAGACACAAGTCCAACACCTTCACCAGTAGACAAACATGTACTTTCATAGCTACCACATCTTAATGAAAAAAGTTCTTTCAGGTAGCCATTATATCAGGAATCAGAGACCTAGAATTTCCAGATGTAGGTAGATATTACATTTGGCACCCTGATACTTGCCTGTGGCCCTCGTGGTTGATGCAAGCTAGATCTTAATAACAACTAAAGAACAACAGATTGGATGGATGGATGGATGGATGGATGGATAGCTAGAGTGAGATAGATAGATAGATAGATAGATAGATAGATAGATAGATAGATAGATAGATAGATAATATTTAGTATATTGAATATATTGAGCATTCCCAAAAGTTCATCCTCCTTTCCAACACTGGAAATATTGAGCCTGCAAGCAAAGTGACCACACTGCTGATGAACAATACACACACAGAGAGACATATATATACACACATATATATATATGTTTTCGTAGATTTTCACGGGTATAGGTATGTATACAATAATAATAATAATAATAATTTTATTTATATACCGCCCTTCTCCTGAAGGACTCAGGGCGGTGAACAGGGCAGATATATAAAAATACAAAAATACAAAAGTTAAAAAAAAGAATTAAACATGTGCCCAGCTAAAAACAATAAATACATATAATAAAATGAGAATAAAAAACCCAAACCATCCCCCATCAGGCCAGGCCGGCTTGTTCAAATAAGAATGTCTTCAGATCGCAACGGAAGGAGCGAAGATCGGGCGCCATCCGGAGCTCAACCGGCAACCGATTCCATAGCTCCGGGGCGCCCACAGAGAAGGACCTCCCCCTGGGGGCCACCAATCGACATTCTCTGATCGGTGGCACCCTGAGGAGGCCCTCTCTGTGGGAGCGCACAGGGCGGAGGGAAGTTGATGCCGGCAGCAGGTGCTCCCTAAGGTACTCCGGACCCATGCCATGTAGGGCCTTAAACACCATTACCAGTACCTTGAAGATGACTGAAGATGACAAGCCTGAAGATGACAAGTGGGACCTCGTTGAAACGTCGCCAAGACACCCTCAATCTTACACGGGAAAAGACCCGAATACGCCAAGACCTACATATATATATATACATACACACACACACACACACACACACACATACACACACACACACATACACACACACATGTAATAGAAAGTAGCCAAACTCCAGGATAAATATAAAAACAACTGTTTAATAAGCTAAGCTTTCGTCGGGCTACTGCCGACATCATCAGGGTAAAACACATATATATGCATATACATATACATATATATATATATACACACACATATATTTGCAACATTTATAAGCCTCCATTCTCCCAATGCAATCTTGTTTTTCCCTCGAAGTGTCTATTTTAATTTCCTTGGGGCAGAAGATTTAGCTGTCTTTCTTCCATTGGCCCAGTAAACATCAGGTATGCATAGTGCATGGTATAAAAATTAATTGAAAAACATCCCAGGTTACTCAGTCGAGAATGTTTTTTTGCCTTCCTCCTTCCTTTCCTTTAGTAAACCAACACAAGGAAAACTTGACCGCCATCCAAAAATATGGTGGTTTTTAATATTTAAATATAACATTCCATCATCTTTTATTAAATGATTTTTAAAAGTCATTAGACCCTCTCTTAATCCTGAATCTCGTTATGGAGGTTGTGGTTATTTCCCTATATTTAAAAGAAGTGCATTTAAAAAGCAAGATGCAGAGATCATTTACTGCTGTTTCTGCAGTAGTTTTTCTGAAAGATTTTCCCTTGTTTGTTAAAAAAAGGATACTCTTAATATTATGGATGCATAATATGTAAATATGCAACATCATTGATGCATTGGCTGCAAATCTCTTCTTTAAGGGGGGGTGGGAACATGACTGGAATGCAAATGAAATCCAAAGTCAGCAAATTTATAATGGGTCTTTGTAGGAGCCAGCTCTTATTTAGACTTTTTACCTCTTATTTATCCTTCACAATAGCATTTGCACTCTCTGGCTTGCTTTATTGGTATATGCAAGTTTAGCAATAGCAAAAATCCTCAAATCGTAATCAGTATTAAAGTGCAGCCTGTTGGTGACAAGCCCTAGATTGGCACAAAGCTTATGGGTTTGTTTGTTTTTTAAATTTTGGGTTAGTCTGTTTCCATCTTTGTTTGCTTCTTTTCTTTGTTTGTTACATCCTGACATTCACTCATTTACTCTGATGTTCTTGGCAAACGCTTCCCGATTTTTCCTGCAATCTACATTTTGGTGCACTAGTAAAAGCAAAAGACACCAAATTGTGAGCATTTATGCTATGTGTAGCCACAACTAGAGTCTCTGAGAGCCTCCCATTAATGGCAAGAGGGGGGAAAGGAAGCTAAGCTGTAGATAACAAACGTGTCCTCACACACAGTATTGGGGGTCAGTGAGCAGAATTAAGGGACAACACCAGATGAAAATAGAGGATATATGGGGTATGGTTTCAAGTCCAGTCAGAAAGATAATAATAGTGTGACATGATTGGCTCAATGGGATCAATGTGTGACATTATTTTGGGGAGATCTGGTAATACCCAGTTCTTTAACTTAATAGCATTAAGAAAATTTTCTCTCTGTGTGTGTGTCTGTCTCACTCACATACAGACACATTTAATTTCCCCTGCAAAGGTATCTGAGAGAAGTCACAATGTGTGATGGAATGAACTCTGGGTTTCCAGGAGGGAGGGGTAGCATTCCAGGAGAGTAAGCAGCAACTCACTTCAGATAGTTTGTGTGAGAGAAAGAGGGCGAAGACAGCCCCTCCTCAAGAGTTCCCAGAGCATATGTTTTATGTAGGTAATCTGGGCCTAGGACAACTTGCTGCAGCCAACTTGCCATGGCCCTGTTACCATGGCGATCTCACCATCTTGGCACAGCCATCTCACCATGGCCAGCTCGCAGAAGGACAACTCGCCACGGGCCAACTCGCCACAGCACAATTTCACGCAGGATAACTCAATGTGATAACTGTTATCTGCCACTGATTCTTTGACATCATTTCCATTTTTGTCAATGGAAATAATGCTGAAGAAACAGTGGTGGATAACACTAATTGCATTAAGTTATCCTGTGAGGAATTGTCCTGTGGTGAGTTGCCTTGTGGTCAGTTGTCCCATAATGAGGGTTGTCCCATAGCGGCAGATTGTCCCACTTTGATCAAATCGTCTGCTTCAATTCTGGCAAGATTCTGTCCAGGGGTGTTCAAACTTGGCCCTTTTATGACTTGTGGACTTCAACTCCCAGAATTCCTTAGCCAGGCATGCTGGCTGAGGAATTCTGGAAGTTGAAGTCCACAAGTCATAAAAGGGCCAAGTTTGAACACCCCTGGTCTAAAGGCATGGAACCCTAAAGCAATCTGCATGGAAGAATCACTGGGTGACCACCTTGTTTTTTTGGGGAGGCTGACAAAATAGCATCATATGCATCATGATGTCATCACCCAAACAATGTGAATTTTGGATTGCAGATTAGTTGCATCATGATGTCCTGATACAAAAATCATATTGTACATCATTTATATGAAAAAAGTCATGTTCCTCTCTAGAATGAACCTATTGTTAAATCCTTCTAGCTTAGGCATCCATGGGAAACCACAATTTTATGTTTCCCTTGAAACCTTTGCTCTCCCCTCAGGCACCCAGGCACTACAAAACCATCATATTATGCAGTTATTCTCTGAAAAATTATTGTCCTTAAGGAAAAAAAACTCTGTAAAATATGGCAGGACAGTGGGGGGGGGGCTAATAAGCTATGGTAAGCTACATAGGCATATTACCTAGAAAAATTCAGCACGGAACAGGCCAGATATGCTATTGACAAACTGAAGAGGAGATCTCCTAGGATCATGCGTGTTTTGTGAGTCTGGGTTGTCCACACATGGCTGACCATGCAGAAATACCAGAAACATGACAAAAAAAAATGTTTGCTGGAGCAGGATTTAAAATGCAATTCAAATAAAGCATGATAGCCCAAAGCTTCCACTTCCAAATAGAAGTTCTATGCCAAGCCGAATCAAGTGTTCCTGTGATCATCCCCTTAATTTTTAAATTGTACTTCCTTGACAATGTGTGTGAGAGGAAGGTCAGTGGTTGAATCCTAAACATCTTGGCTTGCAACAATTTGTTAGAGGTCCAGTTTAGCCCAGGGGTTAAGATGCTGGCCTAGAAATCAGGAGAGGGTGAGTTAGTCCTGCCTTAAGCATGAAAGGCAGGTGGATGATTTTGGCTCAGTCACCAAGAGAGTTCTAGCCACGCCCTAGATATGAAAGCTGGCTGGGTGAATTTGGAGCAATCACCAGAAGACAATGAGTTCTAGTCCCGCCTTAGGCATGAAAACTGACTGGATGAATATGGGCCAACCACCAGTAGACTATGAGTTCTAGTCCTGCTTTAGGCATGAAAACTGGCTGGGTGAATTTGGGCCAATCACCAGAAGACTATGAGTTCTAGTCCTGCTTTAGGCATGAAAACTGGCTGGGTGAATTTGGGCCAATCACCAGAAGACTATGAGTTCTAGTCCTGCCTTAGGTGTGAAAGCCACCTGGAGAACTTTGGGCCAGTCACTCTTTGCCAGCCCAACCCATCCCACAGGGTAGTTTTTGTGGGGAGAACAGGAGGAGGAAGGAGTTTTAGGTATGTCTGCCACTTTGAGTTACTTATGAAGTAATAACGGCAGGATAAAAATCTAATAAATAAAATAGGTATTTGAGAATTTCCAGCATGAGAATTTTGCTTGGGACGTTAATGAAGCAGGGGCAGTAAGATGGAAAAAAAAGTAAGACTAGACCAGAGGTAAGCAACCTAGGATCTTTTATGACTCTGGACTTCAACTCCCAGAATTCCTGAGCCAGCTGTGCTGGCTCAGGAATTCTGGGAGTTGAAGTCCACGAGTCATAAAAGAGCCAAGGTTGCCTAACCCTGGGCTAGACAAACCAATGAGTCGATTTAGCCTAAGACATCCTTATAGCATCTGCCTCATCGATGATCCCATTGCCAGCTGTTGCTCCATTCATTGCTTTGGTTACCTGACCGTTTCTCCCACCATCTGCTCAGTTCGTGCTTTTCTCCATAGCATTCCTTCACAACATCCATGGTTTTCCTGATTTCCCTTGGAATAAATGAGGTAGATAGAGATGGCAAGTGATTAAGCTTTTTTTTTTTTTTGAAGCTGGCAAACGTTCAGGGGTCTTTGGCCGCACTTAATGGTTAATTTCCTCCTGGAGAAAAACTTGTGATGCCTTTGATTGAGAGGATATGACTAAGAGGAAACTATTTCCCAGCAGACTGAAAGCTATGCGGGAGGGGGCCTCCTGCCTTTTGGTAGCTGATCATTCGGAATGTACATTTCAGCTTTGGTCAGGCAGCAGTCATGAATGAGCTAAAGCCTCTTGATATTTGAATGGAGGGAAAGCTCATTGGATGCTTTGGTTGTGTAGTGATTCAGCATGAGCTCACCCTGGGGTAATGGGCTATTAAAACCAAACACAATCAGCTGGTTTGTTTTGATAAATCACATGAGAGCCAAGCCAGAGACTGAGCCAAGCAAATGTATAGGCACTGAGATGGATTCTTGCTTTCTCTTATGATTAAATGTGGGCTGGTGAAAGTCAACAGCTCACTCATTCCAAAGAGTGAGATACAGTATAGGTAAGTCCTTGACTTATGGCCCCAGATGAACCCAACATTTCTGCTGCTATGTGACGCAGTGGTTTCACTCAGTTTTGCCTCGGTTGATGACCTTCCTTGTCACAATTGTTAAGTGAATCTCTGCAGTACAAGGTTGTTAACTGGATCTGACTTCCCTATTGACTTTGCTGGTCAGAAAGACCAGACCTATGGAACCGCTTGCCGGTTGAGCTCCAGACGGCCCCCGACCTTCGCTCCTTCCGGCGCGATCTAAAAACGTATCTATTTGAGCAGTCTGACCTGGTCTGATGGGTTAGGGTTGGGGTTTCAATACATCTTAACTATTGTTTTAACCTTGGGCATTTATTTAATTCACTTTTAACTTTTGTATCCTGTTTTTGTATTTATTGCCCTGTACACCGCCCTGAGTCCTTCGGGAGAAGGGCGGTATACAAATGTAATAAATAAAATAAATAAATAAATAAAGTTGCACAAGGTGATCACATGACCCTGGAACATGGCAACCGTCATAAATATGAACCCGTTGCCAAGCATCGCGTGACCCTGGGGATGCTGCAATGGTTGTATGTGTGAAAAATGCTCTTAAGTCACTTGTTTTTGGTCCTGTTCTAAATTCAGTCTCTAAACAAATGGTTGTGTGTCAAGGACTGCCACTATTTGGTTTTAAAGAAGTGCGCTATTCACCAGAGCAATAAGTGAGTTACATATCTGAATATGTTAAAAAGTGAATATCTCTTGCGTATTTCACGTAGGCATCAGGAAGGGCAGCCGACCAGTAAATGCTGAGCTCCGTTCAGTCAGCCTGACTCCACATCAATAAAAGGGATTTACAGGGTCGGAAAAAGAAAAAGAAAATAGATGGTGTACATAGATAAGGAAGTTAAAACTGTTGTGATTCAGGGTCAGCCTGTGGGTTCGGCAGTTGGGTCGGACGACTCAGAGGAGGAGGGGGGTGTTGAAGACCTTGCTGAGGGGGTTGAAGATCTTGCTGATGATAGCCCTCAGGCAGGCCCCTCTCATCTGGTCACGACGCAGACCCAGCTGTGTGAGCCTGACAGCGTGGATGAAGATGACCCACAGCTGGCCCTGTTCAAGGACGCCCGACGCAGGAGGCAGTCAGAGGGAGGCAATGGGGCACCTCGGAAGGAAGCACAGAGAGGCCACGCCCTGAACTGTATTTAAGGGGAATGTGTGGGAGGGCTGGTTTGCTGAAGGCAACCGCTTGGATTGTTCCTGCGTCTTAGCTCGTGTTTTATGGTTGGTGTCTTGTCTTGCTCTTGTTTTATGTGAATAAATTTGGCAGGCTTTATTCCAGCCTCTTGCCGTTTGTAAAGGGGTCGTCCCTGCTTTTGCTGCAGGGCCAGTAGCAGGCTGGTACAGAACAAAAACTTAGAAAAGGAAATGGACTAATGAATCTACCATCTTAGGATCATGAGCTGGAATCCGCCAGTTGCTTCTGGGTACAATTCAAGGTGCTAGTTATCCCCTTTAAAACTCTACATGGGTTTTGGTGCCAAGTTATTTGCAGAATTGTCTCTCCCCTTGTGACATCCACCTGACTCACCAGGATGGGAAGGCAGGATGTGTCCCATCAGTGGTGGAATTCAAATATTGTATGTGAACAACCGGTTCTCTCTGTGGATGCCACTTCTGGAAGTTCATTCTGGACCTGGGCAACAACAAATTAGCTGAAGTGGTGCAAACTGGCTGAATCGCACCACTGGGTACCATCGATTAAGGATGTCCATCTGGTGGGACAATGAAAAAGGGCCTTCTTGGTGGGACATCATTCCTCTGGAGATACAATTGGCCCTCACCCCTGTGGCTTTTCTGAAAAGCCCTAAATATGTGGCTTTGTCAGTGGGCCCGGGGACCCCAAATTGAGATGGAGTCTACCAAGGGATTACCTCTATTCCTGCTGCCATAGGAATGAGGGTGGGTGGGTTTTTATGTTGTTATATTTAACAATTTAAGTTGTTTGGAACTACACATGAGTTGGACATGTACCTAAATTTATTAAACATTTATTAACAGGGTCGCGATGGGTCAGACACAACTTTGCAGCTAACAACAACATTAAACAAACAAACATACAAACACATTCTTCTTTCAGTTGGGGAATTAAAGGTTTTGGAAACAGGATCTTCTGGCAGGCTTAGTCCAGTTTTAAAGTAATGAAATGATGATTGCAATGATGCTAGTTCAGATGTAAACAAATGGCAGCTTAGGGATCTCTCAGAATTTGCCAAATTCTGTATCCTTCAGCTTTGTAAGGAAGTAAAGGGAAAGAAAGAAGGTAACAGAAAGATTAAACATGTAGGTGAGGGAGACCCATAGGTGCTTTTTCAAAAGGCAACTGGACTTTTGTTTTTCTTTGAAGATGTTTTGCTTCTTATTCAAGAAGCTTCTTCAGTTCTGACTGAAGGGTGGAGGGTGCAAGGATTTATATTCCTTGCAGCGATCTGGTCATTAGCACACTCTCTGAGAGTTGTTGGGCACAGATAGACCTCCAAGTGGCCTCAATGACTCTCAGAAGGGTGAGAGTCTCAGAATGGGTGCTAAAGACCAGAAGACTGCAAGGAATACAAATCCTTCCATCCTCCATCATTCAGTCAGAACTGAAGAAACGTCTTGGATGAGAAGTGAAATGTATTCAAGGAAAAAACAAAGCCCAGTTGCCTTTTGAAAAAGCTCCTTTGGGACATGACCTGGATGACTGAGAATCTCCACAGACATTTAGGTGAGGGAGAGAAAACCCAGGTTTGTACATGCTAGTACAAACTAGCAGGGCTGTGTTTGGGAATCCATATGTCATGGGAATTCAGCCTAAGAGCATCAAAAGGGGTAAATGAAGATAAGAGAAATGAGGATAAGGCTAATTGCTACAGAAGATACAGATTGCCTAGAAGGCAACTTGGCTACACAAGGTTATGAGGTTCTAAGTATTTCTGATCAGAGCTTGAATTTATTGGAATGCAGGCCAACTTTGGGTAAGGCAACAGCAGGAGGAAAGGGGAGTTCCAAGAAATAGCAGTGAAATGTACATTTTGCAAAGAATTAGTAATACCAAATGGTTTATTGTGGTCATTTAAACCAACAGTAATGATTAGACGCTTACTCATTGGATGCTAGGCAGTTTACAATATGAATAAAATCACAAATGAAACCATGTCTTCCTCCATCTCTGTCAGCTAATGAGGACCCTCCATTCGAACGGGCTATACAAATACCAGGTTCATCCCCTTCCTGGAATGAATAGAGGTATTATGACCTTGGGGTGAAGACCATTGCGAAGAGGATGTGCTCCACATCTTTTGGAGTCAAGTCATTCCGCTTGGATAATTCTTCTCACCATTAGGAAATTTCTTCTTATTTCTAGGTTGAATCTCTCCATTGTTTCTTGTCTGGCCTTCAGGTGCTTTGGAAAACAGGTTGACCCCCTCCTCTCTGTGACAGCCCCTCAAATATTGGAGTACTGTTATCATGTCGCCCTTGGACCTTTTTTTCACTAGACTAGTCATACCCGAATCCTGCAACTGTTTTTTACATGTTTTGTTCTCCAGGCCTTTAATCATTTTAGTTGCTCTTTTCTGTACTTTTTCCAAAGTCTCAACAACTTTTTTGTAATGTAGTGACCAAAATTGGATGCAGTATTCCAGGTGTGGCCTTACTAAGGCTTCACAGAGTGCTACTAGCACCTCACATGGCCTTGATGCTCTCTCAACAGGCTTGATTTTGCAGTGTATGCCTCCCAGCATACACAAAGGACAGCACAGCAGGAGGCTGATGGTGCAGATCAGCAGAGGGGTTGGACAGCTCCTGGCGATAACTGCTCACTCAGGATAAGCCTAAGGAGTTAAGCTGTTGACAGCCCCAGGCATGGTCAGCCTGGTGGGAAGCCAGGATCTACACCCATTGTCACCTGCACTGGCAGGAAGCCCAGGTTTGAACTGATTGGATGCCATCCACCTGGGCAGGTACAAATAGATGCCAGGCTTCCCTGTTTCCCCAGTTCGTTCTGTTCAGAATAAACTCATCTTTACCCCAGCTCTGTGTCCGTCTCTATGTGAAGCACACGACTTTACAGATTTAATCTCCAAAGGTTACCTGCAGCTTTAGTTACACTTTCAGTGTTAAAACAACGAATTATAGTATTCTGTTATCAGTTTGGCAGGAGCTACCATAGTTTTTTTACCCCAAGAGAGACCCAATTGTGTCAAAAGAGATGTAAACAACACCTAGAACCTTCAGAAAACAAGAATGCTAGCAGTTGTATTTTATCAACTCAGCCACAAAGAGAGCCAGGGAACAGATCCAAATATAAGGAGATAAACCTGAAGGGAATTTAATTTTGTGTTTTGGCATCTACATATTCTGAATTAGACTTGAACCTAGCTGCTGGAGTCTCGTAAAAGTGGCCATTGATAAATAGGAAACAGTTCTGTTTTTTGTTGTTGTGAACTCACGCTAGAATTAGTTCCTCTACCAGCTGGATATTTACCAAGTGGATTTGGCAATAAAGGTTTCCTGAAAAACCAAGGCAGTTAATATTCTTCTTGCATGCATAGTGGCAGAGCTATAGTTTCTTTCTTTCTTTAATGTATATCAATTTATTTTTTAAAAAATATATATACTTAATTGAGTTTCTACCAGAAATAAAATGTCTGTTGGGCTTATTCTGATGATGCCACTAAATGCCAAAGACAAAGCATTGAAGGAAGGTAAATCATTTCCATATTCTTACCAAAAAACCTGCCAGGATATGATTATGAAATCACAAGGAATTAAGCTCCGTCTGAAGGAACGACGACTTTCTGCAACTAAAACAGAACAGAACAACTGCCAAATCCCCAGTAATCCTTTTGGAAGAATATCCATAGCATGGTCTCAAAACTCCAAATGAATTCACTCCAGCAAGGGTGAAAATCTAGATGGATGGATGGATAATAGAGATAGGGATAGAGATCTCTATTATCCCTGACAGTTAGAAGAATTAATTAGTGGAACAACTTGCCTCCAGAAGCGGTGAATGCTCCAACACTGGAAGTTTTAAAGAAGAGATTAGACAACCATTTGTCTGAAATGATATAGGTTTTACTGTCTGAGCAGGGGGTTGGACTAGATGACCTTCAAGGTCCCTTTCAACTTTATTATTATGAGAGAAAGAGAGAGAGAGAGAGACAGAGAGAGACAGAGAGACAGAGAGAGACAGAGAGAGAGAGAGAGAGAGAGAGAGAGAGAGAGAGAGAGAGAGAGAGAGACAGAGAGAGAGACAGAGAGAGAGAGACAGAGAGATGTGTGTGTGTGTGTGCATTAAGATTTACCAGGCTGTGTTACTGAAGATTTTATAATAAAAGTAGTCTCGATTTACAAAGCACTGCTTTCTTAGTCTGGTCCACTTCGTAGGACTGACCGAAAGAGATATAATAAGGGGAAAAAGGGCTTGATTGTTTTTGGCATTAATTTTGTACTTAGTGATTGATTTAAGGCTGGGATGCACTTTAATAATAATAACAACAGCAACAAATATTTTGGGGCCAGTCCCCAGAGCACCCAGAGGCCAGGTGTGCCTTTTCAGTCTTCTGGAAGGGTTATGTTAGGGATCAAGTGCTTTTTTTTTGTAAAAGAAAAAGGTGCTGGAATTCACATACAGTATGTCATACAACCCACCTTGCCTACCCTATAAGGTTCTATCCAGAAACGGTGCCGGAACTCCGTTCTGGGCGTTCTATGACAAAAAAAGCCCTGGGGATCAAGGGAGAGAAAACAGCTTGCATCGTGAATAGGGGCTGATCAGCAATTCATTGCATTTGTTTCCTTGACTCCTGACGCACCTTGGCTGTTTGGTCTTGCTGAGTCATTGACATGACGTCTTTTCTGATAATTCCTGGGATCATAACAACAATTTTTTTCCGTGTTTGTCTTTCCCAAATAAAACACAAATACAATACTTTTGTTATGAAGAAAACGAGTCCTAGTACTGAACCAAGATCTAAGAGAATATAATCAAATAATTCATCAAAAGACCGCAGATAGATTTCACCAGAAGGATGGATAATAATGAGAAGGAAATACATTTTGCATCAGCTATTATTTACGTAGGACAATCATCCTGATACCTTTGTACTGAAAATGCACAATATTTTTGAGGCATTTATTATTATTATTATTATTATTATTATTATTATTATTATTATTATTATTATTATTATTATTATTATTATTATTATTATTATTATTATTATTATTATTATTATTTGTATCCCTCCTTTATTATTTTTACTAATAACTCATGTTTTAAAATAAAGAGTAAAACTACTTTTTATCGAAATTTATTATTGTAACAGAGTCTTATAAGTTTGATTGTGTTGTTCTTCCACCTTCTTCTTACACTCCAATGAATTAGGAGGTATCTGGATTCTGGTCTTTAAAAAAAAGCTTTGTCTCCTTTTGCCTAACAGTTCCTACATATATTTTTTTTAGGATCCAGCCAGTTCGCACCACTTTGGCAAAACTGGTAGCTAATTTTGTTGTCCAGGCCCAGAATGGACTTCCAGAAGTGGAATCTTCACAGAGAACTGGTTGTTCGCATATTTGAATCCCACCACTACTCAAAACTGACTTGATGGCATATACATAAAAAAATAAAATAAAAGCTCTCTAGAAGATTAAGAGGTTGTGAGTGCTTCTCCAAGAAGGATGTTGTTTCAAAGGGCTGGAGCAGCCACTGAGGAAGTTCACAATTCTTCTTTTAGAATACTAGATCACATAAAAAAAATAACCCTCTTACCCTCCAACTGCTAAGCATTACTTTGTAAAATGGTATCCAGTTAATTTCATTGTGGCAACTGATTTTCAGGACAGATCTGAGGAATTTGCTTTTGTGATCCTAGTGGAGATCTTTCCAATGCCACAATTTTTTTAAAAAAAGCTGCCAAACATTTATTGACCCGATTTATTGACATTTATTTTTTTTATTTATTTTAATTCCATTTATATCCCGCCCTTCTCCGAAGACTCAGGGCGGCTTACAAGCTTAGCAGTAGCCTTCATTCTATGTATATGCCTGCTTATTAGGGCTTTCACACACACACACACACCCAAGCGGCATTATTACAAAGTCAGCTTAATTGCCCCCAACAATCTGGGTCCTCATTTTACCTGTTTTTAGCAATTTTTGGATATTAATAAGCTTAGATGTTTTTACTGTAAACTGCTCTAATGATGTTCTGGAAGGGTGGTGGGGGGGGCTGGTCACACCATTTTTAAATGATACTAGTAAAAGAGAATGCAAAATTTATCGAATACAGCAGAATGCTTTCCATTTGGGATCAATGAAAAGTAAAAAATGCTTAACATCTGTACTTTTAAACATTCTAGTATATATTAGTCACAGGTGCTGTTTTTAAAAGAAAGATGGGATATAAATATAGTGAGTAAGGTTAGATTGCAATTATACTGTTCTTAATCACCTTTTATCTAAAAATTAAGGAGGAAAGGGTAATCAAAGCACACGTCTTTGCATACATAAATAAACAACACTAACTTCATTCAGACAATCCTTCCTTCCTTCCTTCCTTCCTTCCTTCCTTCCTTCCTTCCTTCCTTCCTTCCTTCCTTCCTTCCTTTTGTCTCACTTCATTTTTTTTTTGTTTGAGGACTCTTGCCAAACCTTTCCAGCCTGTAATCTGGCATTTCATTTTCCCCCTGCATTTATGAAAAGACACCAGTTATTCCCTCTGGGGCACCAGCTGTAGAGTCACAGCATTGATTAATCAGCAAAGGTTACTTTAAAGGGAAACTATCAACATCCTCTTTGCTGCTTGTCAAATGGAAAACAGCTGATATTTACTCTGTAGGACCCTTAGGATACTGACTCATTTTTTTCCTTCATTTCTTCTGAACTTGTTAGCACTGGTCTTTTGCAGGAGGTGATGGGCAGCCAAGATGGATGATGCTTTCACTGCTCAGTCCTATTTTATGAAGGATTTATTTCTTCTCTTCTCCCTATTTCTTTTGTTTCACTAGATAATTTGAAAGTGATGGCCAAGGTTCCCAAACCATTCCCCAGCTTCATCCCCACAGCATCCTTACAAGGAAAGTTGATTTGAGACAATGGGATAGGCTTCATGTGAACTTCATGTGGAGTGGACATTGAGAGCCAAAAGCACAGTAACAGTATAACAGAGTTGGAAGGGACCTTGGAGGTCTTCTACTCCAACTTCCTACTCAAGCAGGAGACTCTGTGTGTGAATAGTCAGAGACTGTTGCAAATCATGGTGAAATCTTGTTAAGTCATCAATTAGCATTTGTGCTTTAGCTATCGCATCCATCCACATTTAATGGGTCATTATGGAATCATTTACAAGAGGACAGCAACCAAGAACATAACTTGGTTATGCAGGCTGGGATACAATGGCTATTCAGGGCAGCAACAGTCTCTGGATTGGAGAAGGGTCCCAGGCATTGCAGCCAATCAGAAGTACTGAAGACAGCTTCTTGAATGGAATGATGCTCTGGAGAACATCAGCTCTGGAGGGCTTAAGACCTCTCAGTTAAAACAACAACAACAGTTCTGAATGGAAATTAGAAAATACTAGGAGTGGAAAGTAGTCCACACATCCCCATTTGTGCACTTTCAAAACAGAGGTAGCCATGGTGGCAATGGGTCAAGAAGAAAATATAGTCACCTCCTAAGAAAATATCTTAGCTCCTGATAGCTATGTGGACAACTCCATGTACTTGTTGTGATTCAGGGTCAGCCTGTGGGTTCGGCAGTTGGGTCGGACGACTCAGAGGAGGAGGAGGGTGTTGAAGAGCTTGCTGAGGGGGTTGAAGATCTTGCTGATGAGAGCCCTCAGCCAGGCCCCTCCCACCTGGTCACGACGGAGACCCAGCTGTGTGAGCCTGACAGCGTGGATGAAGATGACCCACATCTGGCCCTGTTCAAGGACGCCCGACGCAGGAGGCAGTCAATCAGGAGTAAACAGAGGAAGGCAATGGGGCACCTCGGAAGGAGGGAGAGAGAAGCCACGCCCTGAACTGTATAAAAGGGGAATGCGTGGGAGGGCTGGTTTGCTGAAGGCAACCGCTTGAATAGTTCCTGTTTCATAGCTCCTGTTTCATGGTTGGTGTCTTGTTTTGCTGTTTTATGTTAATAAATTTGGCAGGCTTAATTCCAGCCTCTTGCCGTTTGTAAAGGGGTTGTCCCTGCCTTTTCTGCAGGGCCGGTAGCAGGCTGGTACAGAACAGTACTGTACCTTTGTTGGCAACATGGAAGCGTTTTGCATTTCCTGGATGTTTTTTGACCTCCTATGAGCCGTGGTGGCACAGTGGTTAGAATACAGTATTGCAGGCTACTTCTGCTCATTGCCAACTGCCAGCGGTTTGGCAGTTCGATTCTCACCGGCTCAAGGTTGACTCAGCTTTCCATCCTTCCGAGGTCGGTAAAATGAGGACCCAGTTTGTTGGGGGGCATATGCTGACTCTGTAAACCACTTAGAGAGGACTGTAAAAGTACTATGAAGCGGTATATAAGTCTAAGTGCTATTGCTATTGCTAGTCTACTCTAACCCACCTTAATGACCTTTCTACATGTACACCCACTGAGTTGTACAAGCCAGAGAGGTTACTAATGACCAGGAAACCCCATGTTAGGTGCAATCAAAATGTGGATTGTGAATTGAATGAATTGGTAGTGGTCATATTGGTCAGGATGAACAGAAAACTGTGGATCTGTCCATTGTGTAACATATGAAAGGTTTTGTTTTGGGTATAAAAGACAGGCTTTATTTCTCCTCTGAGTGTATTTTTCAGGCCACTGCCATTTCCATTCCTTACTCTCTCCAAAGCAGTTTTGGAACCAGGCTTCAGTTGGCGATCTTGAATTTCCGGGAAAATATGGAAATCAATATGAACCTATCAGTTGTTCTTTGAACTAGGAGAGAAGAAATAACAGAAAGGTTAAAAGGAAAAAAAAACACCATTCAGTTAGTACCTCTCCTCCAGAATATCTCCTTTCCTGAGCAACCCCACAGGAAGTAATAATCCAGAACAAAGTAGATTTGCAGAATATCTCTATCTATCACCCATCATCTATAATCCATTGTCTTTTCTATCATCCATCATCCATCTGACTATCCATCTATCTATCTATCTATCTATCTATCTAATCTGTCACCTCTATTTTCTATCTTTTATCTATCAACTTGCAGTGAAGCCTGTTTCAATGAACTAATATACACAGAGAGACACTGGAAATAAGAACAGTACTTAATAAGCATAGATTTATTTATTACATTATAAACTAATTATCTATAGGTGAAGAGACAGTTTCTAACGCTAAGCCCAAACCAAAGAATATATACTGCGGCTTAAAGTGATGTGTGAACCTAATTCACCAACTGAATTGGACATGGCATATTAAACAAACAATATTTTTTCATTGGTTTCGGGTCTAGGAGTTGCGTAAATGTAGCCACGAGGTCTGTAAACCATGGTTTTGTAGCACAGCGCTTCAGTCAACCTAGCCAAACATAGTTCACTCCATATAATGCAGCTAGGAAAATCAGCTGTAATATCCAAGCTCCCTTTAAATGTGATGTGGATTTGGTTGAAGCATGTGGACAAGTCTTTCAGCAAAAAAACAACAACAACCCCTCTGAACTGTGCCAGGAGATTTATGTCTTTATTTGGAAAGGTCAGGTATCTGTTCCAAAAGCCAAAGTAGCACCGAAAAGATGCAAGGAAGAAGACAGGGAGGGAGAAATGGCAGTTTTAATGCTGTGCATTATGGAATCACTGCTCCCTGCTGGATTTCAAATTGCAGCTGAGCTGTTTGAGCCTTAATAGCAGCAATATTTTATTTCAGAGGTGCAAGTGGGGTTTCCCCACCCCCCTGCAGAATGAAAAGCATATTCATCTGTGCTATTGCCTTTGGGAGGTTAAAAGCTTCCATGGGGTTGCAGGGGGAGAATGCTTTGTTTGTGGATTAGGGATTCCTTCTCCCTCTGCAGTCAGTAACAAGATGGTGTTATGCGTTTCTTCCCTCAAGTTAAAAAAAAATAAAAATGGATGGGGCTCAAAGTAGAATAATAGCACAAAGCTGGGAGGGAAGTGTTCTGTATGCAAGTACGTTTCTTATATATAATAAAATGACAGGCTCTAATAAATAGCCAATTATTGCTACCTAAGATAACCATCCATTATTGCCTCTAGGAAGTCCAAGCTATTCCTTAATGCTAAATTAATAATTGTCATCAATCCCAGCAAGAATGGTTTGTAAGGAGAGAACTGGAAGGCTTCTAATTGCATAAATAGACAAGTTGTAGGTTAGAATCGAAAAGGGACGCAGTGGCTCAGTGGGTTAGGACGCTGAGCTTGTCGATCAGATGGTTGGCAGTTTGGCGGGTCGAATCCCGAGTGCCGCGTAACAGAGTGAGTGCCTGTTACTCGTCCCAGCTTCTGTCAACCTAGCAGTTCGAAAGCACGTAAAAATGCAAGTAGAAAAACAGGGACCACTATGGTGGGAAGGTAACAGTGTTCTGTGCGCCTTTGGCGTCTAGTCATGCCAGCCACATGACCACGGAGATGTCCTCGGACAAGTGTTGGCTCTTCGGCTTTGAAACAGAGATGAGCACCAGCCCCTAGAGTTGGAAACGACTAGCACGCATGTGTGGGGGAACCTTTACCTTTACCTTTAGGTTAGAATCACAGCCACTTCACCACTCACATATAAACACCAGATCACTGATGGCTTAAGAGAAGCAGTCCCAAGGCTTATCCTGGAGAACCTTATTCTTTGCCTTATGGCTTAAGAATAAACATCTTTCAACTGAAAGTCATATCTCTAGTGTGAAGGTTGGACTGAAATTTTTTGGGCTTGGTTGTTTCATTCCCCAACTAGGTAACATCATCACTGCCAGTGATAAAAACATCTGGAAGCAGACCCCAAGCTTAGAGAGCACCAAGAACTCCCTACTTTGAAGTTCAGTGGCTGCCAAAATGGAAATCCTGGAATGAATGCACCAAGCTAAAGCTGTGTCATCAGATGTGTTATACTGTATGTCCTTTGTGTTTTCCTCCACTTAACTAAAAATGTGCCGACCACAGCACCCAAGATTCCTTGCATCAGCATTTTCTTTATTTCGTAATGTTTCCAAAAGATTTTGAATTTTTTGTAAAAAAAATAATCCAGTGAAGGTCATTTTTGCATATATTTTCTTTAGCTGTGAATATGTGCCCTTTGGGTATGACCGAGATCTATTCAGTTTAGCAAATTCCATCTTCTATGTTCATATAACTGATTTAAGACTTTCTTAACTTTTTTTAAAGTTTAGTTGTATGGTGTTCTTTTAAAAGCTAGAATAAAGTAACATATGAGAAATCTTTCTCCAGTTGGTTAGTGTAGTCCTGCAAGAAAGATTATGCAGTGTGACTTAGTGGTTACTGTGTTGGATTGGGACTAGAAAGATCTGAGATTATATTCCTAGTCAGTCATGGATTTCCCTTGCCAAAAATGTTCTCACTGCCTAGCCAAACACATGGCATCATTGTGGAAACATATTGGGGAGAGATGGAGAAAGAAACTATGGTTTCTTGAAATAAGGATAAGTAACCTTTCCATGGCCTCAATTAAAATTTTTTAAGATCCAAGAGTGATGGTGAGCATGGCAATGAGGTAAGTGATTGGAGCTACGTATATCATATCTGTCAGAGACAGGAACTTCTATTGATGATTGGTGTTTCAGAGAAATTATGGGCAGTATCTTTGCTCTTCAAGTTCGCTTCAGTAGATGTCTGAGCTTCCTGCCTTCAAATGGTGAGAAACCATGAAATTACCTGGGGAATTTATTTAGAGTAGCAGGAGAAGAAGAAAGGTAGAAGGTGGGGGGGGGATAGGACAAATTCTGGTTCTGAAGGACAACTTGGAGCCCTAACTTATTCATCTCTGCCTGGTTGTGGTTATAATGAAGATTGATGAGAGGAGAGGAGAAGATATGATAGATGTCTTTTCTCCGTATCTTCTTTGTGACCCCTCTGCTCCTTAAAGACAACAATGCTGTTACCACATCCTTTTTGAGCCACTTCCACTTAACTCTACAGTTCCTTTGTTCTTTCTTTCAAGTCCTTCTCTAAAATGTCAGGAAGTCCTCTCCCAATGTCATCCATCTTGTTACTCCCCTCCCCTCCCCCGTGTTCTGCCAGACCCAAACAAGGAGCCATTGCTTCTGGCATCTCTGCTGCTTTAGCCCTGGATCCTTTCCCTTTTTAAAAAAACCAAAACGAGGCTAAGATTCCAGTCCAATCTTATGACAGGACTTTTCCCAACAGCCTTTCCTTTAGAAAAAGGAGAAGTAGATTATGTGGTTCGTGTTTTTTTTTTAAACTTTCACTTGACTTCAGTTTTATCCAGAAAACTTCTTCATTCTTGCCTCCTCTGCGAGGCAAGCATTAGAATGTCCCAAATTTCCTGCAGCCCAATAAACTCAGATACCATTCAAGAGTGAGAGGAGAGAAAAGGCAGAGAAAAGGAGGAAGAAAAAACCCAAAGATGATAATAATAATAATAATAATAATAATAATAATAATAATAATAATAATAATAATAATAATAATAATAATAATAATAATAATGATAATAATTTTATTTATATACCGCCCTTCTCCCGAAGGACTCAGGGCAGTGAACAGGGCAGATATATAAAAAATACAAAAATACAAAAGTTAAAAGAAAATTAAACATATGCCCGACTAAAAACAGTAAATACAGATATTAAAAATGACCATAAAAACCCAACCCATACCCGTGAAATTGAGATTAACAGCCCAAGCAAAGTTGCCCCATAGCGACTTGGCTGTGTTGGGTTGGCTGCAATGAGTTGTCCTAGACCAGGGGTCTGCAACCTTGACAACTTAAAGACTTGTGGACTTCAGCTCCCAGAATTCCTTAGCCAGCATAGCTGGCTGAGGAATTCTGGGAGCTGAAGTCCACAAGTCTTCAAGTTGTCGAGGTTGCAGACCCCTGTCCTAGATCCCAACTGAGACTCCAGTTGGATCTTGGCTTTGCTTTAAGCAGGGTTTACAAAACAATGGAAAGAAATATCAAACAACCTTGTTAGGGAAGTTTAAGTAATTAAGTTACTGTGTGTGTATATGATAGGCAGAGTAACAGCTGTTTCATTCCCTTGCTTCCACCTAAGAAACAAGAGGCATATGTAATGTATGGAGGTCTGCCTGCAGCACAGCAATTTAGATCCATCTAACACAGGGGTCTTCAAACCTGGCCCTTTTATGACTTGTGGACTTCAACTCCCAGAATTCCTCAGCCAGTGTGCCTGCTGAGGAATTCTGGGAATTGAAGTTCACAAGTCATAAAAGGGCCAAGTTTGAAGGCCCTTGATCTAACAAGTAGCTCAGATTTTTGTTGTTTTCTGTAGATACTTGTTTGTCTCTCATAAGTAGATACAATTGTACCCGAGGAGAATGGAAAAATAGAGAACTCGTGGAAAAAGTCCTCTTTATCTGAAATTTAGAGGCTGATATTCCTTTATTCACTGTCTTTTCAGTTTTCAGCCAGTCATGGCTGCTGTTTCATCTAGCTTTTCATTTAAAATGACTCACGTTAAGGTGTTTTAATTGTCTTCTGCAGCAAAGCATTTCTCACACGTAACAAGCATTAGTTGTATTTTACAGACCACATAGCTACAAGTTGCTGTGTTGCTTAAATTGTTGATTGACTGGAAGAGAGTCATTTGCTCAGTTCTTCTGCATTTCCCAACAGCTTTCAAAACCATCAAACAGGCTGTTTTGGAGATCATCTCATGAGGAGGCAGCTGCTTCGTGAAATGGGAGCTATTAGATGGTGTCCCTCAGAGATTCATTCATTCTTCAGAGATTGCAGTATGAAACTGCTGAGGGATCCTGTTAGACGTCTAGCTGGATGCTATCAGTATGCTAGTGGGATCCAAATCTATTGGTCTGTGATATATTAGTCCTTTAGTTAGTTAAATACAATCAATAAGGAGATGGGGTTGTCATCACACTGATGAAAGCAGTGTTGTAATGTTACAATCCAAGTCTTGCTTTCTTTTTCTACGTGCCATTAAAGATCACAAACAAAAACAAATAGTATTCCTCAACAAGCAATAAATAAAAGCATAGTTGAGATACTAATATGGTGTGCATATTATTCAGAACCAAGGGTGTTCAACCTTAGCAACCTTAAGTCCTGTGGACTTCAGTCCCCAGAATTTCCCAGCCAGCATGGCTAACTGGGGAATTCTGGGAGCTGAAATCCACAAGTCTTAAAAGTTGCCAAGGTTGGACATCCCTGTCTTAAACCATAGTTTGCTTTATCATGTTTACAATTTTTTTTAAAAAAATTATATTGGTATATGTTAAGCTGTACATGATATCTTTTAAACCAGAGGTCCCCAATCTTTTGGGCACCAGGGACTGGTTCCGTGGAGAAAGGTTTTTCCACGGACCAGAGTGTGTGTGGTTTTGTGTGCTGCCTGGATCCCGTGGATCAGGCTTCGCTTGTTTGTGTGGACCATTGCTGGCATGCCGCGGCCCGGTACTGGTCCACAGACTGGGGGTTGGGGAGCCTTGTTTTAAACCAAGATGGCAGGTTTCATGCAACATGCTTAAACCACATTTTAGCTTAGTTCTGTGTATCAACATAACCTCTGTATAGTCATGACTTCTATCAGGCATTATTTCCCATGAATTCATCCAAACACTTTTGAAATATTTGATCAGTTCCATATCACCATTTCCATTCCCCAATCTCTTAAAATAATTTGTACCCAGTCCATAATTGTTTTCCTTTCCACCAGCTTTGAAACTTGGATATGAAAGGGAAGGAGCTAAGTTGCCAGGCTATCATTACATTGCACAGGAATGGTATGTGTCAGAAGGGGACAAATAATGAAAGGTGAACCATGACGTTATGATACAAACCCCACAACTTATGCCCTTGTGTCAGTTGTGAAGCTGGGGGGGGGGGTTGGATGGTGATGCTACTGGAGGGATCTCATAATTTCCCCACCATTGGGACTAACTGCAGACACTTGCGGAACTTAAGAGTTGGGTAAGGCAAGGATACCTGTTAATGGGAAAAGGTCCCAGCTGCATACTCTTCAGAGCTCTAATGCAAATGAAACATCTGTCTCTCCTGCAATTGGAAAAAAAAACATCATAGCTGCACCAGAAATAAATCAGCTCAGCTGGGGAACACAGCTGTTCTTGAAATCCGATAGCTCCAAAGTTGATTTTGCAAGACTCCAGCGTAGAGGAGGAGTCTCCTCAACTGGTGGTCATTACATTCTGCAGTATATCAAATTCCCCAGCAGAAAACTGAACTGTATCAGAAACATCATCCTGTATAGTTCATCCATCCCCATTTCCCCTTTCATGTTAAGTGCAAAACAAGGAGGCCTATTTTCATTTATTTTGCATTATTTAGAACTGCTCAGTTTTATATCCTGATATTTCACCTTTCTCTCAGACACAGTTCTGGATGCCTAATACATTCTGTATCCCATTTTGCCTTTTAAAAATATTATTATTAACGGTGGTGGGGGGGAAAAAGGGCCAACAAAGTAAAATTCTGGCCTGTAACACTGAATTTATTCCCAGCAATAAAAGTCCTGGGAGGGTTGAAAGCCGATTTTCTGCTCAGGAGACTGTCTGTGTCCATCAGGAAAGCCATTTTGAGAGACTATCCATGACACAGAATACCAAATCAACCTTAACCCAGAGTTGAGAAAAGCCCACATTTTCCTGAAGGACATGAGGATCTGCCAGCTTATGTGAGGCTGCAGAGTGGCCTGCAACACTGGGGGTGGTTAGTACCTTGAATGCACTAATTTGACTGAATTAGTGCATTTTTATAGGGTTTTGATGCTTTTACCTGTAAACCATCCAGAGCAAATGGGTACAACTTGCCACAGCTGACTCACTGCGGCCAACTCGCTGAGGGAAATTCAGCATGGGATAATTCAAGAGAGGGACAAGTGAATTGCAGAGTGCCTTACCTTGCTTTAATTTTGAACCTTCTCAAGTTACAAGTCCTCAAGGCTAGGGTGAGCCAAGGAGGCTAGGGTGGGCTAGGGAGTCCCAGCGGCCTGTCAGCTAATTGGCATTGAATGCTAGAAGACCTTCAAGGTCCCTTCTAACTCTGTTATTCTGAATTATCCATGGCAAGTTGCTCCAGCAGCAATTTGTCCTAGACCCACCCACAGTCATTCTGAGAATGAGCTGTGTAGAACCTAAGTTAGATAAATAACAGAATTAGGGAATAAATGAAACCCTTTCTTTCCTCATAAGGAAATATCTGGCTTTTTTTTCCAGACCACATTCTGTAGGATGCCACAAGTTTACTCAGCAGGCTTTCAAAAATGGCACCTCTTCCACCATATTCTTCTTTCCATGTTGGGAACAACACTGTAGACTGAATTATCTGGCTAGACATCCTTATTTCCTTTCCTTTCACAAAAGCACAACTAAAGAGGCAATCAATGGATATCAGAAATCATTCTGTTAGGATGCTTATGAGGGATGAGACACTCAGTAAACTGACCATTGCTTTCCCTGTCAAAATTCTTTTGTATAGTCTGTGAGATATGTTTACGCTACACAATTGAGGTGTCAAGAAATTGTGACCTTCAAAATGAAAAGGCTGTTTCAGTAACTTTGAGGGGAATCTTGTCACTCCATGAGGAAAAACAAAAAAAACAACCATAGAGAGATCACATCTTGTAGAAAACGAATGCTCTTTCAATCCATATGACAGGAGAAACATTTTGTTCTTCTTCAGTGGCCCAAGAGAGAGAAAAACATTATGTTAAGATTCGATTTGATTAAACGTTTATACTTAAGTTTTCTTTTAAAGACAGCAACCAGGACAACACCTCAAAATGATAGTATCAAACACAAATGGAAGCAATTTTTTTTAGAAAAATAAAGTAAAGATAAAAAGGGGTTAATTTATAATTTGGGAGAGGCAGTGGAAGCTGGGTTTTTATGAAATTGTATGCCCAAACAGTTTAAAGCTTGGATTTTAAGTTTAAAGCTTAAATTTCATTGTTGGATGAGATTTCTGCATTTGCCATAAAAAGGGAAGCTAGTTAATATTGAAACAGTCTTTCAAAAGAAGATCATCAATATCTGGAGAAATATAGTCAAATCAATATTAATATACAGAATCTTATTCTTTACTGTAAAAATTTCATTATTTGGGGGATGGAATGGCTTAAGATGGTAGAAAGAAAATGGCAGAAAGCTACAGTGTGTTCTTAACCTAAAACATTTTAGAAGTTGCCTTCAGTTCAAGCAGGAATAATTTCTTAGGCAGATGTTCCAGATGGAACCATCAGTGAAATTTGCAAGATGGCATCAGGGAAGACATGTTTGTTTCTTTGCTTGGTTGGTGTCTTTGAATCATAGTTGACTCCTGGTGATTACCTGAATTATTCCCTATAATTTTCTTGACAAGATTTTGGAAGTGGTTTTCCATTTCTTTCTTCCTAGGGCTGAGAAAAAGGGACTGGCCCAAGATTGCCCAGCTGGCTAAGCTGGGAATAGAACTCATTGTCTCCTGGTTTTTAGGACAGTACCTTAACCGCTACAACAACCTGGATCTCCTAATACATATCTACAACTAGCACGCATGTGCGGGGGTACCTTTACCTTCAACATATACATATACATATACACATACACACATACACACATACACACATACACACATACAAACATACATACATACACAAATATGAGCTGTCACTGTTGTGACTACTGCCTGTCGATGGCCTTCGGTTAGGCCGAAACAGGAAATAAAGATTTGTCCCATGTTTGGGGCCTAGCAAGGTAATCTAAATAGTTAACAAGCATTTAACACACACACACACACACACACACACACACATATATATATATACATACACTGTATACATATATATATACTGTATATATATATATACTGTATATATATATACTGTATATATATATATATATATATATATATATATATATATACTGTATATATATATATACACACTGTATATATATATACACTGTATATATATATATATATACACACTGTATATATATATATATACACACTGTATATATATATACACTATATATATATATACAATATATATATATATATATATATATATATATATATATATATATATATATATATATATATATATATATATATATATATATATATATATATATATATATATATATATATATATATATATATATATATATATATATATATATATATATATATATATATATATATATATATGTAGATCTTTGGTCATTCGGGTTTTTTCCCATGTAGAATTGAAGGTGTAAGAGCAACGTTTCGACGAAATCTCATCCGTCATCTTCAGGCTGGTGGCTTCAGTTTCGTTCTTCTGGGAGAACTGGAATCCCGGGTGTAGACATTATTTGAAGTTAGTAAAAATAAAAACGATGAACTCTGGGATATAAGAGAAAATTCTTCTTTATTGCTGAGCTTTCAACAAGCTGTTGACATCATCAGAGCAAGGGCTGAATGATAAGGGAGTCAGTACATACACTTGTATGGCAGTTGTAACATTAAAATTGTGGAATGTGGGTGTGGCTGTTCATGACAAGCTCGCTGGCTGGCTGACTACAAGAGCCTGTCAGCCAGTGCATGACTACACGCACTGTATACACGCACTACACGCACTGATATGTGCCAAGCAGCTGCTAGGCACGACTTTTAAAAATCAACCAGAGACCGGCCTTTTCCAGCAAAGCTGGAACCACTGTGATTATAAATGAGGTGCCATCTATAAAACATTTTATATAAATTTTCTTTATACGCAGTTGACATTGTCAATTTATAATTTTTCTCCCATAATTTTTGCATTTTTCTAGTTCTATATTATAACCAAAGTTTTTCGCCCACTTTGTCATTGTTTCTTTAGTTTGTTCACTTTCCATCTCCAAAATTAACAAAAAGTTATACATTTTCTTAATTAGTTTCTCATCCGAAGTTAAGAATATCTTATCAAATACTGTACAGTTTGTTCTTTATAAAACCCATACAGTTTCACATCTTTTTCATATCTATTTTGTATTTGTAACTGTGCCCACCATGACAGGTTGATACCCTGATTTCGAACTTGGAGGTCTTCTTGTTCAACCCCCTGTCCATGCAGGAGTCCTGATGCCATCTTGCACAGATAGTTGTCTAATCTTTTCTTGAAAACCTCCAGGGATGGAGCATCCACAACTTCCAGAGACAAGCTGTTCCACTGATTCTTACAGGAGATTCCTTCTTAATTCCAGTTTAGATCTCCCTTTGAGGAGCTTCAATCCATTGCTTCTTGTCCTCAGGCGCCGTGGAGTATAAGTTTGACCCCCTCTTCTCTGTGACAGCTCTTCAAGTACAGGAAGATGGCAATCAGATGTCCCCTGAGCCTTCTGTTTATTAGGCTAGACATACCTAGTTCCCTTAGCTGTTCATCATAAGATTTAACCTCTAGACCCCGGGTCCCCAACCTCAGGTCTGTGGACTATTACCAGGCTGCGGCATGCCAACAACTGGGCTGCACAAACAAGCAATGCCCCACCTGTGAGATGCAGGCAACACACAAAACCATGACCCCTCTGGTCTGCAGAAAAACCTCTCTCCACGTAACCAGTCCCTGGTGCCCAAAAGGTTGGGGACCTCTGCTCTAGATCCTTTATCAATTTTGTTGCTCTTTGCAGTCTTTTTAAGGCCTCAGCATCTTTTTTTGTTTTGTGGTGACCCAGAACTGAACACAATATTCCAAGTGTGGCTTCACTACTGCAGTATAAGGTGATGCTATCACTTCTCTGAGCAACATGCCTGCCATCCTGCAGATTCTGACATTTTTCTCCTTAGATGCTTCTTGAAACAATACAGTTCATGATGCGCCATTGTTATCAGGAGCATTTTTTTTGAAGGAAAACAATGAGTCTTTTAACTGGTACACCACAACACCCTTTGTTTTCCAGTAGTGCAAACACTGATACAACTACTGTAAGTAATTTTAAATTCCAGGCTCATCTTACACTTAGAAAAAATAGGGGTAGTCCTCAAATTAAAACTGGAATGGAACTTGCCACCTGCCCATTATGGACATAAGTCATAACAATCATAAAATGGTTCCAGTCTGATTTTATGATTTTTTTTTTGCTGCGGATGTTAAACAAACATGGCATCATAAGTATGACCACTATGGTTATTAAGCAAACACCATGGCTGTTAAGCGAACCCATTGGTCACTATGGTGTAGTTTCACCAAAAACTGAAAGGAACTGCCAGGTGGTAAAACATGGACATGTGATCATGGGACACTGAATGAGACCATGTTGCCAAGCGCCCAAGTGCAGTCACTTGACTATAATGGTGGAGTTGACAATCGGAACTTTATATATGGATTGTAAATTCTCTTTTCCAGGTAGATTGTAACTTTGAATGGTCACTAGGAGACTGGTCATAAGTCAAGGGCTGCCTCCATACAACAGATCACTAACATGCTGATCAACATGTGAACCTTTAGACATTTATGTGGCATTGCTTTATGATGGGAGGCGAATATACCCTTCCCAAGATAATGTTGCAGGATCCCATCTGGGTCAGTCACTGGAAACAGGGGTTTTGTCTTCCGAGCTTTCAGACTCATACTGGTGCCCATCTTCAGGAAACTTTTCTGAGATTGTGGATTTGGGGTTTTCATGAGCTGTAAGCCATAATCATCACAATTATGACAAATCACGGCTTGAACTATCTTGCTTTGCATGTAATGAGTCTATCTCATATATTAGTTTCCCCTTTTAAGTTGCATTACTGAAATAAATGAACTCTTGCACGATATTCTAATTTTTCGAGTTTCACCTGTACTGTATACAAGTAGTCTTTGGCTTATGACCACAAGTGAGCCCCAGATTTCTGTTGCTAAGGGAGACATTAATTAAGTGAATTTTGCTCCATTTTATGACCTTTCTGGCCACAGTTGTTAAAGTCAATTACTGCAGTTGTTAAGTTAGTAATACGGTTAAGTGAATCTGGCTTCCTCATTGGCTTCGCTTGTCAGAAGGTTGCAAAAGGTGATAATTTGACCACAGGATACTACAACTGTCATAAATATGAATCAGTTACCAAGTGTCCAAATTTTGATCATGTGACCATGGGGATTGTCAGAGCATGCCCAGTCTTATTGCACTGAGATAACCCAGGAGTAAACACAGTAAACAGTGGTCTATATTAAATGGTGGTTTATCTTACACTATCTATTATATTATGCACTAGAAACAATATACATACACGTGTTAATACAGCAGGAAACAGAAGAGAGAACACACATCTGCAGAGCCTTCCCTTTTATACAAGGCTCTTAAAGGGACATAGACCCTGCTGAGTCATTCCCATCATTACATCATACATCTTACATTACATCAGCTGGTTAGCTTTTAAATCATGACCTTGACAGGGATAAGTGTGAAAAATGATCATAAGTCACTTTTTCCAGGGATGTTGTAACATAGAATGATCAATAAAAGAACGGTTGTAAGTTGAGAATTACCTATATTGCTAGTCCATGTATGATATGCCATGCGCTAAATAAATAAATAAATATCAAGAACACAGTTGGCCCTTCTGAATGGGGAGGTACTCCTTATTTTGAATAGGCATCTGTGCTGATTTTAGCCCTACCTTTCTAAGATTATCCCACAGTAGGGTAATAAAGATAAAGAAACCTAAATGCAGGAATTATGGCTTATGATTATTTTTAAGGGGATCAAATTTTTGCCAACCTGCCAGCTTTGAGCTGCCTTTTTATTTATTTCCTAGAAGAGCTGTGTGTTTATGCATGAAAAAGTGACCTCTGATTGGCTGAGCATTCTGTGAGCTCATGCATTGGCCAAAAAGGAGAAATGCAGATTTGCTGGCACTTACCTAAGTCCACAAATATGTAAGCAAGTCCATCCTTACAGTGTCTGAGTGTCTCCAAGGATCAGGAAGTGATCTGGAGGGTACACAATATGAATCAAAGTTGCACAAATGTCAAAATGATTTGAGATGACTAGGAGATGGAAAGGCTTAGGGCTTGCAAGTGTCCTGAGATTCAACATGTACAAAAATGAGAAATGGAGAAAAAACTGAAATTGAGTTTTGCCAGCTTACTTTCTGATCCATGAGGCCTCATCCCACTAGTTGCCTCATCTGGTGCTTTCTGTCCCCAAACGCAACTCTCATTTCATCACGTTCCTCAGCCAAGGAGAAAGGCAGCCACCGAAGTGTTTACAGCAGCATTTTAAAGGCTGCACCACCAGCAGAAATTGAACGGATGATGTTTTTTTTTCTCTTGAGTGAAATTTCTGCTGGCTGTGCAGCTGTGGCAGCCCTGTTTCATTAAAGAAAGAAAAAGAAATATTTTCACATTTTGGAGCCATTGGAAAAAAGCACTCTGGTTCAATTTAACTCATGAACAAAAGCTAATGCAAGCCTTGGTTGTATAAACAGAGGCATAGAATCAAAGTCATGTGAAGCATTAGTACTGTTTTGTAAAACCTTAGGAAGACCACTCTTGGAATATAGCATCCAGCTTTGGTCACCACATTACAAAAAAAGATGTTGAGACTTTGGGGAAAGTGCAGAGAAGATCAGCTAAGACCATTAAAGGCCTGGAGACTGCAACATATGAAGAATGGTTGCAGGAACTGGGCATGGCCAGTCTAGAGGAAAAAAAGGACTAGGAAGTGACATGATAGCAGTATTCCAGTATTTGAAGGGCTGCCACAAAGAAGAGGGGTCAATTTATTTTCCAAAGCACCAGAGGGCAGGACAAGAAGCAATGGATGGAAACTAATCAAGGAGAGAAGCAGCCAGGAATTAAGGAGAAACTTCCTAACAGAACAATGAACCGGTGGGAACAGCTTGCCTTCAGATATTGCGGGTGCTTCATCACTGGAGGTTTTTAAGAAAAGACTCTGGACAGCCACCTATGTGAAATTGTATAGGGTCTCCTGCTTGAGCAAGGGGTTGGACTAGATGACCTCCGAGGTCTCTTCCAGCTCTATTCTATTCTAAAAGCAGTCTTCACCAATGAGGTCCTCTAGTTTTACAAGCATTGTCCCGAAGCCTTATGTTGAACAGCCTGAGATTCCCTCTCTCCCTTCCTCTTCCTTTTTGTTAATGACCTAAATGGCATTTGGTCGAAGAAATTCTGAAACAGAGTCATTGCTCAATTGTCTGGAAGTACCGAGCTGAATCGCGCTGGCAAATATTTCATAAACATATGTCAGCCACTTAGAAAGAAATGCAGTTTATTTGTACATTAATTACATTGACACTCTGGGAAAATATTTGAGTATTGAGAGCTATTTAAACAGACAAGTGCGAAGCGTGCTAGCGATTAAAGGCGAGCAGCACTTGCAATCAGAGTAAAAAAAAATAAAAAATGGAACACGTGGGAAAAGGTTCACTGCGCTATAAGTCAAGTCTCCCAGCACAATTTATACCAAGAAATATAGATCTCATTTGTGTTCCATGTCACTTGAAAAGGCACTGTGGGTTAGATATTCCCAAGCAGGTGGATCTGGAGATCCAAGTCTTACACCCAGAATATCACCAAGGGTTCCCTATGTGTTTTGGGCAGAAAACATCCAAAAAACGATGTAGTCAGTAAAAATGATGGACATAAAAGGGCTACAGAAAATTCTGCAACACACATTAAAACGTGGATGGAGTTTCAAGGGCATTTGAATGATGTTGCCCACAGGACATCCCTGAATTCAGAACTTTTAGATGGGTGGTAAATTGCCTAGCTGTGGTATTTTATATACGCCTGCATCCACATTTTATTTCTGAAGCTTTTATGTTTCTTTCAAAGAAAATATGGATACTTTACTTATTTTTCCATGGAGGGAAAATGAGAAACCTTATTCAATCAGGCCAATTACTCAGCTTCATGTAGAAATCCAGAAATCTAATCCTGATTCTTACCACAGCCAACAGGATGCCACTGGAAATCAACCACATATGGGACAATTGTCCCTGATTTTTGTGTCCCCCAGCAATGGCTATTCAGGACAATCCATCTTTGAAACTGGCTGGAACATGTAACCTCTAGACCTGTTGATAGAATAATTTGCATGAGTCAACCTATTGTTTTTCTTCCTAGCTTTCTTCTGGCAAGGGTAGGGTTGGCTTCTTTCAGATCAGTGCAATTAAGTAATGCTAAGTCTTTGAATTAGAATCCTGAAGTTAAACAAGGTCACTGAAGACCCCAAGTCAGAATAACAGAATAACAGACTCAGAAGGGACCTTGGAGGTCTTCTAGTCCAACCCTCTGCTCAAGCAGGAAACCCTATGCTATTTCAGGCAAATGGTTGCCCAATATTCTTCCTGTTCAATGCAGTTGGCTTTCCAGTCTCTTGTTTAACCCAATCAGTGAAGCGCGAGACCACCATCTTTCTGGCCCCTAGGTTTCACTCAATAACAGGGGTGTCAAACTCAATTTCATTGAGGGCCGCATCAGCATTGCGGTTGCCCTCAGGAGGCTGAGTGGGTATGGCCTGGGTGGGCGTGGCCTACTGGGTGGGCATGGCTAGAGTGCGTATGGGTGGGCGTGGCCAGCTCTACATCGTTCGCATCAAGGGTGCCTATGGGGGCCTGGGCAGGAGTGGGACAGATCTGAGGGTCTCTGGCAGGAGGAGGGTCTCTGAGCCAGGGCCAAGGCAGTGGGGGCCGTTCCCTCACTGTTTCCAGGATGGCTTCACGGGCCACATGAAACCACTTTGCGGGCCGGATCTGGCCCCCAGGCCTTGTGTTTGACATGTCTGCTCAATAACATTAAAGTCCCATCTCCATTTTTGTGTGGCCAAAACCAGTTACAGTATGGGTGTTAAGAAGCATAACCTAATATTTCACTTCTCCTTCATGCACCCACCATTCCATTCTTCACACCTACCACTATATCTCTATAACATACGAACATCTTTCTCTGGCTTGTTGTCCTCAGGATGGCCACAAATTCTCAAAAGTGCATTTTCAACCTATCGGGATGCTAGATTGGGAGAGAATGGGGTCAGAGTATAGCAAACCAGGAAATGAAGCCAGTTGCCACTCCTGATTTACAAAGAAAAAAAATACTTTAACCTGCTTTGATCCTTTTTTTAATAAGCCAGCTAAGCCAGTGGAGAACAAGGTAATTTAGATTCAGAGAGTCCAATCCTACTCAGTGAGAATCTCAACTGAAGCAGCCCAAAGAGATGGCTGCCCAGTCTTTATTTGAACACATCCAATGAAGAAAAGGCCATCAACCCTCTGGATCATTGGTCCTATGTAAAAGCGGTCTAACTGCTAAAGGTAAAGGTTTCCCTGTCCAGCCACGTCCAACTCTAGGGAGTGGTGCTTATCTTTCTGTTTCTTGGCTGAGGGAGACAGCATTGCTGAAGACATTTTCTGCGGTCATGTGGCTAGCATGGCTATATGCCAAAGGTGCATGGAATTGTTATCTTTCCATCAAAGCGGTTCCTTTTAATCTACTCGCATTTTGCTGATTTCAAATTTTGAGGTGGTCAGGAGCTGGGACCATACCCCGTTGTGCAGTATTCAGGTCTTAAACCATCCAGCTGACAAGCTCAATGTCTTTAACCACTGAGCCATCCCACCAGTGGTGGGATTCAAAATACCTGAACTTGCGGTTCTCTGCATGGATGCAGGCCCGGGCCTCCGAGGCCTAGAATAGACTTCTGGAAGTGACATCCATGCACTTCCTGTGGGCTGTTCTAGGCCTGGGAGGCCTCCTCCAGGCCTCTGAGGCCTAGAACAGACTTCCGGAAGTGACACTTCTGGTGGGCTGTTCTAGGCCTGGGAGGCCTCCACCAAGCCAAGAATGGACTTCCAGAAGTGACATCCATGCACTTCCGGTGGGCCGTTCTAGGCCTGGAAGGCCTCCACCAGGCCTAGAACAGACTTTTGGAAGCGACATCCATGCACTTCCAGTGGGCCGTTCTAGGCCTGGAAGGCCTCCACCAGGCCTAGAACAGACTTCTGGAAGCGACATCCATGCACTTCCAGTGGGCCGTTCTAGGCCTGGAAGACCTCCTCCAGGCCTTCGAGGCCTAGAACGGACTTCCACAAGCAGCGTGGGTTCAGCCGGTTCTCCGAACTCAACAAAATTTAGCTACTGGTTCTACCGAACCAGCGCGAACCGGCTGAGTCCCACCACTGCATCACACCTAACTGCTAGGAAAACTTTTTTTAACATTCAGTCAGAACTGGTCTTCCCATGATTTCTATTTTTTTCTATGTCAGGCCCTCTGGAAGGAGAGAGGAATTGATTTTCTCCTATGTGACTTTCACTCAGGTATTTGAAGAGAGTAATGCCCTCTCCAGTCATCTGTTCTCAAGACTAAACGTAGCCAGCATCTCCTATTTCCCTTTACAGGACTTCTGCTCATCCTCATGGTCTTGCCTGAACATGTTCCAATTTTTCTGCATCTTTTTAAAAGAATGATGCCTTGGAGTGAGTATAATGTTCCACATGGAGACTTTCCAAAGCAAACTGAAGTGCAATGATTATTTCCTGTCATAGGGAAATTAAATTTCTATTGATGCAGCCTAAACTTGCATTTGCAGTTTTAAGAGCCACATTGCACTGCTGTGTTCATATTCAGTCTGGAATCAATGGCTATTCCACAATCTTTTCACAAGTACAATTACTAATCCAGTTATCTGTCTTCCCATAACACAACTTTACATTTGTTACTACTAAATTTTATTCTGTTCATTTCAGTCCACTTCCCAAACCTATCAGGATGGCTTTAGCTAAAACATATGAAGAATAATTGCAGGAATTGGATTTGTCTAGTTTAGTGAAAAGAAAGCACTGGGGTGACGTGATATGTTCCAATATCTAAGGGGCTGCCACAAAGCAGAGGGGGTCAACCTATTCTCCAAAGCAACTGAAGGCAGGACAATAAGCAATGGATGGAAACTAATCAAGGAAAGAAGCGACCTAGAACTAAGGAGAACTTTCTTGACAGTGAAACAATTAACCAGTAGAACTACTTGCCTCCAGAAGTTGTAGGTGCTCCAACACTGGAGGTTTTTAAGAAGAGATTGGACAACCATTTGTCTGAAATAGTATAGGGTTTCCTGACTTGAGCAGGCGGTTGGACTAGAAGATCTTTAAGGTCCCTTCCAACTCTGTTATTCTATTACAAGAGCCATGGTGGCACAGTGGTTAGCATGCAGTATTGCAGGCTAATTCTGCTGCTTGCCAGCTGCCAGCAGTTCAGCAGTTCAATTCCCACCAGCTCAAGGTTGACTCAGCCTTTCATCCTTCCAAGGTTGGTAAAATGAGGACCCAGACTGTTGGGAGCCATATGCTGACTCTGTAAACCACTTAGAGAGGACTGTAAAAGTACTATGAAGCGGTAAGTGCTATTGCTATTGCTAGTCTACGCTAACCCATCTTAATGATCATTCTACATGTACACTCACTGAGTTGTACAAGCCAAAGAGGTTACTAATGACGAGGATATCCCATGTTAAGTGCAATAGAAATGAGGATGTGAATACAATAAATTGTGGTCACATTGGTAAGGATGAGCAGAAAGTGTGGATCTCCCATCATGTAATATATGAAAAGTATACTAGTCTAAGTGCTATTGCTATGTCCCCCAAATCTATTGAGGAAGGTAAAGCTGAGACTGGAGATGATACCACTCTAATGGCAGAAAGTGAAGAGGAACTAAAGAGCCTCTTGTTGCGGGTGAAGAAAGAGAGTGCAAAACTTGGGTTGAAACTTAACATAAAAAAAACCAAGATCATGGCATCCGGCCCTCTCAATTCCTGGCAAATAGATGGGGAAGAAATGGAGGTAGGGACAGATTTTATTTTCCTGGGCTCCAAGATCACTGCAGATGGGAACTGTAGCCAAGAAATTAAAAGACGCTTGCTCCTCGGGAGGAAAGCCATGGCAAATCTAGACAGCACACTAAAAAGCAGAGACATCACCCTGACAACAAAAGTGCGTATAGTCAAGGCTATGGTCTTCCCAGCTGCAATGTATGGCAGTGAAAGTTGGACCATAAAAAAGGCTGAGCGCCAAAGAATTGAGGCCTTTGAACTATAGTGCTGGAGAAGACTCCTGCGAGTCCTTTGGACTGCAAGGTGATCAAACCGGTCAGTCCTAGAGGAGATCAACCCTGACTGCTCTTTAGAAGGCCAGATCCTAAAGCTAAAACTCAAATACTTTGGCCACCTAATGAGAAGGAAGGACTCACTGGAGAAGAGCCTAATGCTGGGAAAGATTGAGGGCAAAAGAAGAAGGGGACGACAGAGAATGAGGTGGCTGGATGGAGTCACTGAAGCAGTAGGTGTGAGCTTAAATGGACTCCAGAAGATGGTAGAGGACAGGAAGGCCTGGAGGAACGTTTTCCATAGGGTCGCGATGGGTCGGATATGACTTCGCAGCTAACAACAACAAAGCTGAGACTAGGCTTGTTAAAGATGAGACTAGGTCAGGGGTCAGCAACCTGAAACAGTGAAAGAGCCACTCAGAACCGGTTCCCTCACAAAAGGAAAAACTGGGAGCCACAAAAAAATGTGTGCACATGCACATACATGCGCGCATGCGCAGAACAGGGTTTGACTGAAGAGTGGAGCCAAGGCGAGATATGCACTTAGCCTGCATATTTGAATTGATTGGTTGAACTTTTTTAGTCCCACTTTTTTTTTTTGAACTGCACATGGCAGAGGACTGGGAGCCGCAGGAGACGGCTGAAAGAGCCGCATGCGGCTCTGGAGCTGCGGGTTGCAGACCTGTGGACTAAGTTAATGTGCCTGATGTCTGACAACTGCACTATAGTCTTAAAGGTGTTTATGCAGAAGATGGATCTCTTTATGATCTACTTTAGAATATTGTGTCAGAAAGATCTTCCTTCTGGTTCTCCCTTCTCCTTTTTGAACATAGGACAATTGCTCTTATCTAGATATCCTTGAGAACCCTCACCAGTTCTAAGAAACTCTCAAGAATAATTCATGGAGTCCATCCAGACCATCGTCTGGTTCCTTCAGTATCTTAAGAAGAGGTGTAGCCTCATCATGTTTGTCTAAATCTCAATCTCAACATTTGGTCTGGCTTTTTCACAGTATCCTGCTGGAAGACATGCCTCACAATTGGAGAAGGCCAAATCGAAATAGGAGTTGAATGGGGGGGTGTCTTTTCTTTGCTGCCACCTACCCTATGCCTTAGGAGCTGGTAAACTGCTCGATCTCTCTTTCTTTTTAATGTATTTAAAGAAACTTGTTTTGTTGTTTATTCTGAGGTTTTGCTTTCCTGGCATCCGTTCTATAGATCAGGGTCTGTAGACCCACTTGATCTGACCTCTTTTCCATTTCCTATGTGCATTGTTCCTTGTTTCCAGAAATGTGTTGTTATTAGTGTAGTCACATAATACTATCTTTGTTTTTTCCCCTCATAAAATTATTTGCCATGCTTCTTTTTTAGGGAAATATGGCCTCTTTTTTTAAATAAGCTTCTCCTTATAATACTGCATCCAGTTTTGGTTGCCACAATGTAAAAAAGATGTTGAGACTCTAGAAAGAATGCACAGAAGAGCAAAGATGATTAGTAAACTAAAGGCTAAAACATATAAGGAATGGTTGTTGGAATTGGGTATGTCTAGTCTAGTGAAGAGAAGGACGAAGGGTGACAGTGTTCCAATATCTAAGGGGTTGCCATAATGAAGAGTGAGTCAATCTATCGTCCAAAGCACCTGAAGGCAGGACAAGAAGCAATGGATGGAAACTAATCAAGGAGAGAAGCAACCTAGAACTAAGGAGAAATTACTGACAGTGAGAACAATTAATCAATGAAATGACTTACCTCCAGAAGTTGTGGATGCTCCAGCAGTGGAAGTTTTAAAGAAGAGATTGGACAACCATTTGTCTGAAATGGTATAGGGTTTCCTGCCTGAGCAGGGAGTTGGACTAGAAGACCTCTAAGGTCCCTTCCAACTCTGTTATTCTATTATTGTCAACAAACTTACTTATTCTAGCTTTGATTTGGTTAAAATCCTTTATTTTTAGTAGAAGACATGGACTAGATCAGACATGTCAAACACAAGGCCCGGGGGCCAGATCCAGCCCGCGAAGTGGTTTCATGTGGCCCCCAAAGCCATCCTGGAAACAGTGAGGGAACGGTCCCCACTGCCTTGGCCCTGGCGCAGAGACCCTCCTTCTGCCAGAGACCCTCAGATCTGTCCCACTCCTGCCCAGGCCCCCATACGCACCCTTGATGCCAATGATGTAGAGCTGGTCATGCCCACCCAGTAGGCCATACGCACTCCAGCTGCGCCCACCCAGTAGGCCGCACCCACCCTGGCCATACCCACCCGGCCCCCCGAGTGCAACCACAATGCTGATGTGGCCCTCAATGAAATTGAATTTGACATCCCTGGACTAGATGATTCTGAGCTTTAATTTCCCTTAAAATTTAAAATTCCAGCATTAGAGGGTCATTGCCTCTAACATTTTTATTACTTCCTTCACCAATTCTTATATATGGTTTCCTACCAAGTGAAGGAAAAGTGACCCTTGATTACCCCCCCCTCCATACTGTAATATCAATAGTAAGTACCAAGGCAACTCTGAATTTTCTGGAAGGACCAAGCTTGGTAGAGTTGTCTCCCAACAGAGATTGGGGTAATTAAAATCTTCCGTTGCTCCAGTTTCATGCTACATCCATATCGTCTCCTTGACACAAACAATTAATTTGTTCCTCTGCTGTGCTCCGTAGCATTGCGATGTTCATAGAAGAAATAGATATTAGCATACTGTGCAACCTTCCTTCCTTTCTATAGCATTGGTCCACTTTGAACAAATAATATCTTTCAGCTACTCTATTCCAGGCCTCAGACATTCACACCATCAGTATTCTGTTATACTTATTAAATTGTATTTTTCATCTTGTTTATTTCCCATATTCTGAGCATTAGTCATGAATTTTATGAGCCAATATACTCAATGCATATTTAAGAAACCCTATTTCAGCAACATTTTTACCTCTTATCATGCACAAATCCTCCTGAGATCCTTACTCTTCAGGATTTTCACTTCTATCTCTCACAAGACTCTATTTAGAGCCCTCTTAATCATCCTGCCTAGGGCTTGTCTAAATATATTTGTACCATTCTTCTCAGATGTATCCCATCTCATGCTAGCAGTTCATCATCTAGACCAGGGGTCCCCAACCCCCAGTGCGTAGACCGGTACTGGGCCACGGCATGCCAGCAGCTGGTCCACACAAACAAGCAAAGCCCTATCTGCGAGAAGCAGGCAGCACACAAAACCATGCACCATCCGGTCTGTGGAAAAACCTCTCTCCACGTAACCAGTCCCTGGTGCCCATGACCTGTTTGGAAGCAAGCTGCACAGCCGGAGGTAAGTGGTAGCTGATTGAAACTGCACATGCACAGGATCTAGTTTGTGTGGTCCTCCTTCCTCTCTGGTCCATGGAAAAATTGTCTTCCATGAAACTAGCCCCTGGTGTCAAAAAGGTTGGGGACCACTGACCTAGCTAATTCAAACTTCCTTCTTGGAACCAAACCTTTCATATCAATAAATTTCATATCAATACAGTCTTCTCATCTTTGACAAAGAATTCAGCAAAGGAATTATGCTAGATTTGCTAACAGTCTGAATCAATGCTTTATTTCCTGAATCTGATGTTATGAGACTGGGAAGCTCTCAACAGAAAAGGTTCACACTTGGCTTTATCTTCTGAAAATTTGTTTTGAAATCGGACATATAAACCAGTAGGCCATCTCCACCCCCACCCCCCAAAAAGAACATATAAACCGAGTGCTACATTAATTGAAATCTGGGAGAGGAGCAAGACAAGCGTTCCTTGGAAGTTCTGCAAAATTTCAGTTTGCAAAGGGAAAATTCAATTGTTTCCTGCAAGGATGAATTTTTAAAGTCTTCTGTGGGGTTTGCTTTCAGCAGAATCCAATAAACATCACATTGTTTTAAACATCATTAAATATATTCGGGATTCTCTTGAATTTCTTGAGCATGAACAACAACAACATAGGGCAATCAATGCGAAAATCAGGGCTAGGGTCACTAGAGGTAAATGCCTTGTGGAAGAAAGATCAGTTTTCATGGTGTTCTGCTATCTGAAAAAATCATTAGCTTTGATCAATGAAAGTTGAATAATTTGTGCTGTATGTCAGTTCTCCTTTTCTTAGGCAGGACTGTTGTTGCTATTTCTGAGGTCAACTGGCTTTGACTTTAATTTAAGTTCTCAATGTTCTCCAATCTCCGAATGTGATGCATTTCATCCTCTATCATATCCTTCTAGTATGGTCAAGGCCACGGTTCACAAGGTTGGGGATGATTGCCTTGAGTGATCAGTGAGCTTGATTAAGCAAATATAAGGAAATACATCACTAGCCTTCAAGCCTTTGAAGACCTATCAGATAGACCAATGCTTCTCAACTTCCACAACTTTAAGCTTTTTGGGTGTCAACTTTCAGAATTAAAGGAGAATATTTGTAGCTCAGGGTTGAAATGAGGGGTCCTTGGTATTCTCTGAGCTTGGTCGTTTTCTTGTAGACATCTCATTACCCAAACTAGGTGGCACCATCAGTGCTATCAAGAAAACAACCAAGCTCAGAGAACACCAACCACCCCTTAGTCTCAGAATTCCCCAGCACTGCTGAAATTTCTGTCTTAATTTTACTCCAATGGGAGTAAAATTTTAGCCAGTGAAGTGGATGTATATTACTCATGTTAGTTATCCCCAAGGTATCAGCCAATTCTATCAGCTTTGGCCCAGAGAGGATTTGCTGACAACCTTTTTTCTGGTTAAGAAGTGAGGGCAGTTACTAGTTGAACTATGGGTCTACTCTAAAAAACACGAAATAGCATTTAATCAGTAGTGCATAGATCAGGGGTCTTCAAACTTGGCCTTTTTATGACGTGTGGACTTCAACTCCCAGAATTCCTCAGCCAGGCATGTTGGCTGAGGAATTCTGGGAGTTGAAGTCCACACGTCATAAAAAGGCCAGGTTTGAAGACCCCTGGCATAGATCTATGTGTGCATTTTAATAATATATTATTTAGCAAGAAAATAGTATTAATTAATTCAGTTAATTGATACCATATGTCTTGAAATCTTATAATACATATGTAGGAAGGGAAACTTTTTTGAATGCAGTAGGTCTTATTCCTAATTCAGTGGGTGTAGGAATGAGTATATGAAATGCTACTTGAAGTGTTGGCGATAAATGACAGGTGATTAGAAGAAATGATGTTTGCTTTCTTTATTTTCAAAGAAAGGAAATTGTTGTCACTCGTAGCTTGATGCTTAAATTGCTCTCACCTCCAATGTCTGCCTCAGACAAATGAATTGTGCATCTTTCACATCTAGCTTGGCCCAGATAAATAAGATAGTTAAAGCCTGCAAAACAGGAAGACTTCAGTGTTCACCAACAAGAGAAAGGAAACTGTTTTAAGAACTCATTGAATAGTGAAGTATTTTAGGAACCAACAGTTTCAAGAAGAAATATGTGGGGGCACCTTCCGGTTACATCCCTGCAAGTCAACCATGTGTTTTCAGCCCACATCCTCTCTGAGGTACAAAGAGCATTTTGGATAACAAAAGACTTTTAATATTTAAATCACTTGATTGACATTGTTCTTCTTAGGAGGACCTCAGATTGAGGAACTGGCCCCATCAAACTCATTCAGAGGAATCTTCTTTCCAGGTCCAGCTGAAACAGAAGCTAAACCTGGAAGATCCTCTAAGTCAGACATGTCAAACACAAGGCCCGGGGGCCAGATCCGGCCTGCGAAGTGGTTTCATGTGGCCCGCGAAGCCATCCTGGAAACACTGCCTTGGCCCTGGCCCAGAGACCCTCCTTCTGCCAGAGACCCTCAGATCTGTCCCACTCCTGCCCAGGCCCCCATAAGCGAATGGTACGAATGATGTAGAGCTGGCCACGCCCACCTAGTAGGCCATATGCACTCTAGCCACGCCCACCCAGTAGGCCACGCCTACCCAGTAGGCCACGCCTACCCGGCCCCCTAAAGGCAACCGCAATGCTGATGCGGCCCTCAATGAAATTGAGTTTGACACCCCTGCTCTAAGCAGAGTGTACCAAGCAAACTTCACAGAGGGAAAAGGTTGTATTTGTAGATAATGTTGCTCTTGTCAGTGCAATTTCTAAAGTTATGGAGACTGCAATTAAAGGGAAAGCTGCGAGAACACAGACAATGGTGTTTTCAAAAGATGAGTGTGTGATCTTAGAGCCTAGGTAAGGCACCTGTGGTTTCCCAAGTATTCCTGAACTACAACTCCCAGCATCCTTCCCTCTAGGCACTCCTGATCCTTAAGAACCTTTTTTGTGTCCTCTGAAGGCCCTTCTAGTTCTGATTTCAGAAACATGGTGGCATCATTTCCTGACAGCATTGTGGAAAACTTACTGTTCATTCAATGTATATCTTACGTCACATTTTCAAAAGCCTCATGATAGCATGTATGGGTATCACCCTTTGTTTTATTCCTACAACAATCCCATGAGGGTGGTTGGGCTGAGAGACATGGATGTGTCCAAAATCATAACAGAATAGCAGAGTTGGAAGGGACCTTGGAGGTCTTCTATTCCTACCCCCTGCTCAAGCAAGAAATCCTATACCATTACAGACAAATCATTGTCCAACCTTTTCTTGAAAACTTCCAGTTTTGATACATCTTCTGTAGGCAAGTAGTTCCACTGATTAATTGTTCTCACTGTTCTCACAGGAAATTCCTCCTTAGTTCTAGGTTGCTTCTCTCCTTGATTAGTTTCCATCCATTGCTTCTTGTCCTGCCTTCGGGCGCTTTAGAAAATAAGTTGAGCCCCTCTTCTTTGTGGCAACCCCTGAGATATTGGAACACTGCTATTACGTTGCCCCTAGTCCTTCTTTTCATTAAACTATTATACACTGAGCTTCTTTGGCTAAGGGTGGACTTATCTAATCTTGGTCCAATATCTTATCCACTATGCTAGTGAAGGCAGGATGGTTATAATAATGATGATATTTACCAGTACGGTGTAATATTTAACTATTGCCTCAACCAAGGAAATCCAATGGGTGAATTCAGGCTAATCCTCTTCAGTGCAACCTACCTTACTGGGTTATTGCTATGGAGATAAATCAAGCAGAGGCATCCACAACCACAAGAGAAAAGGTGGAGGGGACACACATCTATTTTTTTTTCTGTTAAGAAATTTGGAGAAATAAATCAATGGAGGCCAAGCTTGGATTTTTCAACAGTAATGTAGATTAACAAAGATGACTGTCAGGACCCACCCCAAACCACGTCTTAGGAAGACAAAATTCTTGGAGTCAAATCTATTCCAAAAAGAATCTTTACTATGACATGCTTGGTTGTAGGAACGAGACAGGACTTAATATTATTCCACGAGGTAAACCCTTATAAAGAGGTTCCCGGTTTAACCCCCCTTAACCCCCATTTGGTCAGTCCCCCATCCTTTCTCTCGTATCCTCCATCTCGTGGGAAAAAGGAACTTAGGACCCTTCATGTTTATTGCTCTCTTCCGTGACACAAGCCAGATGCTAGCCCCACCTTTTGTTTCCCCAGTTCAAACGGCTTCTCCTTTCCTTTGAAATGCCTATTGCCGGTTCAATACACATCTATCGTCTTCTCTTCGGGAGATGGCAGAATCCATGGAATAATGTTTGAAACATTCCATTTATGAATATGATATAAATGGATTCTGACAATGACATAGGAAAGACCTCACAGCAGGAATGGACTGATAACTGATAATCTTTTAAAAATGCTAACCAGGCTTCACTTCTGCTTGGAAACCACTTTCGGACTTTTTCGTTTGAAACTAAAGAAATGGCATGTCTTGGATTTGATTACTATGTTTTTGACTATAGAAGCCCTGTGTGCTGTGGTTCATTTTAGTTCAAAGGTTAATTGTTTTTCATTTTTGTATCTGTACCAAAAAAAAGTAGGAAGTTACTTTTTTATAGCTTTTTTTACTTCTTGTCTGCACCACCCAATTTTGCTCTTTCCCCTGTTTCCCCTTCTTTTTTCCCCCTTTAAACTTTTTTGTTGTTCCTTGTATTTTATATTCTTTTGCAATTCAATACAGTCCTTTGTTTTAAAATGTTGCTTCGCTGAAAATCCTCTACTAAACGGGGGAAGGAGCTGCAATAGTGCTTCAACCAGCTCTTACTTTCTCTTTCTGCTGCGTTCCATACCTCTTGAACTGTGATTTTTTTTTTATGACAAAAGTACAATTGCCTGGATGATGAACTGGATACAAATGAGTCACTGAATTATCCTTTCCTGATTCAGCTGCAGAGATAGTATCAAGATCTCATGAAGTGTGGTATAGCTTCAGTACTACCCTGGTAAGACCACACTTGGAATAGTGCATCCAGGTTTGGTCACCACAATACGAAAAAGATGTTGAGATTCTGGAAAGAGTGCAGAGAAGAGCAACAAAGATGATTAGAGGGCATAAAGCATATGAAGAATGGTTGCAGGAACTGGGTTTGTCTAGTATAGCGAAAAGGGGAAGTGGTGGCTCAGTGGGTTAGGACGCTGAGCTTGTCGATCAGAAGGTCGGCAGTTTGGCGGGTCGAATCCAGAGTGCCGCGTAGCAGAGTGAGCACCTGTTACTCCTCCCAGCTTCTGCCAACCTAGCAGTTAGAAAGCACGTAAAAATGCAAGTAGAAAAATAGGGACCACTACGGTGGGAAGGTAACAGCGTTCCGTGCTCCTTTGGCGTCTAGTCATGCCGGCCACATGACCACGGAGATGTCCTCGGACAAGCGCTGGCTCTTCGGCTTTGAAACGGAGATGAGCACCGGCCCCTAGAGTTGGAAATGACTAGCACGCATGTGCGGGGGAAACTTTACCTTTACCTTTAGTATAGCAAAAAGAAGGACTAGGGGTGACTTGTTAGCAGTCTTCCAATATTTGAGGAGCTGTCACAGAGAAGAGGGCAAGAAATAATGTTAAAGAGAGACCCAACTTAGAAGTAAGGAGAACTTTCCGAATTCCTGGAATTAACCAGTGGAATGGGTTGTCTTCAGAAGTTGTGGGTGCTGGAGGGTTTGGAAAAGAGATTGCTTCAACCATTTGTCTGAAATGGTATAGGGTCTCCTGCTCAAGCAGGAGGTTGGACTAGAAGACCTCCAAGGTCCCATCCAACTCTCTTATACTATTACTGTTACTCTGGTCAGCATGCAGATTACTTCTCTTTGACCATAAAAGCTGAAAGCAGCCTTTTGAGAGGGCAAAAAGGATCTGAAAATCAGGTTGATTTGCATGTTGGTTGTATGTATGTACAAATGAAGGCTCCCAGCTGTTTCATGTTTACTTCCTCATCCACTCATCAACACCCAACAGGAATGAAAACAAAACCAGTCTTCTTCTCCTCTCCCCTGCTCTCTTCTCTCTCTCTCTCTCTCTCTCTCTCTCTCTCTCTCTCTCTCTCTCTCTCTCTCTCTCTCTCTCTCTCTCTCTCTCTCTCTCTCTCTCTCTCTCTCTCTCTCTCTCTCTCTCTCTCTCTCTCTTGAAGCCATCATTAAGATGCTGAAGTTATTTATTTATTTATTTTATTGATTAATTTAGGAAATTTATATTGCTGCCTACTCTCACATGGTAACTCAAGGCGGCTTATAAGAAAATAAAAGCACAGTATAAAAGAAATAAAAATAACAGAAATAAAAATAAAAATAACAAAAATAAAAATACACCCCCCCACCCCCCGTGACTTCACACACTTATACCAGCCATTTAACGGGCTCCATCCCACTCTGGGTTCCCCAGTCCCCCTGACAGAACCGTGTCTTCAGGGCCTTCCGAAAGAGTGTCAGAGTGGGGGCCAGTCTAATCTCCTCAGGGGATTATGTTCCAGAGGGGGGGAGCCACCACAGAAAAGGCCCTTCTTCTGGGCCCCGCCAGATATATCTCCTTAGGGGATGGGACCTGCAACATTCCTTGCCGCCCCACTTGAGTGGGTCAGGTAGATGTGAGTGTCAAGAGTCAGTCTCTCAGATAACCTGGTTAGGTAGCTTCATACCCACCTGAAAACAAACTGAGTTCAAGTGTTATACAAAATGGGGTATGATGTCTGGAATATTTTTTGGACCCTCCCCATTGCAAGGTTTGCACCATTTTAAGACTTCTGTATGACCATAGAGTAGGGAAAGGAATCTAAGTGTGACAGAGGAGGCCGCCTAAAAATTTGGCAGGATGTACTGCTTTCCCCCACTTCCTTTAAACCAGGATCATCCAACCTTGACAACTTTAAACTTGTGGACTTCAACTCCCAGAATTCCCCAGCCACATGGGGAATTTTGGCAGCAGATGGAGGCCTCAAGAGTGTCAGTGTAATGTCCTCTAGGCATCTAAGCCTTGGTGGTGCAGTGGGCTAATGCCTCCTTAAGTAACACCAGCTGCCTGCAATTAGTGCAGGTTCGAGTCCCACCAGGCTCAAGGTTGACTCAGCCTTCCATCCTTCCGAGGTAGGTAAAATGAGGACCCAGATTGTTGGGGGCAATTAAGCTGACTTTGTAATAATGCCGCTTGGGGGTGTGTGTGAAAGCCCTAATAAGCAGGCATATACATAGAATGAAGGCTACTGCTAAGCTTGTAAGCCGCCCTGAGTCTTCGGAGAAGGGCGGGATATAAATGGAATTAAAATAAAAATAAAAATAAAATAAAAAATAATGCCAGTTAGCAAGAAAATAGGTTCCTTTACAGTAGTAATTTAATTTGCAATGTTTTAATGCTATCATCCTGTAGGTTGTAACCCTTCCTTGCCTGCCCCACAGCTGCTTTATGCTTTGCAGAAATGTTGCCCGTCCTTTAACTCAGTTATGTCTGAGTCTTCTTGGAGCTGTTCAGCTTGAACAAATTAAGAAAAATAAACCTACATTTGGAATGAATTTATACAACGCACTAACCTTAAACCTGGATATATGTATTGATGTTGGAAACCTAGATTGCTGCATTTACTTAATAGAATAGGATGGTCTTAGATATGAGGAAGAGAGGAAGAAACCATTAAAGGAGATGTTTCAGAAAAAGTTGCTCAGTTCTTGGAGAGAAGGAAGTCTAAGAAAGAAATTCAAAATAGCCACACCTTGATTTTTTGTTTGGTATAAAATGAAAGAGAGAAACACGGATAGACGTTCAAGATGCTGTTATTACAGATAATCCTTGACTTACAGCTGTAATTGAATTTGGCAATTGTGGCTGGAAGCTGTGGCAGTCATGAAGTGGGTCATCACGTGACTGACCCAATTTTCACTTTTCTTTTCCTGCAGCTGTCATTTTAAAAAAAAGTGGCACTCATAAATTGAATGGGAGGGGTTTTTTTTGTCAGAAACCAGAAATAAACATCAATTTCCAGCAAAAACTTTGTAAATCATATATCAATGAAGACTCAGTCATCCAGGCCAAAGATGTCTAAAAGTTGAATTATGGCAATTGGACCAATCTTTGTTAATCCGATATCTGAAGTTGGTATATTCCATTCCCAACTAATTTTACTCTGACTGATGAAGTTGCTTGGATGAGCAACCAAACACCTCAGATTAACAAAGTCTGGTCCATTCAACCTTTAGACACATTGTAAATCATAGTTAGGTGACTTCCGGTGCAGGCCAGTTGCCAAACCTTCAGAAATGGGGGAGCCACACATAACTTTCAACAGATGTTTTGTTTCTTCATCTTGTAAAGAATTATTTTCATAACAAAATAATATATTTTGCACTAGGATGCATAGAAATGTGTGAAAACCATAAAATACCTACGCAGCATTTCCACGGCACATTATTTCATGGGGCATGAAATAATGAGGAAGAAGAACTGGGGTGACTCGCAGGCTAGATAGTGGTAAAAATAGAAAAATAAAACTGCAACGTAAGCAAAATATGGAAAACCCACAGCCTAGCCCTAGAAAGAACCATTAACAGTATTTTATTTATTTTATTCCTATGAAAATTGTACACCACTGACATCAAAGTGGTTTGAAATGCCTCTTTCTTTTTCCCCACTATCTTTCTAGGATAGGAAAACAAATATTGAGGCATACAAGTTAGAATAGCGGGACTTCAAGAGTTGCATTTTAAAAATATTACATTCTTTCCTTTAATACACTGTGCCTCCAGAAAGATCTGATGTAACCCTTGGCTTGATCCTAAGTGGTTGGTGAAAAGATGGCGCACGAGGGCTGAGTTTGGATCAATGCCTTTGAATGAGAGATTGAGTTTCAATCTGTGTGCTTTGGGGCCTTCATTGTGGTTGCAAATACTGTCTTCATATTGTCATGTGCTTACTTGTGAGCCAATAAAGGTCTTTTTGTTAAAGATAAGGACAAGAAAGCCTACTAACTCATCCAAAAAGCTTATCCAAGAAAACTTTAAAAACTTCTTGGATGAGAAGTGAAACATTTACAAAGAAAAAAAAATAAGGATGCCAGCTGTTCCAAGTAAAGCTGCCTTTTGCAACTGACTGATGGTGAATTTGTCAATGCTGGTGGTGTTCTCAATGGTGCTCCAGTTACTTTGCAATATCCAAGGCTCCTATTACTGTTATTATGAACTTTTACTATTTCAATGCTTTATTGGCTTTTAATGACTGTAAGAGTCAAATCTAGGAGAGATGGGCGCCAATCAAATCAAATCAAATCAAATCAATCAATAATAGGGACTTATCTATTATCTACCTATTATTCATACCTACCTATCTATTATCTATCTGTTTACAGAAAGGTAAATAATAGACAGATAGATAACATTTTGGCCTGTAATTATATATATTTTTTCTTGCTTTCAGAAGGTCCTGGTGTCTGCCACCCGAGGAAAAAATAAAACAGAGAGCTGTAATGATTATAACCACAGGCATTTTAGATTATTTTTTTTTCATTTTTAAATAGAGGAAAAATATGATCAAAGGGATGGCCACATCCCACTGTCACTTTTAATGTTCTTGGAGCATTTAAATATTGTTGAAATCATTTATGCAACTCAAGCTAACACTGTCCCATTTTTTTTTTTTGGTATATCCCCGTCCTAAGAAATGGAAAGTGGTTTACAGACTTCCTTATATAGGGATATGAGTTTTGCAAAGTTAAATAAAAAGGGAAGCAACGAAATTCCTCCTGATCGTTGATAAGAAATTGGAAGTCATGCTTACATATTTTTAACTGCATATCCTTTTATGTAGGGGAGAAGCTTTATTTCCCTTTAAAAGATAAACAGTTAGAATTGTACAAATAATCATTCTGGTTCAAAATGGAAGAGGGGGTTTTTGGTCTCAGGGGTTAAAATCCCTCTTCGTTTTCAGGGAATAGCTCCCCTATTGCTGACAGTAGTTTCCTGCTTTATGCATTGGAATGGTGGGATCATACCCCACCACAGATTAACAGAGTAACAGAGTTGGAAGGGATCTTGGAGGTCTTCTAGTCCAACCCCCTACTCAAGCAGGAAACCCTGTACAATATCTGACAAATGGTTGTCCAATCTCTTCTTAAAAGCCTCCAGTGTTGGAGCAACCAGGCTGATTAATTGTTCTCATTGTCAGGGAATTACTCCTTAGTACTAGGTTGGTTTTCTCCTTGATCAGTTTCCATCCATTGCTTCTTGTCCTGCCTTCGGGCGCTTTGGAGAATAGCTTGACTCCCTCTTCTTTGGGGCAGCCCCTGAGATATTGGAACACTGCTATCCTGTCACCCCTAGTCCTTCTCTTCATTAAACTAGACCAGACATCTCAAACACAAGGCCTGGGGGCCGGATGCGGCCTGCGAAGTGGTTTCATGCGGCCCAAGAAACCATCCTGGAAACAGTGAGGGAATGGCCCCCACTGCCTTGGCCCTGGCCCAGAGACCCTCCTTCTGCCAGAGACCCTCAGATCTGTCCCACTCCTGCCCAGGCCCCCATAGGCACCCTTGACACAAACGATGTAGTAGGCCATATGCACTCTAGCCATGCCCACCCAGTAGGCCATACCCACCCGGCCCATTGAGGGCAACCGCAATGCTGATGCGGCCCTCAATGAAATTCAGTTTGACACCCCTGAACTAGATATACCCAGTTCCAGCAGCAACCGTTCCTCATATGTTCCTCCTAATTATATTTTGATTTTCCAAGCATTGTAAGAGGGCTTGAAATCCTGAATGAAGCTTGCAGAAATCCAATGTAACTGTGAGAAAAAAAAATTGTGGTGGATAACTGCTATATGGAAGGGCATTTGCAGTGCCTTCATCCTTCTTTGAAAAACTAATGTAGGGTGCCCGCTAATGCCTTTGCCCTGATTTTCTTTGGGGTTTTCTTTTGAAGTTGCTAGAGCTTCTCTTCTCTCAAATTAGGAAAGAGAAAAAGAAAGAGCAGAATTTTCTATCAGCCAGTTTGAATATGTTCCAATTGAGCAAATGTTTCTGCAAATGGTTTAATACTAATAAAAAAAAGTGGTTTACATTTTGCTAGATTGGAATCTTGACAAATATAGAGTAAAATCTACCTTAGTCAGCTAATCTGGGATAATGCATTTAAGCCTATTTTATCATTGCTCTTCTTCCTCTTGCCTTTTTTTTTACACCTTTCTATCTTTTTACAACCTCTCCAATTGCTCTACTTTTATTTTAGGGAAAAGCATCCTCACGTGGTTTGCCCTGGAGATTTAATGTGAGTGGATGAAGCCAGAGAAGCAGGTATAAAAAATATATATATGATGAAAGGCAGCACTTTCAACCCACTTAGCTATCTTGTACAGTAATCACAGGTTCTCCAATAAACAGTTCTTGTCAACCTGTATGAAGAGATGGGGGCACAATTGAAGATGGTCCAAATTTGAACAAGACCAGTGGTCCCCAGGTTTTCTGGCTCCATGTACTGCCAAAAGCTGCAGTGGTGGCAGCAGGAAAGGGAAAGTCTCACACACACAACCTCTAGCTCGTGTGCATGTGCAAATGAACCTTTACATGTTCGCCCACCCCTTACATGGCCTGGATTTCAATGGGCTGTGGACTGGTACCAGTCCACAGCCCAGGTGTTAGGAACCCTTGCTCTAGACAACAAAAATAAAATTCAAGATAATCTTAGCGAAATTGAGAAGAACAGAATGAAATGCCTTAGGAAACAAAAAAAAATCAAATGCAAAGTTGTAGGAGGAAGAACTTGTGAAAAAGAACTCAAAATAGTGTCTGATAACAAACTACGTAAGAGCCTGCATGACTGTAAATAAACCAAATGCATTTTTTGGCTGCATCAAGAGAAAGAGAATTTCCAAATCTCCAAAAGTAATTATTCCATTTCATTCTACTTTGGTCAGATTCCACTTTGAGTAACTGGACCATAGTTGGAACCAATGCAGGATTTGGGTAATGTGTCTATGGAGATTCTCAATCATCCAGGTCATGGTCATCCCAAAAGGCAACTAGACTTTCTTGTGGTTTTTTTTCCCCCCATGAAAACATTTCACTTCTCATCCAAAAAGCTTATCCAAGAAAACTGAAAAATCTTCTTGGATGAGAAGTGACATGTTTACAAAGAAAAAAAAACATAAGAAAGTCCACTTGCCTTTTAGAAAAGCTAACACTGATGATGTTACCTAGTTTGGGTAATGAAATGTCTGCAAAAAACCAGGCAAGCACAGAGAGCACCTTCAGGATTTGCTTTTCACTTTTACATTGTGCTAAAGAGTGCAGATTCAGACACATGATGTGGGAACCTAGCTCTCCAGAAAAAGCTCTGATGCTGGAAAGATAGGAGGAAAGAGAAGGAGAAGAGGTTTTGAAAACCATCACTGTAGGTTTTTAAAAAATAAACTGGAAAACCTTTTGACCGGCATGGTATAAGGCAGGGGTAGGCAACCTTGGCTCTTTTATGACTCGTGGACTTCAACTCCCAGAATTCCTGAGCCAGCATGGCTCAGCTTGGAAACCTCTCCCTTTCCCCTCAGCATGGCTGGCTCAGGAATTCTGGGAGTCGAAGTCCACGAGTCATAAAGCGGCCTAGGCCTAGGCCAGGGGTAGGCCACCTTGGCTCTTTTATGACTCGTGGACTTCAACTCCCAGAATTCCTGAGCCAGCATGGCTCAGCTTGGAAACCTCTCCCTTTCCCCTCAGCATGGCTGGCTCAGGAATTCTGGGAGTTGAAGTCCACGAGTCATAAAGTGGCCTAGGCCTAGGCCAGGGGTAGGCCACCTTGGCTCTTTTATGACTCATGGACTTCCAGAATTCCTGAGCCAGCATGGCTCAGCTTGGAAACCTCTCCTTTTCCCCTCAGCATGGCTGGCTCAGGAATTCTGGGAGTTGAAGTCCACGAGTCATAAAGTGGCCTAGGCCTAGGCCAGGGGTAGGCCACCTTGGCTCTTTTATGACTCATGGACTTCCAGAATTCCTGAGCCAGCATGGCTCAGCTTGGAAACCTCTCCCTTTTCCCCTCAGCATGGCTGGCTCAGGAATTCTGGGAGTTGAAGTCCACGAGTCATTAAAGAGCCAAGGTGGCCTACCTCTGGTATAAGGTCTCCTACCTTGAGCAGGGGGAGTGGACAAGAAGACCTCTGAGGTCCCTTCCAGCCATGTAATTCTGTGTTGTAAGATGGCCAAACCAAGGTAGATGGACTCAGTTACATTGTAGGAAGAGCTGAAAAATGAAGTGTGGGGAAGTTCATTACCATGGAGAAAATCTGCGAGGTCATTTAGAGTCGAAAACAATTTAATGGCGCATAATCAAAAAAAAAAGTTGCTCAGAGGCAAAGAATGAGAAAACTCTTTAGAGAATAAATGGGGAATGACACTCTTAAGAGAATAAATGGAGCACTTTATCCACCACTGTAGAAGTAACAGCAACAGCAAATGGAACACAGGTCAAAGAAAGGAAAGGAAAGCACTGTCATGATTAAAATCCAAATCCATTTTTTTTAATGCTTAAGAAAATACTTCAACACATCTTCAGTCCAATTGTTTACATTAGTTGCTCCATTAGCTCTGGTAATCAATTAGGAAGGGCAAACATGATAGGGTGGGGGAGAGGGATGTTCTGCCAACCCAGAACATATGGACGTGGAGCTGGTATTCCATTAACACACGTTCCTTGTTGCACCGTTATTGGATTTCCCTGGCAGGCATTCCAAGGCTTGATACATTTGGCAATGGAACCAGATTGGCCCAATGTTCTCCCTGATAGGGCTGGGATCAAATTGCAGCATCAGCCCTTGATCTCCATCCCCGTAACTTGCTTTCAAGGGATAGACACTTGTCTAAATTAAACAATTTAGCAGATGGCGTTTCTTTCCAGCACGGGCTGATGAGAGCCTGGAGATGGGTCAAAGAGGGGGAGGTTGACCTGAGCTTTGACATCAGAGAAGAGGAAGGTAACACAAGGAGGAGCAACATGAGAATACAACAGAAGGCATGGCAGGTTAGCGCCTGGGGTACTCAGACAGAGAAAATTCATGCCCAAGGTCAGACGCTTAATCCAGTCTGGTAAGGAGGCTGTGAATCATCATTAAGAGATAATCTGTTGTCCTAATTGCTGACATTTTGTGCTACTGGTTTAATTTTAGGGGTGAGATTGGAATTCTGCATTTTGGGGTGATTGATAATTAATTGATAATTCATCAAATTATCTTTACTCAGTCCATGCTTTTTGGATGTCACTGAGAGTGAGTGGGTGATCATATAATTTCAATTTTGGACAATGACAAAAATGATGATGATGATGATAGAATATAGAATACAATAGAAAATAGAATAGAATAGAATAGAATCTTTATAGAGAAGAGAAGAGAAGAGAAGAGAAGAGAAGAGAAGAGAAGAGAAGAGAAGAGTAGAAGAGAAGAGAAGAGAAGAGAAGAGATCACCAACATCAGCAAATATTGCGGGCCCAATTGGCAAATGAAAGCTCAGGACCATATAGATTGGAAACATGCGGAAGAGGCCGTCATCCTGCAATGGATAGACAATGGCTAAAATGATGATGATATTAATGATGATGAATGAACAAACAAATAAATAAATAAATAAATAAATGTCAATAGGTCTCAGGTCTGGTTTTGTTCCATCCTGTCTATATGGTTGGCCAATGGCCATGGTTGACCTGTCCACACAGAGGTTCACTTTGCTTTCTCTGCTAGCATTAGACTATGTTACAAATCAGGTCTTGCTGATCCTATCATCTCCCCAAAAGAGATCAAAGCAGATTTTGAACATCTTTACAACCCTATGAAAGTAGATTTGGCTGAGAAAGTCTGGCTAGCCCAAAGTTTACCTTGCTGAAGTTTAACAGCAAAACCACAAGAATGGCCTGTTCTGGTCCAGCCTGAAGGTGAACACTTGGGACCTGACATCAGAATAACTCATGGTTGTTGAATTTTGGATTGTCTGTAATGTACCTGGAGACCTGGGAAGGAGAAGTATTATGTGGCAATGCGTTAGTTGTGAGAGAAAGAGAAAGGAGATACTTTGTTGAATACATTTTCTCTGTTTTTATCAAGAAACATGAAAGGCCTAATGGTTGAGCATCTTAGTTTGGGGAGAAGTCTTGGACAACTGGGGGAAAAGGGGAACATTTGTTACAGATTTTATAGTGTGATCATAGTGAGTTCTTGGAATTGCAAAATGAAGGCAGAAGAAAATAGGTGGCTTGTAGGCTACAGGCTGCTCATGCTTGAAATAAGGAATTTTTCAATAGAAAACTGGCCTTTGGAAGCTTATAAGAGAGAGCATATGACACCAGCCTTCCATCTACATTCTCTAAAACCCCAGTTAAAATAAGATTAATCCTCAGCCTGGGCCAGAGAGCTCGAAGAGCCAGGTCTTCAGGCCCCGGCGGAATGAACGGAGGTCGGGGGCAGTCCTCAGCTCCACTGGCAGCTGATTCCAAAGGGCAGGCGCCCCCACTGAGAAGGCCCTATCCCTGGGTGTTACCCGCCGGCAATCTCTTACCGGTGGCACCCTGAGAAGACCCTCCCTGTGGGAGCGCACTGGATGAAGGGAACTTGATGCCGGCAGCAGGTGTTCCCTCAGATATCCCGGACCCAAGCCATTTAGGGCTTTATAGGTCATCACCAGCACCTTGAATCTCACCCGGAGGGCAACCGGAAGCCAATGCAGCTCGCGGAGTAGAGGTGTTACGTGGGAGTATCGGGAAACCCCCATCACAACTCGCGCGGCCGCATTCTGCACCAGCTGAAGCCTCCGAGTGGTCCTCAAGGGCAGCCCCATGTAAAATAAAAATAAAAATATAATATCTCTTGGATAAATCTTTCCATTCCTTTCCTTTCCATATCCTCCCTCTCTCTCTCTCTGAATTGGAACATTAGACAAATGAGCTTATTGTATTTCTATATTTCCACCTGTTTATAAAAAGTCACAGTGGTACAGAATGTTGGTTTTTAAGTCACAGGATCAACAGGAATATATATGTATATACATGTGTTAGTTTGGACTTAAATATTTAACTATGTCATACAGTTAAGTTACAACAAATTGTGCTATCAGTCCACTAATAAGATTCTGATAACTCTAGGAAGAAACTTTCTCTTTGATCCAGCCGTCATATGAAACATTGTGGTCATTTTTCTTGTCCAGAACCTTTATAATTTGACCTCTTCTGCTCATGAGTTCAGCTGAAAAATATTTGGCCGGAAGCCTGAGTTCCTTGGTTAGTAAGGGAAAATTGTCATCTGGTTAGTCACAGAGGAATAGGATGTTTGCTGACCAACATTAGCTAATAATTATCCAGCAGGACATCAAAGTATGGGGCAGAACTAAACAGAAGGTTTTTTAGAAGTGTCATCTTCTTTGTAGTCTTGGACTTTTGAGTTCATCAATTCAGACCTTGGAAAGATGACTTACTCTAGGAGAGATGGAAACTAAAGTCAACATCAGCATGATTAATTTTACTGTGATAGTAAAGTTGGAAATGCTGAAGGCAATCAGGAATACGTTAACCATAATAATACATTCTATTTCAGAACTGGGTAGATTTTTACCAGGGTCTATAAACATCTGTTAGAACCCTGAAATTCACAACCTGCAGATATACATGAAATAGTGGACTTGTGCACAATAGCCTTACTCTGCCTCAAGGAATGCCTGTAAATATCCACAGCAGCCCAATTTCTACATGGGGCTACCTTAAAAAGAGCATTCAGAAGTTGCAGCTGACACAAAATGCAACAGAATAGTAAATATGATATGGATCCTACATATCGGTATTTCTCAACCTTAGCCACCTTAAGGTATGTGGACTACAACTCCCAGAATTCCACAGCCATAGTCTTAAAGTGGCCAAGGATGAGAAATCAAGTCTAACGATCACAGATCCTGATAGAGAGATATATGTAGTAGGCTTATGCAGATTTTTTTTGTGTGTGCTTTGCATTAGAGCAGGGGTGTCAAACTTGCAACATCAATTGACACGTTGTGACGTATCGTGACTTTTTTTCCATTGCCGGCAATGGGGTGGGCGCAGTTTTGGCATGACACATCTGACCCATGGGCCAGAAGTTTGACAGCTCTGCATTAGAGCTTCGAGGGGCCCTTCAGTAACCCAGTGTTTCTTTTGCACATGCTCAGGTGCCTCTTCCAGTTGTTGCAAGGAAGTGCTGGAGGAGGCAAAGCAAAACAAGATGGATGGTTCTCTTTACTTTAAGGAGTGAAAGGGCTGCTTGATCCAGCAGTTTTGAGCAGATGGTCCTCTTGAATCTTCAACCAAGCCAAGTTCCCACTTGAAGAATTGCACAGTCCTGAGGCTGAACCTGGAGAAGACAAAAATGAATAATGCTCCTGATAGATCAAGAATCCATTTATTTAGCCTGAAAGACAGTAGAGCAAAGTATTCCAAGTCAAAAATAAACCCTGTAAACTCTATCATTATTTTCTAAAAATAATTTGCCTCCAAACCATTGAAATTCTTCAATGAATTTTTACTAGCTTGAGAGAAAAATGTACATCTTTAGGTTGATTTGGAAAACCCACAGGATCCAAAGGAGAATAGTAAATGTGATATGGATTCTGTATATCAGTGCAATGTTTTGCAGGGCAGGATTGGAACCCGTGGCTTGCAGAGAAATGGGTTTAAGTTAAATTTTGGAAGATTGTAGTGGAACAGCCTGTCTCTGGACCTTTAAAGTTTCCTTTGCTGAAAAATATTTAAGAAAATGCTGAGCAATCATCCTCCAGAGATATTCAATGTTCAGGTTTTCTTGAGTGAATAAGACGTTTGAGTACTCCCTTCCAGTTCTAATATTGGATTAATATATGAAAAGTTGGGTTTGTGATCTCAATGTCTGAAATTGCCACTTGGAATAAAGGACAATATTTGTAGCCAGGCGTAATTGTTTCCACATTTCTCTCAAACATATGAATACCCTATTCCAATTCCATTTACAGTCAGGAAACGGGCATACGATTATAACCACACTGTACTGAAGTAACTATGATCTTTGCTCCTATTTTTGTCAAGTCTATTATTAACTCAAGTTGGTGTGCTAGGTATTTAACTTGCAGAAAGTCATCTTTAATGCCCTTCAGAGAGGCCCTTCAAAACGGCTTCCTCCATCTTTATTTTATTTACAGATTCTTCTCCTTGTGCCAGAACTTTTTTTCCAGTGTAGTAAAAACAAATATTTCATTCATGACCAAGTAGCTTAGTCATCTGATTCTCAGTCCTGATCTGATCTTTAGAAACAATGAATGGTTTCCATTCCAATGGCAGCCAGGAACCTGCTTTTTCTTTAGAGTTGTTTTCCTGACTCCCTCCTTTTTAATATATATATGTATATATATGTGTGTGTGTGTGTATCTATATCTATATCTACTGTATATCTATATATATATATATATATCTACATATCTATATCTGTATATCTATATCTATATATCTATATCTATATATTTATATCTATATCTACATCTACTGTATATCTATATCTATATCTATATCTACATCTACTGTATATCTATATCTATCTATATATATATCTACATATATTTGACCACGCCTCCAGAAAAGATGGCCGCTCGCAGCTGATCGCGGAGATCAAGGGGAGCGAGTTTGGCATGGGGCCCTGCATGGGGCTGTTGTTCCCTAGCCCGGATGGGTGACAGGACCCTCCGAGGCTTCGGTGGAGCCCGTAATGAGCGCTGGCGATGACGGCGGGACGGTGCTAGAGAGGGCGGCGAGGCGGCCAGGCGGCAAGGCTCCCAGACATCAAATAGCCGAGCGGAACGGCTCGATCGGGCAGACGGACAAATTACAATGGCCGGCGGCAGCCGGTGGCACCCCACGGCAGCCTGTAAAGTGGCCGACGATGGGCTAGCTACAACATGCGGCATGCGGCTTTTACTGGCTCGTTCGGGACGGCAGAGAACATATAATGGCCAACGGCAACGGCAGCCTCCAAATCAGCTGATAAATGGCCTACTATGAAGCGCGGCGTGCGGAAGCCTGCAACAGACCTGCAACGACCTGAACAATCTTTGTTTAACAAACAAACGGTCCGGTCCTGCAGCCGCCTGCGGTGGAGCTGTAACGACCTGGGGCTGCCTAGAAAGGCAGTCCGGATGGCGAGGCTCCAGAATTTGTGGCTGCTGACCCCATCTGCCCATCTGTTAGATCAGCGAGCTTCCCCCCCGACGGAGGTCTTTGGGATGATGGCCGCCGTCCGATGGTCTGAGCGCCATTTAAAACCCTCCTGGACTGGAGGGTGGAATCACCAGGGACCACTTGAAGCTAAAAATGGAGGTGGGATGTGCCGGATGGCGCCCGGGATAGTGGTTATCTCCTCGGGATCATACTTGAAATCTAAGATAATCCCTCCTCCATTTTCTTTCTCCGGAGACTTATTACAGCCCCTGGGCCGCGATGATATCTAGGACATGGAGATAGATGAACTACCACCGTTCATCACCGAAGCTGCGAAGTTCACCACCAACAGACTATTCTAGCAACCACCGGACTTTCTCTCCTCCTGCAACCTACCCAGGGCTGGATAGTGGTTTCCTGAGATCCTGGTCACTGTGAGAGGGTGACCATGTTTTCAGGAGCCACTATTTCAGCTCTGTGGATTTAATATGCAGTTTGTTCCAGCCAACGCGTCCTTTGCTCCTATTTCCACCTTCTGATGGCTTACACCAGAAATGAGCTACTTACCCTGAGAGCTTCCCCCCTCTCTCAGATGTGGCCATCAAACCTGCGCCTCCGTTTCCTTAATGACGGGTCCTGGGACCCCGAGAGGTGGTATGGCGCTAAAAAGAGGCTTTTGGGTTATCTTTTAAATTTTTTTGAAGGGTTAGGGAGGGGGGAGGGTCAGGCCCGGCAGAATGAGAGGAAGATCCTACCGGACCTGTCTCAGTCTAGGTTGGCCAACGGCCACGGCAACATGAGGGCCGGGGAGAGTCTTGGGACCCAGGGGGATGGGGTAGGGATACCGATCCCCACGGTGATTGGGAATGGCAGCAGATGGATGAGCAGAGGGCCATATCATAATCTGAGATCACGCCCTCGCTATTTTTGAGCTGTGGCACGCTCCGACCCTCTGGCTCTCACCTGCTGTCCTGGGGAAGAGGGAGGGCAGACACCTGAGCTCAGGCTGATCTATTTTAATGCCAGGTCTGTTGTGAATAAAGCTCCCCTCATCCATGATTTGATTGAGGAGGAAGACGCAGACCTGGCATGCATCACGGAAACCTGGTTGGGCCTGGAGGGAGGGGTCCCTCTGACTGATTTATGCCCTCCAGGTTTCCATGTGCTGCATCAACCTCGAGCTCAGGGTAGGGGAGGTGGTGTGGCGGTCGTTATCAGAGAGACCCTCCATCCACGGGAGGCCACTGCCCCTCAGATAGACGGATGTGAATCCCTCCTCTTAAGGTGGGGTCCTGGTGGTCAGTTGGGCCTACTTCTGGTATACCTCTCTCCAAGCTGTGCAGCAACGGTTCTACCCAGGCTACTTGACACCCTCTCAGGATTGGCGGTTGAATTCCCAAGACTTATGGTTCTGGGAGACTTTAATCTACCTTCCCTGGGCAGTGCATCGGAGGTGGCCCAAGAGTTCATGGCTTCCATGACGGCCATGGACCTGACCCAAATTATTCAGGACCCGACTCACGAGGGAGGAAACATGCCTGATCTTATTTTTATCTCTGGGCAATGGCTTAATGGACTGGGTGGGGTTACTCCAACATCTCAACCCCTTTCACGGACAGACCATTATCTCCTGCGGTTGGGCCTCCGTCACGTCACCCCCCGCTGTCAAGAGGCAGAACTGACCAGATGGTTCCGCCCCAGGCGCCTGATGGACCCAGATAAATTCCAGATGGCGCTTGGATTGATTCCCACCTCCCTCTCCCACAGCCCGGTCGAGTCCTTAGTTAATGCCTGGCAACAGGCTGCTTCAGAGGCTCTCGACCGTGTTGTCCCTTTGCGGCCTCTGACCCGGCGCAGGTCCCGACTCGCTCCTTGGTTCTCCAAGGACCTGCGGGAGATGAAACGCTGGAGAAGGGGCCTAGAGAGCATTTGGAGAACCAGTCGGTCCGAGTCTGACCGAACACAGTTAAGATCCTTTTCTAGATCTTATCTTGTGGCAATGAAGGTGGCAAAGCGCGCTTACTTCACCACCCTCATTGCGTCCGCAGATAACTGCCCGGCCGCCCTATTTAGAGTGGTCCGCTCCCTTTTAAATCAAGGGACGGGAGAGGACCCCCTACAAGGACGGGCTGAGGAATTTAGTAAATATCTGGTGGACAAAATTGCTCAGATTCGGGCTGGTCTGGACTCTGACTGGGCAGTATCTGGCGAGAGGAAAACGATGAATTTAGCCGAGAACATTTGGGAAGAGTTTGATCCTGTGACTCCGGATGAAGTGGACAAGATCATGGGGAAACTAAGTGCCACCACATGTTTGTTGGACCCGTGTCCCTCCTGGCTGGTCTATGCATCTCAGGAGGTTACACGAGGCTGGCTCCTAGCAGTTATCAATGCCTCACTGAGTGAAGGGTACTTCCCTGCCGCCTTGAAAGAGGCGGTGGTAAGGCCCCTCCTTAAGAAACCTGCATTGGATCCAGCTATTTTAAACAACTTCCATCCTGTCTCCAACCTTCGCTTTCTTGCGTAGGTCGTTGAGAGCGTGGTGGCACAACAGCTCCCTTTGGTCCTGGAGGAAGCTGAGTATCTGGATCCATACCAATCGGGTTTCAGACCCGGGTATAGCACGGAGATGGCATTGGTCGCGCTGGTGAATGATCTCTGGCGGGCCCGAGATAGAGGTTATTCCTCTGTCCTGGTCCTATTAGATCTCTCAGCGGCTTTTGATACCATCGACCACGGTATCTTACTGCGTCGTCTTGAGGGGTTGGGAGTGGGAGGCACCGTTCTGCGGTGGTTCTCCTCCTACCTCTCGGGCCGTTCGCAGTCGGTGTTAGCAGGGGGGCAGAGGTCAAGCCCTAGGCCCCTTAGTTGTGGAGTGCCTCAGGGGTCAGTGCTCTCGCCCCTCCTGTTCAACATCTATATGAAGCCGCTGGGAGAGATCATCCGTGGCTTCGAGGTGAAGTATCATCAATATGCTGATGATACCCAGCTTTTCATCTCCACCCCGAACCAACCCAGTGATGCCCTCGATGTGATGTCCCGTTGCCTGGAAGTGGTACAGATTTGGATTGGAAAGAACAGGCTTCGGCTCAACCCGGCCAAGACTGAGTGGCTTTACATACCGTCATCTCGTTTAGTCCAAGAGGTTCCATCTTTGATTATAGGAGGAGAGATGTTACCTCCCATTGATAGAGCACGCAATCTGGGCGTCCTCCTAGATTCACGACTCAGTTTTGAAGATCATATTGGAGTCGTAGCTAGGGGGGCATTTGCCCAGATTCGCCTAATATACCAATTGCGCCCCTTTCTGGACCAAGATGCCCTACGTACAGTCACACACGCACTCATTACCTCCCGTATAGACTACTGCAATGCTCTCTACATGGGGCTACCCTTGAAAACCATGCGGAGGCTTCAGCTGGTGCAGAATGCGGCTGCACGGGTAGTGATGGGAGCTCCCTGATACTCCCATATAACACCTCTGCTCCATGAGCTGCATTGGTTACCGGTTGCCCTCCGGGTGAGATTTAAGGTGCTGGTACTTACCTTTAAAGCCCTACATGGCTTAGGCCCGGGATACTTGCAGGACCATCTGCTACCGGGAACGAATTCCCATCGCCCAGTACGCTCACACAGAGAAGGCCTCCTCAGGGTACCGTCGGCTAGACAATGTCGGCTGGCGACCCCCAGGCGGAGGGCCTTCTCTGTGGGAGCGCCAGTCCTATGGAATCAGCTCCCCCCTGAGCTTCGGATGGGCCAAGATCTCCGCTCCTTTCACCGCGGCCTCAAAACACTCCTTTTCCACCTGGCTGACCTGGGCTGACAAGCATTTTAATTATGTTTACAATTTTTAATTTATTTTTAATTTTTAATTTTAATTTATTGCACAGATGATTTTAATCTTATTTTTATCTTAATTTCTGTACTTATTATATGTTATTGTTGTTAGCCGCCCTGAGTCCTTCAGGAGATAGGGCGGGATATAAATCCCATTAATAAATAAATAAAATAAATAAATATATCTATATATCTATATCTATATATCTATATCTATATCTATATCTACATCTACTGTATATCTCTATCTCTATCTCTATATCTACATCTACTGTATATCTATATCTATATCATCTATATCTATATCTATATCTATATCTATATCTATATCTATATCTATATCTATATCTATATCTATATCTATATCTATATCTATATCTATATCTATATCTATATCTATATCTATATCCATATCTATATCTATATCTATATCTATATAAGGTAAAGGTTCCCCCGCACATGCGTGCTAGTCGTTTCCAACTCTAGGGGCCGGTGCTCATCTCCGTTTCAAAGCCGAAGAGCCAGCGCTTGTCCGAGGACGTCTCTGTGGTCATGTGGCCGGCATGACTAGACGCCAAAGGTGCACGGAATGCTGTTACCTTCCCACCGTAGTGGTCCCTATTTTTCTACTTGCATTTTTACGTGCTTCCGAACTGCTAGGTTGGCAGAAGCTGGGACGAGTAACAGGCGCTCACTCTGTTATGCGGCACTCGGGATTCGACCCGCCAAACTGCTAACCACCTGATTGACAAGCTCAGTGTCCTAACCACTGAGCCACCGTGTCCCTCTTTTATATATATATATATATATATATATATATATATATATATATATATATATATATGTATGTATGTATGTATGTATGTATGTATGTATGTATGTGTGTGTGTGTCATATGTTAACTATTAGATTACCTTGCTAGGCCCCAAACATGGGGCAAATCTTTATTTCCTGTTTTCAGCCTATCTTGAAGGCCATCAAACAGGCTGTAGTCACACCGGACAGTTCATATATTTGTGTAAATTACTAACAAAGAATTCAAATGTTAACTATTTAGATTACCTTGCTAGGCCCCAAACATGTTAACATTTGAAACATATCTCCCCTTGCAGAAAGCTAACAGAGCGAGAGAGATCCTGTGGCTCAAGAGGTAAATTACACTGCCTAATGTGCGATCAGCCCAGGTTCGAATCTCAGAAGGGTATGACTGACTGATGAAGACTAAAGAGTCAGAAATGCATCTCAGCCTCCCTTAATTCTTTGTTAGTAATTTACACAAATATATGAACTGTCCGGTGTGACTACAGCCTGTTTGATGGCCTTCAAGATTGGCTGAAAACAGGAAATAAAGATTTGCCCCATGTTTGGGGCCTAGCAAGGTAATCTAAATAGTTAACATTTGAAACATATCTCCCCTTGCAGAAAGCTAACAGAGCGAGAGAGATCCTGTGGCTCAAGAGGTAAATTACACTGCCTAATGTGCAATCAGCCCAGGTTCGAATCTCAGAAGGGTATGACTGACTGATGAAGACTAAAGAGTCAGAAATGCATCTCAGCCTCCCTTAATTCTTTGTTAGTAATTTACACACACACACACACACACACACACACACACACACACACACACACACACACATATATATATATATATATATATATATATATATATATATATATATATATATATATCCTTGACTTTATCATAGAAATTGATTTATTAATGCACACCTGGTAAGTTTCCTCTAAGGAAAAAAAAAGATAGGGAGGCAGGAAGAGAGGAAGAAAGGATGTTAATCTAACAGGTAAGAGGAGACTCAAAAAAGAAAGTTTTGGGGGGGAATTCAGAGCCTAAGTTATGGATTAATCTGCAAAATTCTTCCTTTGAGAACTTGACATTTCACTTAAAAGAACAAATAGTCAAAAGGAAAAGATGGAGACCTGAAAACCCACCTCCCCAGATGCTCCTATTGAAAATTGCAATCATCAAGATTCCTCATGCCAGGTAGGTCCATGGTCATCTGAGAATCATTTTGAGTCATTCCTAGTTGCTCCTGTTGAAATCTGAGGAGTGTCCTGCCTAAGAGCCAGCTTTGGCAGCAGAATCAGCTGTTTGTCAGTAGGAGGGGGAAAAACCCACCCAGCTGCTCAGTGCACCATTTTCAAAGGATCCACCATTTTATGAGTACCTACAGATGATGGTCACCCCAATGAAGTATACATTTTTTTTGCACTCCATCTTGGATAGAGGTAGGACAGCTGGTACCCTCCAGATATTTGTAACCATAGCTCCTTAATCCCTTGATACTGCCTTGGCTTGTAGCAAATGACTGAAGTTGAACTTCAAAACAATTCTCCACTTCTGAGCTAAAATGTCCTGTGAATTTTGATCCATCACTTGGATCAATGTTTCCCAACCTTGGCAATATTAAGATGTGTGCACTGCAACTCCCAGAATTCTAAGATGATTGCTGAGAATAGAATTCTGGGAACTGAAGTCCACACATCTTAACATTGTCAAGGTTGAAAACACTGGTTTAGACAGAGATGTCCTCGGGATAATGATGATGATATTATCCATTCACTTGTCTCTGACCCTTGGCGATTCTATGGGCCAAGTCTTTCCACATCTTCCTTATCATGCACTGCTTCTTTGGTCCTTGAGATATTCACAGTCAACACCAAAAATGTATCTTCATCTTACTGGAAACCCTCAATTGTGATCAGAAATGAGTTGAAGGCCAAAGGGTATTCCATGCTAGTGTAGAGTAGATACTACATTAAGCATGAGCAACTGTTCTTATTTGGTGAACTACCATTTCCAAGGATGCTTTGTTGAGGGCTGTATAACAACTGTGGTGGTGGATCCAAAGCCAAAATTGGCCACTGTTGTCTGTCCACCCCATTATTTCCCCCCATTTTTGTCATCAATATGAAATCAGGTTTAAAATGAGAGTAGATTTAATCAACAGAGAATGAGGTTCAGATCCTGTATAAACTAATGATAATGTTTTCACATTCTGTTCATCAAACGTTCCAGCATATCCCCATGGCTTAGCACCTTAGAGCTTCACATATAACAGGAACTAAAACAAAGTGAACATTTTTAGGGATTTGTAGCTTCATGTTTCCAGCTTTCCAATAAAGGCCATTTATTGCAGAGCTGCCTCCAAATTTCCTGCTAATATGGATCAAATATTCTAATAAAAGAAAGGTAGAGGAGTCCCTGTGGATTTTACTCTGCTAATCGTTGCCAACTAATAGGGGGCAGTGCTCATCTCCATTTCAAGGCCATTGAGCCAGCACTTCTCCAAAGACATTTCCACAGTCATGTGACTAGCATGATGTCACGGAGAGCTGTTACCTTCCCATGGAAATGGTACCTATTTATCTACTTGCATTTGCATACTTTCAGACAGCTAGGTTGGCGAGAACTGGTCTGAGGATGGGAGCTCATTCCATCACCGTGGCACCATGGTGGTGCAGCGGTTAGAATGCAGTACTGCAGGCTACTTCTGCTGACTGCCGGCTGCTAGCAGTTCGGCAGTTCGGCAGTTCGGCAGTTCGAGTCTCAACAGCTCAAGGTTTGACTCAGCCTTCCATCCTTCCAAGGCTGGTAAAATGAGGGCCCAGATTGCTGAGGACAATATGCTGACTCTGTAAACCGCTTAGAGAGGACTGCAAAGCACTGTGAAGTGGTCTATAAGCAGTGGTGGGATTCAAATACGTGAACAACCAGTTCTCTGTATAGATGCCACTTCCAGAAGTCCATTCTGGACCTGGGGAACAAAAAATTAGTTACCGGTTCTGCCGAAGTGGTGCGAACCGGCTGAATCCCACCACTGTATATAAGTCTAAGTGCTATTGCTCTCACATAAGTCTTGAATTTGGGCTGCCAGCTTTCCAACCTACAAGCCCAGCACCTTAACCCCTGAGTCACCATGCCCCCCCCCATATACTCTAATAGAAAATGCAACATGCATTCCTTGCTGCAAGCACCTGGATAACGGTTCTGAAGTCAGACAGAACGGTCCCTCCCGCCCCACAGAAAAAAGCCAATGTTAAGCCAGCCTTTAAACATCCTGGATAAATGAATGATAAAGAGCCAAACAGATTGTAGAATTGTCTGTCTGAGCTATGGATTCCCCCTGCAATTATGAGAATCTCCTGTGGCTTTCCTGAACCTTGGCCTATCCAGTTGTAAAAAAAAAAATGCATTGAAAAAAAAATAGCATCTGTATTTTAAACCAGACTTCCCTTCCCCATCCCCCACACTCCCCCAATAACAACTCACAACATTCAGAGGACAAGATTTTAAGTGGGGCTGCATTTCTTTGCATTGTGAACTTCACAATGCAGCGGCAATCTTTTATGCTGGCAGGTTGCGAGAAATCATTAGCCAAAAAAGAAAAAAGAAAAAGCAAGCCTTCTTTCCTGCTTTTCAAACCCACATACTTCTGAATATTGCACAGCTTTGCAAGAAAGGTGACTTAATAGTGTTCTCCAATATGGACTTTAAGACCCGTGCAACCACTCCCTACAAAAAGACTATCACTTATTAGAGACAGGCTTCCTTTTTCAATATGTAGAGTCATAAATGTGCTTTTTCAAAAGGCAGCTGGACTTTGCTTTTTCCCTTGGAGACGTTTCGCTTCTCATCCAAGAAGCTTCTTCAGTTCTGACAGAAGATCAGTTGCTTTTTGAAAAAGCATCTTTGGGGGGGCAACCATGACCCGGATGATTGAGAATCTCCATAGACATGTATAGTCATAAATGGTTCACTCTTCTGTTGTTTTACATTTAAAAAATAGCCACATGTTTCTTGATGGGAGACATTTCTGTACTGTAAAAAGGTAAAGGTAAAGGTTCCCCTGCACTTGCGTGCTAGTCGTTTCCAACTCTAGGGGCTGGTGCTCATCTCTGTTTCAAAGCCGAAGAGCCAGCGCTTGTCCGAGGACGTCTCCGTGGTCATGTGGCCGGCATGACTAGATGCCAAAGGCGCACGGAACGCTGTTACCTTCCAACCATAGTGGGCCTTATTTTTCTACTTGCATTTTTACGTGCTTTCAAACTGCTAGGCTGGCAGAAGCTGGGATGAGTAACAGGTGCTTACTCTGTTACGCGGCACTCGGGATTCAACCCGCCAAACTGCTGACCTTCTGATCGACAAGCTCAGTGTCCTAACCCACTGAGCCACCACGTCCCTGTACTGTACTGTGACCCAAATCAGTTCATACGAACAGGTAACCCTGGCTTCTTTCTTGTTTTAGAACCAGACTACACATTTCAGGCTTCTGTCCTGCTAAATGTGGCGCATTTTGCGATAAACCCACTTCATACCCTGCTGGTTAAAGAGAAGCACTTTAAACTAGGAAGGAGCACGACATTTTTCAGATCGGGAAAGTGCATTTCCATATAAAAGAAAAGGATTAGGAGACTGCTATTTTTATTTATTAATTATATATATATTTGTTTGTTTATTCAAGGCGATACAGGATTCCCCAGCCCCTTACAGCAATTAGTTGAGTTGATTTTATTGGCACTGAAATAAAATGAAGACTGTAAGTTGCCAATTATGTATTTAATGGTTGGCTTCTATCACATTAAAAAATAAAATACAGGAGGCAGGAATCTCTAGTACTTATATTTTGGAGGGCTACCATCAGCTTTAAGGTCATGGACAGAAGAGAAGGTAAAGCCATTTGTCCAGAATGGTGTGGCTTCTCCTGCTTGAACTTGATCGGGGCTTGGACTAAGACCTGCAATATCCCTTCAAGCTCTGTTATTTTGTACTCTGTAGATTTTTTATATGTATGGAAGCAGTCAACCCCCATTTGTTGTTGTTGTTAGTTGCGAAGTCGTGTCCGACCCATCGCGACCCCATGGACAACATTCCTCCAGGCCTTCCTGTCCTCTACCATCTTCTGGAGTCCATATAGGCTCACGCCTACTGCTTCAGTGACTCCATCCAGCCACCTCATTCTCTGTCATCCCCTTCTTCTCTTGTCCTCAATCTTTCCCAGCATTAGACTCTTCTCCAGTGAGTCTTTCCTTCTCATTCAGTGGCCATAGTATTTGAGTTTCAACTTCAGGATCTGGCCTTCTAAAGAGCAGTCAGGGTTGATCTCCTCAAGGACTGACCGGTTTGATCGCCTTGCAGTCCAAGGGACTTGCAGGAGTCTTTTCCAGCACCATAGTTCAAAGGCCTCAATTCTTTGGTGCTCACCCTTTCTTATGGTCCAACTTTCACTGCCATACATTGCAACTGGGAAGACCATAGCCTTGATTATACACACTTTTGTTGACAGGGTGATGTCTCTGCTTTTTAGTGTGCTGTCTAGATTTGCCATGGCTTTCCTCCTGAGGAGCAAGCGTCTTTTAATTTCTTGGCTACAGTCCCTATCTGCAGTGATCTTGGAGCCCAGGAAAATAACATCTGTCACTACCTCCATTTCTTCCCCATCTATTTGCCAGGAATTGAGAGGGCTAGGTGCCATGATCTTGGTTTTCTTAATGTTAAGTTTCAAGCCAACTGTTTCATTCTCCTTCTTCACCTGCAACAAGAGGCTCTTTGTTCCTCTTCACTTTCTGCCATTAGAGTGGTATCATCTGCATATCTTAGGTTATTGATATTTCTCCTGGCAATCTTAATTCCAACTTTTGATTCATCTAGCCCTGCCTTTCTCATGATGTGCTCTGCATATAAGTTAAATAGGCAGGGCGACAGTATACAGCCTTGCCGGACTCCTTTCCCAATTTTGAACCACTCAGTGGTTCCGTGTCCAGTTCTCACTGTTGCTTCTTGGCCCGCATATAGGTTTCTCAAGAGACAAATAAGATGGTCTGGTACTCCCATCTCTTTAAGAACTTGCCATAGTTTGTTGTGATCCACACAATCAAAGGCTTTAGCATAGTCAATGAAGCAGAAGTAGATGTTTGTCTGGAACTCCCTAGCTTTCTCCATGATCCAGCGTATGTTGGTAATTTGATCTCTGGTTCCTCTGCCTCTTCGAAATCCTTCCTGTGCTTCTGGTAGTTCTTGATCCACATACTGCTAGAGTCTAGCTTGTAGGATTTTAAGCATAACTTTACTAGCATGTGAAATGAGTGCAATGGTGCGATAGTTTGAACATTCTTTGGCACTGCCTTTCTTTGGAATTGGAATGTAAACTGATCTTTTCCAACCCTGTGGCCGCTGTTGAGTTTTCCAAATTTGCTGGCAAATTGAGTGTAGCACTTTTACTGCATTGTCTTTTAAGTTTTTTAATAGCTCAGCTGGAATACTGTCACCTCCACTAGCTTTGTTGTTGCTCAGCTTTTCTAAGGCCCACTTCACTTCACATTCTAGGATGTCTGGCTCGAGGTCAGTGACCACCTCATCGTGGTTATCAGGGACGTTAAGCTTGTTCTTTTATAGTTCTTCTGTGTGATTTTGCCACCTCTTCTTAATCTCTTCTGCCTTTGTTAGGTCCCTGCCATTTTGGTCCTTTATCATGCCCATTTTTGCATTAAACGTTCCCTTCATCTCTCCAATTTTCTTGAAGAGATCTCTGGTCCTCCCTATTCTATTGTTTTCTTCTATTTCTTTGCACTGTTCATTTAAGAAGGCATTCTTATCTCTTCTAGCTATTCTCTGGAATTCTGCATTGAATTGGGCGTATCTTTCTTTTTCTCCCTTGCCTTTCCCTTCCCTCCTTTCCTCCGCTATTTGCAAAGCTTCCTCAGACAGCCATTTTTCTTTCTTGCATTTCTTTTTTCTTTAGGATGATTTTAGTTGCTACCTCTTGTACAATGTTGCGAACCTCTGTCCATAGTTCTTCAGGCACTCTGTCTATCAGATCTAATTCCTTAAATCTATTTGTCACCTCTACTGTATATTCGTCAGGGATATGATTTAGTTCATACCTGAGTGGCCTAGTGCTTTTCCCTACTTTCTTCAGTTTAAGCCTAAACTTTGTAATGAGAAGCTCATGGTCTGAGCCACAGTCAGCTCCTGGTCTTGTTTTTACTGACTGTATAGAGCTTCTCCATCTTTGGCTGGTCTTAAAATCTTGATGGAACTGGTCCTGTGTATGTTCCCCAACCAGTGTATATGAGACTAATTATACCCGTGTACTTCAGTGACCACTGTGACGTAAGTCAGAGGTTAACTACCTCCATGTTACCATCACAGTCTGAGGAATTGTGGTCTTCTCTGCTATGGAAAGGGAAACCACAGGATATTGTTATCTTGAGAGATGCAAAGTTCTCTATGCAAGTGGTCAATGGCTATGGTTAACTACACCCACACTCCTTGTTTACACAGCTGTTAGTGTTTACAACCCTCACACTTTCAGTAAGGAAGTGGTAGCTTTCCCAAGTCTGGTGACCACCAGACTGTTTGCTTGACACAGTTCTTTTAATATGGGAGCATGTGGTTATCATTCTAAACATGGTGTGCAATGTTGTTAAATTATACTACAAACATGGTTAATCAGTACCAGGGCATAGTCCAAAGTCCTAGTATGTATATTCAGTGTCAGAGCACAATTCCAAAACGTATGTGAGCCTTGCTTTCATTATAGTACATTAATAAAGTACATTACATTGTACTTTATTAAAATGTATGCAGTTCTCCCATAAAATTTCTATAAAAATGCAGTGTATTCAGCAAATTTTGTGCAGAAATGCACATTAGGCAAGATGCTGTTGTGTCCACTATGTGGAGAAACCCACCCACAAAATCTTTATAGACTATTTATAGTAAAGGTAAAGGTTCCCCCGCACATGCGTGCTAGTTGTTTCCGACTCTAGGGGCCGGTGCTCATCTCTGTTTCAAACCCGAAGAGCCAGCGCTTGTCCGAGGATATCTCCATGGTCATGTGGCCGGCCTGACTAGACACCAAAGGCGCACGGAACGCTGTTACCTTCCCACCGTAGTGGTCACTATTTTTCTACTTGCATTTTTACATGCTTTTGAACTGCTAGGTTGGCAGAAGCTGGGACGAGTAACAGGCGCTCACTCTGTTACGCAGCACTCGGGATTTGACCCGCCAAACTGCCAACCTTCTGATCGACAGGCTCAGCGTCCTAACCCACTGAGCCACCGCGTCCCTAGACTATTTATAGACTACACTAAATAATTTGGATGCTAAACCACAATGAACCAAGGTTAAGGCTAATCAAGTTTATCATGCTGGCAAATGTAGCCACTTTTCTTTTATTGATCTGATTGAAGTGTCTTGTACAACACAAGCAATGGCTACTGTATCTCTACTTACATTTGCTTCACCTCTTTGCTTCAGACATTTCAGTGTAGCCCCCCCCCCCAAATAGTTTACATCTAAGACAGGGTTCTTCAAACTTGGCCCTTCTATGACTTGTGGACTTCAACACCTCAGAATTCTGGGAGCTGAAGTCCACAAGTCAAAAAAGGGCCACGTTTGAAGACCCCTGATCTAAGGGAATAAGACTATTCACAGAATGAAAATGCCCATCATATCGTCGCATACAAATCAAGACTTACAATAAAGCTAGCTAGATTCCCAGAGACTTCATGGACATGCGCAGTTTCCTTTGGAAATGCCATGGAAGTGGTCGACCTTTTTGGAGATGCTTTTTAAGATTCTGGCTCTAAGGCATACCATATCTTGAGGTTTCTCCGGTGCTCTTTCATCCAAATATGACCAGATCTGAACTTCCTTAGTTTTTCAAGGTTGGCTAGATGCATAACAAAGTTTTGGCTTGGTCTTTCCTACCAAGAAATACTTTAATGAAGGGACTATTACTACCTCAAAGAAGGAATGAGGAAGGAGAAGGTCACACACACACACACACACACACACACAATGCTGACAAAACAAATACTGTTCATAAATAGGAAGGAAATCCCATACTCACTCACACTGATGACATTATCTAGTTGGGTAATAAAATGTCTGCAAGCAAACAACCAAGCTCAGAAAGCACCAAGGGCTCTTGAGTTCAATTGTGAGCTACAAATATTCTCTGCTATCTTTCCTACCCTTCCTTTACAGATAAAGGCCATGGGAAGCCAAAGCTTTTTAGAAGCTACAGATTTATAGTGACTGATATATAACTTTTCCTGGGTTATGGCTCATGTTGCTGTCCTCTACTTCTCACAAAATGGGCTTTCTAGTTCCTGGAGCTCATATCACAGTTTATTTGGAAGCCTTTGATGGTCCAGAAAAACAAAGCCTTGTTTTCCCTCACACCCTCCTCCTCGTATACAAGCCAAGGTGTTTCTTCTACTGCAAATTCAGGTATTGTTCCATAAATTTAATTTCATAAGAAAGTCATTTGTTCTACTAAAGGGCTATAGCAGATAATCGGGGGGGGGGGGGCTAGTAACATTAATGACGCCCTTGATAATTGCGCCATAAATTTTTAACCTGTGCCTCTCTACCTCCACCCCCAAACCATTGATCTCAATGGAATAATAGCCCAGCTTGTCTTTCTAATCTCCACGGTAGGAGAAGTGAAATTGCAACCTTCATTTTGCAGCTTATGACTGACATATTTCATCACATAATCAGATTGCTCCCTCTAAATTAATGTTGGCTCCATGTTGCCTCTTTCAATTTGCAGGCATTAATGAATAAATTTAAAACTACAGATGGTCGGGTTTTAAATTAGCTAAAGGAATAAACATATCTTCGTTCATAAATGTATATCAACAGAGAGCTTTATATTCTCCTTTTCCAGGGGCAAGCAATACTGTTCCCATTATCATTAATGGGAGCTAATGAGCGGGTGCTGAGAAACAACCAGCTTCCTTGCCAGGAGCTTAAGAAAACTTTCCATTTTCACGCTGTCACTGAAATGAAAATTGGGGATTTATAAAGCCTTTGCTTGGATTCCAGATCATCTCTAACTTTCAGACGAATAAGAACTGAAAGGCATTTTAACTGAGAAGTCAGGCCCCACACGCCAATCACCACAAGTTTTATTACTTTTTTTTTGTTATTGTTGCAAAGAAAATGTTAGTGTATAACAGGGGTCTTCAAACTTGGCCCTTTATGACTTGTGGACTTCAACTCCCAGAATTCCTCAGCCAGGCATGCTGGCTGAGGAATTCTGGGAGCTGAAGTCCACAAGTCATAAAAGGGCTACATTTGAAGACCTCTGACCTAAAAAGTCATAAAAATCAATCGTGGTTATGTGATGACCTATTTAACAACCAGCATGGCTTACGACCATAACTGCCAGCTCAATTAGAGTTGTAAGTCAAGGACTACCTGTATAGACACACCCACAAACACAATGTATCTTTGAGTGATGCTTGTCTCCTGTTGCTTACCTGAACAAATCCATGCAATTTTCTTGGCAAGATTTTGGAAATGGTTTGCCCTTGGTTTCTTTCTAGGAGTGAGAGAGAGGGAGTGGCCCAAGGCCACCCAGCTGGCTTCATGCTTAAGATAGGTGTCTTGACCTTCCTGTTTCTAGCTTGGTGCCTTCAATGACTACATCAAACTAATTCTCATGTACATAGACATGAAAGTACATATCTCTCTCCACATAGGTTTCAATTACTTATTTCTGAAAGACTGTAAGCAAGGCACGAGGCTAAAACACGTCCAGAAGGTCCTGATTCTAACCCTATATAACAGGGGTGGGCAATTATGGCCCCTTTACAACTTCAAATCCCAGAATTCCTAAGCCCATATGGAATGGATAGATGCATAGTTGGCTTAGGAATTCTGGGAGATGAAGTCTATGGGTTGTGGTTGCCCACCACTGCTGGAATGCCTCTTAAAGATAGCCCAAGACTGAAGATCTGTTGCTAATCATGGTTCCATTGACATGTCATAAACGGATAAGATCAAATACTTGCAAAATGCAAGTATCACACAACATGTGAGCCTTGGTTTGTGTAAATCTTGTTTAGTTTTTCAAGTGGTTTAGCATATTGTGTGATCTCAGCCCATTTGGTTTGGCTGGGAGTGAATGGATCATTCAAATGTATGTATTTTATTTATTTAGAATTTAAATGTTTAGGGTTGCCCATGCATCAGTGACTTTAAGAGTTTACATCAAAACCATAAACAATACATTTAAGCCATAATAAAAAGTAGCCCTATCAGCGGATGTAATCCTAAAAAGGGTAAGTAACTTAAGAATGTTGGGTGAATTTAGTCTCATGGTTCCGATAGATGAAACCGTTTAAAAGAACTTCAAGGCAAAGATTTCTTCCTTAAAGAAAATTTTATTTTAGGAAACAAGATATCGGCACATACAAAGGTGAACCCAAGACTAAAATCCTCTCCCTTGGGTTGCAAAGTTACAAGTTGCAATTCCCACCCCAATTTGCTGTCATAAATCACATTCACCAATTGTTAGAAAAGGCAGGGTCTCCTCCCAGCTCTCCAACCCACCAAAATGTTATCAGCAATGACCTTGGTTCTCACACATAGGAATTGTTTTGGCTAACTGAGAACTACACAGCCCTCCTCCTTTCTCTAAAATCTCTAAACTAATATGTGGCAATGAAGACAAAAATGAAAAATGGCTTCACTACGGTATGTCACACTGTTGACATTTAGACTGCCGTAAACCAAGGATAGACAACAAAGAAACCTACAGACATGGTTAGGCCACTTCTATCAGTCCTAGGAAGCACACTCAAAGATTATGTAAGTTGTTGTCCAAGACATTTGAAGGACATCAAATTATCCACACCTGATATAGAGAGTATTGGGCTAGCTAAAACAATGTCATACCGGTAATTCTAGCGCTAAGGCTAGTTTCCTACAACCCTAAATCATTCGTATTGGCATTACTATTGACTCAAAATGTAAGCCTTTGTCAAAAATTATAAATTATGCAGGCCTGGCTCCTAGGTTTAGAAGGTAAAGTGAAAATATATTAGAGTGATAAAAATAGGGAATGCATAGATGTAGTAAGTTAGTAAATAAAAGCTAAGTAGGAGCTGAAATGGTGAGTGCAACTTGACAATTCCTCCAGGATCTCTACCAAGTTGGAATATGTGTCATCAATAGTTTTTCTGTTCTCTGTAGATTTTGCCTCTTTCAACTTCTAGACTATCTGCTGTGATTTTTATTCATTTGTAATACAAGAAAGAAAGGAGATGATCCAGAGTAAAATTTACCAACCTGTAATCTACAGAATTGTTGGATTATCAGAATTACAGAACAACAGAGTTGGAAGGGACCTGGAGGGGTCTCTTAGTCCAACTGCCTGCTCAAGCAGGAGACCTTATACCATTTCAGACAAATGTCTGTCTAATCTCTTCTTAAATACCTCAGTGAAAGAGTACCCACAACTTCTGAAGGCAAGCTGTTCCACTGGTTGATTGTTCTCACTGTCAGGAAATTTCTCCTTAGTTCTAGGTTGCTTCTCCCCTTGATTAGTTTCCATCTATTGCTTCTTGCCCTGCCTTCAGGTGCTTCTTTGTGAAAGCCCCTTAGATATTGCCACACTGCTTTCATGTCACCCCTAGTCCTTCCTAAGTGACTAAATTAGTATGTTGTGGACATAGTATACTTTGACTTCAGCAAGGCATTTGACAAAGGAGACCACAATCTACTTCTTGGTAAACTAGAAAAATTTGGGATAGACAGCATCACCATTAGATGCATTTGTAACTGGCTGACAAACCATACTCAACAAGTAGTCCTTAATGGTACTACATTTACATAGAGGAAAGTAAGCAGTGGGATACCACAAGTTTCTCTCTTAGGCCCAGTACTCTTCAATATCTTTATGAATAACTTGGATGAGGGAATAGAAGGAGAACTCATCAAATTTCTGATGACACTAAACTGGCTGGAATAGCCAACATTCCAGAAGACAAGCTCAGGATCTAAAAAGATCTTGACAGACTTGAACAATGAGCCCTATACAACAACAGGAAAATTAATATGGAGAAAAAAAGGTCCAAAACCAGTAACTTTGAGAGGGAGCTTGGAGTCCTAGTAGACAATTACTTAAACATGAGCCAGGAATGTGCGGCAGCGGCCAAAAAAGCTAATACAATCCTTGCTTGCATAAAGAGAGGCACAGAATCAAAATCACGTGAAGTGTTAGTACCAATTTATAAATCCTTAGTAAGACCACACCTGGAATACTGCATCCAGTTTTAGTCACCACATTTCCAAAAAGATGCTGAGTTTGGAAAAAGAACAGCTAAGATGATTAAGGGCCTGGAGACAAAAAACATATGAAGATGGTTGCAGAAATTGGGTAGAGAAAAGAAGGACTAGAAGTGACACGATAGCAGTCAAACACTGGAGTGTTTGAGGGGCTGCCACAAAGAAGAGAGAGTCAACTTACTTTTCAAAGTACCCAAAGGTAAGATAAGAAACAATGGCTGGAAACTGATCAAAGAGAGAAGCAACCTGGAATTAAGGAGAAACTTCCTAACAGTGAAAACAAACAGTGGAACAACTTGCTTTCAGACATTATGGGTGCTTCATCACTGGAGGTTTTTAACCACCTATCTAAAATGGTATCCTGTTTGAGCACGGGGTTGGAATAGAAGACCTCCAAGGCCCCTTCCAGCTCTATTTGGATAGACTGATACCCAGATCCTGCAATCGTTCTTCATATGTTTTAGCCTCCAGTGCCCTAATTCCTGATATCTACCAATCCAAATTTTATTTCTTAATTCTAAAATAGATCTTTATCTCATAACTGCCATTGTTATTTAAATGAAGGTGTCCTTAAATGAACAGGGAAAAATAATAATAAAAAACTACTGCTCCCAACTTTCTAACTGGAAGAAAGCAATCAATGCCTTTGAACTGAAATTAATCCTGGGAAAAATAAGATGCTGTTGTTGAGGAGAAAGCTGGATTTGGAGGCTTGAAGAGAAGCTTGTTCTGAATACCTATGGAGATGCTCAGTCATCCAGGTCATGGTTGTCCCAAATATGCTTTTTCAAAAGGCAACTGGATTTTGTTTTTCCTTGGCGACATTTCACTTCTCATCCAAGAAGCTTCTTCCGTTCTGAACTGAACTGAACTAAACCGAACAGCTGAAGAAATGTCTTGGATGAGAAGCGAAAAGTCTTCAAGGAACAACAAAGCCCAGTCTGCTTTTGTAAAAGTATCTTTGGAACTTGTTCTGAATGGAGTTCAGGGAGAATTTAGGTGCCTGTAGTGTATGCAGCTAAAGCATACACAGGCTGTCAGCACAGCAGGGGGCTGGACAGCTCTAGGTGATAACCGCATTTGGCGGGAAAGCCTGGTTTGAACGAGTTTGACAGCCCCGGGCTATGGCCAGCTCCAGCGGGAAGCCAGGGTTTAAATCTATTGGCCACCTGCACTGGCGGGAAGCCCAGGTTTGAATCCATTGGTTGGTATAAAGGTACGCCAGGTAACCCCCTTTCCCCAGCTTCGTTCCTGACCTCAATAAAGAAGTTACTACCCAGCTGCGTGTCCGTCTCTGTGTGCGCCCACGCTACTTTACGGTGCCCAAATGTGATGCTTCGTAAGCTGATGGTTACCCATTCTTTGCAAAACTCATTTTAATGGTTGCAGTGTCCTTTACCTGGCTATGTCTGAAAAGAGAAATGGCAGGTAGTCCTCAACCTATGACTACAACTGAGCTCACAATTTCCATTGTTAAACAAGGCAGCTGCTGAGTGAACTTTAGCCCATTTTATGACCCTTTTGCCACAGTTGTTAAATGAGTCACTGCAGTTGTTAGTTAATTGCGAGGTTGTTAAGCAGAAGTGACCTAGCTTGTTGGAAGCTGGCTGGGGAGGTCTCAAATGGTGAACACGTGACCCAGGGACACTGCAAGTGTCATAAATACACGCCAGTTGCCAAGCGCCTGAATTGTGATCATGTGACCATGCAATCATGGGAATGCTGTAAGGGTTATAAGCATGGAAACCAAATCAACAGCTGCTTGGTTTTGCTAGAGTTAATTTATATTTCATACTCCCATTTTCTTTAAAAAAAATACTATTATAAACTTCCTTGAGTGTTAGAATAAACATGAAGGCAGGATAAAAATCAATAATAAACATGCAACAGGCAGTGTTATAAAAGCTTCTCAGCTCCAACTGTCTTCACTGGAAGAGAGTTTTGCAAAATCCCATGGAACCTGGAGCATATTGCATGCCTAGGAACTAAATGGAAAGTCTTCATTACTTTGAATTTTTCTCAAGAAACTGAGGAGACAGCTGTTCTGTTTTGGTTTTAAATGTCAAATTGATAAAAAGTCCATCAATCCAAATGTTATTTATTTTTTATATTTGGAATAACAAAGCTGAACTTTCAGAGCCCTCTTCCAGACTCTCACTTCTAACAATATTTGAAGAGAATGTTAACAGAGTAATATATATATATATTGATCAGAAATGAATAAAATGCATTATCCTCCACCAGAAAAAATCATGATTGAAAATATGGATATAAATTTTTAATTTCAGTTATATCTACTTAGATAAATCCCTACCAGGCTAATATTTCCCCCTAATAAAACAACAATTATTTATTGACTGAAAGAAGTCTTACAAATCTAGAGAAAGGATCCCTTTGCTAATTCCACATTCTCCTGTTGGAAAGGCAACATTCTTTAATAATCTATTATTGCTTAGATCATAAGTAGTAAGTCTGAGTGTAAATGAATTAAAGACTGAAGAAGCATTAACTTATTATTAAATATGCTACATCATCTTATTTAAATAATTGTGAAGGAGATGTATTGTTAAGTCTTTGTTCCTGCTATCTGGAACCAGTGAAAATAGGTTTCAGTTCAAACATGGATACAGCTTTTTTCTGCCTGAAGTCTCCTATAGAAATTCAATATTCCTGTATACCTGTTCAGTTTATCTCACAGCTTATTTACCCCCCCCCCACACACACACACAAGTTCCCATCACAATTTTCAATTTGTTTCTCTTAGAGCTGGTGGCAATGGGGTTTCTCTTCTGTAAACAGAATTCTAGATTCTGGTATGAAAAATATAATTAAAACTTCCGTTATTCCAGACAAGGGAGGTATCCGAAAATACATCCAAAAGAGTTGTAGCTGAAAAACTGCATCTTGGGAATAATTTAGGCTAAATGAATTTCCACAGGCCAAAGTTGAATCAGAAGCTTTCAAATAAAGAGCCTTGAGTTCACGCAAACATTTTTAAAAATATATATTATATGCCTCTCTGTAGGATTCTGCGTACACAGAGAACAGAATTGAAAAAAAGAATTCACAGGGTCTGATCTTTTATGAAAAAGAATACTCTGCTAACTGCTATATTACTTTCATGCCCGTCTAATCATAAAAAACTCTTGGGGGAAAATCTAACTCTATTCAGATGAATGGGGAAAAAAAGCTGAAATTTACTATAGAAGACAAAGCATTTCTCTGTGTTAAACACATGCCAGTTGCCAAACACCTGAATTTTGATCATGGGAATGCTACAATGGTTTTGATTGTGAGGACCGGTGACCACTCACTTTTTTCTGGCTCCTTATAACTTCACATGGTAGCTAAGCAAATAGTTCAAAAGAACGTAAGCAAAAAATAATTGAAAGCACATGGTCATCAGTGGCAATGCAAGTGATCTTAGTCATCATTGGTCCCTCTACTGATGCCTGGGCAACTATGCGTACGTATTTATATGACAAAGTGTATCTATGGAGATACTCGGTCATCCAGGTCATGGTTGTCCCAAATATGCTTTTTCAAAAGGCAACTGGATTTTGTTTTTCCTTGAAGACATTTCACTTCTCATCCAAGAAGCTTCTTCAGTTCAGAACTGAACTGATCTGAAGAGCTGAAGAAACGTCTTGGATGAGAAGCGAAAAGTCTCCAAGGAAAAACAAAGTCTAGTTGGCTTTTGTAAAAATACCTTTGGGACTTGTTCTGAATGGAGTTCAGGGAGACTTTAGGTGTTTCACTTGATTTCTGCTGCTACTGGATTTGCAAGTGACAACTATGGCAAGGAGGGCTTTTTCATAATTATAACTAATTATAATTATAACTATAATGATAACTAATTATAACTATAAGCTTCTTCAGTTCTGACTGAATGGTGGAGGATGGAAGGATTTATATTCCTTGCAGTCATCTGGTCATTAGCCCTCATTCTGAGAGTTGTTGAGACCTCAACATAAACCTCCAAGCGGCCTCAATGACTCTCAGATTGAGCGCTAACCGTCAGATGACTCGCAAGGAATATAAATCCTTCCATCCTCCACCATTCAGTCAGAACTGAAGAAGCTTCTTAGAGGAGGTGAAACGTCTTCAAGGAAAAAGCAAAGTCCAGTTGCCTTTTGAAAAAGCACCTCTGGGACATGAGAAGGTGTGATTTCTTCCATTGGGTAGTCCTTGCTTCCTTCCCCTCCAAATTGATTTGACAAAAGATGATCCTCCAATCCTCCTTTGAGGTCTATTCCCAATCTCTTGAAGGCTGGCAGTGATCCATTGCTAAGTCCTTTTAGAGTTCTTTAGAAGTATGGGTCTTTGCCAAAGATGCCAGTATAAAATATGGCCAATGAGCAAAGAAATGCATGCAGACATGTGGAATTATGAGCTTCCACTGGTTTTGGAAAAGAGTCATTTCAGCCTTCAACATACTTCTTACAAGTTAGAGACCTTGCTTTCCTCCTCCTCCTCCTCCTCCTCCTCCTCCTCCTCCTCCTCCTCCTCCTCCTTCCCTGGTTCATAGCATGTGCAAGTGCCCAGTCCTTTGTTGACATATAGCAAGTGACTTACACTCAGAACGTTGGCACTAGAATTGAACCCTGTTTGGGTATAACAGGGAGCAGAGGTATCAATTTTAGAAGCTGTTGTTGCACACAATTGATGGCCTGTTGAGCAAATTGCTCTTTCTTATTATTGTTTTGCATAAATGAAAGATGAGGAGTGTTCAGCTACTATTTGAGTTGCCAAAAATTGCTTTGGCAGGGCAATATGACACCAAGTTCATTATTACATTGCTGCTAACAATTCTTCCTCCCCTCCCCTCCGAGTATTTTCAGGAAAACATAAGGCCCAGCAGAGAGTCATAGTTTAGCTTTAGTTTAATTCTCAATCCAAACTGAGTTTCTGCCTGCTGTGCCTGATTATGAGAATGCCAGAATTTTAGGCTGCTTTCAAAGTGCTGCAGAATCCTTGGGTGGAAATAACTTTAGATCCATTTGTTTTTGTTATCTGTTATATCTTCGGTTCTTTAGGCATTAAGCGAGACGAAATGTTGAAACAGCAAACAAGTTTGTTAACTCAGAACAGAAGCAGCCCTAATGGCTGCTGTGCAGCTATTTATATGGTTAGCCTCTAGGCGGCGACCAATAGGTTTAAAGTAACAGTTTCCCCGCCCCAAACCTAATTATTAGCCTGGAGACAGCAAGTCTGGTTTTCAGTAACAGCAACCATTACATAACAGAGAAATCTAGGTCAGACATTAAGCAAGTGATCAGACATTGAGCAAGTGATTTAAAACAGTCATGGCCAATACATTACATTATCTATGAGAGCTACTCACATTATACTGATCAATCTCGACTCAGATATTCACAGAACTGTGAAATCAGAAGACATTATTTAAACCCTGCTCAGTACAAGAATACAAAGACAGTAAGGTCAGGGGTGGCTCTTTTATGACTTGTGAACTTCAACTCCCAGAATTCCTGAGCCAGCCATGCTGAGGGGAAAGGGAGAGATTTCCAAGCTGAGCCATGCTGGCTCAGGAATTTTGGGAGTTGACGTCCACGAGTCATAAAAGAGCCAAAGTTGACTACCCCTGGTCCAGGTAAAGAGTCTGTGGAGATCCTTAGTCATCCAGGCCACAGTTGTCTCAAAGGTGCTTTTTCAAAAGGCAACTGGATTATTTTTTCCGAAAGAGCAGGAGGAGGAAGCAGACGTTTCATTTCTCATCCAAGAAGATTCATTGGTTCTGGCAGGATGGTGGGGGTTATGGAAGGATTAGTTCTGACAGAATGGGGGCAGGGAATTCAGTTCAGTTCAGAACTGAAAAAGCTTCTTGGATGAGAAGTGAAACAACTTCAAACAAAAACAAACACAGTCCAGTTGCCTTTTGAAAAAAAAAAACCATCTTCGGGACAACCATGATCTGGATGACTGATAGAGTATAGACTGTCCTATGGTCTGTGGGTTTATCTGTGCACAGATCTTTCTTTCTTTCTTTCTTTCTTTCTTTCTTTCTTTCTTTCTTTCTTTCTTTCTTTCTTTCTTTCTTTCTTTCTTTCCTTCCTTCCTTCCTTCCTTCCTTCCTTCCTTCCTTCCTTCCTTCCTTCCTTCCTTCCTTCTCCTTCTCCTTCTCCTTCCCCTTCCCCTTCCCCTTCCCCTTCCCCTCCTCCTCCTCCTCCTCCTCCTCCTCCTCCTCCTCCTCCTCCTCCTCCTCCTCCTCCTCCTCTTTCTGAGAAAACAGTCCAGTTGCCTTTTGAAAAAGCACCTTTGAGGTCCAGGCAAAGAGTTATTCGGCCTCTGTTTGAACATATTTAACTTAGCTTGCTCACACGCTGAATTTTTCTCCTTCAGAACTACTTCTGTGAACAAGATTGTTTTCTTCTCAAATCCTTAGGCCTCTTCTTTTTGGATTCCTGCCTTTGTCTCTACCTTGGTCATCTTTTTCCAATGTCTCTCGCCCCCCCCCCCATTACGTGGACTTCTTTCTCCTGCCTAGAAAAGGAAGAAAACCTATCTATCAGAGTGACAGTATTAAACTGTCATTCCTCTCTTCTTCCTTAAAAGCCCACATTTGACTTGAATCCTGGCAGTGGCTGGGTTGCTCCGCTGCTGGTTCTGCTTCTTGCATTGATCAGAGACCGCCTTACTACGTCTTCCACTAAACAATCAGTATGGAGTAAATATATAAATCAAGGGAGGATATTGTCAGGAGCAGCAAAAACGAGGATGAGAAACACCTGAAGAGAATGTCGGGATAGCTAAAATAATAGATGATGATGCGGCAAATGTCCTGTGACAGTCCAGAATGGCCTGTACCATCTGGATTTTGAGCTGGCTTCCATTCCCTGGACAGATGCCAGACAGTTCATTGATCAATCAAGGGCTTCTTGCAATTCATCAACTTAAAATTCATTTTTAAAACCACCAATTCAGCAAATCAATGGTAATAATTTGGTATTTTTCCCCCCTTAAACCTAATTTGGGAAGGTTTGTGCGATGGTAACACAGAGCATGGCTTTCCTTAAGCTGGCACTCTACAGAGGAGGGGAGGGGGTGGGCAGGAATCTGATCATTTCTAACCTACCCTGGGAGGTTGCACTGTTGGTCTTGGGTGCCACTGCAAACTGCAAAGCAACCTTCCCAGCCAGCTTCAAGGACGGTGCACAATTTGGAGTTCCTTCTGGCCTCTTAGCTCCTACTGAGCCGTGGTGGTGCAGTGGTTAGAATTCAGTACTGCAGGCTAATTCTGCCAGCAGTTCAGCAGTTTGAGTCTCACCAGCTCAAGGTTGACTCAGCCTTCCATCCTTCCAAGGTTGGTAAAATGAAGACCCAGATTGGTGGGGGCAATATGCTGACTCTGTAAAACCACTTAGAGAGGGCTGTAAAGCACTGTGAAGCAGTATATAAGTCTAAATGCTATTGCTATTGCTACTCGAAGAGCAAGTGGCAGCTAAGGCTAGGAGGACCTTTGCAGAGATTCATGTTGTGTACCAGTTGTGCCCTTTCCTCAAACAGGAGGTGCTTCCGATGATCGCTTACACCCTGGTCACCTCACAACCGGACTACAGGTAGTCCTTACAACTATTTATTTAGTGAGCATTTGAACTTACAACAGCCCTGGAAAAAAGTGACCCAGGGCCATTTTTCACACGACTGTTGCAGCATCCCCGTGGTCCCATGATCAAAATTTGAGCACTAAGGAACTCACTCATATTCATGATGGTTGCAGTGCCCCGGGGTCATGGGATCACCGTTTGTAATGTTTCCAGACAACTTCTGACAAGCAGTCAATGGAGGAAGCCAGATTCACTTAACGGCTGCATAATTCAATTAGCAACTACAAGGATTTGCTTAACAGCTGTGGCAAAAAGCATTGTAAAATGGGGCAAAACTCACTTGACAACTGCCTTGCTTAGCAATGGAAATTTTGGGCTCATTTGTGGTCATAAGTTGAGGACTGCTGTGTTGGAATAGGGTCTGTGTCAGGGCCCACTTCAAACCCACATCCCAAGAAAGTAGAACTCATGGAAGCAGTTTCTTCCAAAAGTATCTTTTATTGGGACAAGCTGATAGCAGGCATAATAGACAGGATCTGAGGATTTCCTGCTCGGATCAATAGGTTAAAAGTGTCCCAAGCAAAACCCCACCCCATAGTTCATTCGGTCAGTTCAAACAGGCCACTCCCCAGGTGTTAAGTTCCTTGTGGGAAAAAGGGAGATAACATCAGACCGAATCTGCTCTGCAGCGATGTTTCGCTCGGCCAATGGGTCCTGACAGTCTGCTTGAAGCTGTCCTGGAAGAGCATCTGGAAGTTATGTTCAAAATGCAGTGGTGTGAACAGCAATGAGCATTTCCCATTGGTTCATTAGCTACCAGTTGGCTCCTGGGTGCAATTCAAAGGGCTACTGTATAATGCCCTTCATGAAACAAGGCATAGTTATATGGGTGTCCACAAACCTCCCACTGTTTCTGCCCTTCTGCATTAACCAGAATGGGTATCATCCAGGTCCCCTCAACTAAACATTGTCATTTTATGTGGTTGTCCCCACTCTGTAGAACAGCACCCTCCTGCGTAAGAAATATAGCTCACACTTGGAGTTTTGGAAAATCCTTAACATCTGACTTCCTTCTTAGGTTTAGGGTTAATGTGTTTGTGGGACCTCTATTGTGTTTTTATTGTTATTGCTGTTTTTTAGTCCTGCCTGTTCATTCTGTTTTATTTTTTTAATTGTTTTAACTACTTATTTGGCTTTTATAAACTGCCCACTGGAGTGAGGCAACCAAAACAAATTAAAAATAGTAATAATAATAGTTGCAATACATACGTAGCATCCACACTGGCTGAGTCTATGAAACTGGTAATTCAGTAACCTCTAGATGGCTACAGGTCATACCCATTTTGTTTCTAAATCCAATTCATGCTAAATTTAGGAAAAGAGAAAGTCTTGAAAGAGCATGCAGGATTATCCTGTCTCCCATTAAATCTATGATTTCATTACAATCTTTCAAAAAATCCTTGTTGGGAAGTCTCCAGCATATGAGATAGCGTTAGGTCCGATGCAAATTCCCAGAATCAACACCTTTGCAATGGTGGCACTTCTAAGTAAAGGAGGCCATGCACTATTAATTTTTATTGTTTGTATTCTTTGTTTCTCTTTTCCTCTCACAACAGCCTGGGAATTTAATGGAAGGGTTTTAACATGTAAATCATGACTATGAAGAGCTGCTGAAAATGGACAACTTGAAGCTGGAGTAGATAACATCATCATTAAGACCAAGGTTAACACTAGACCAAAATCAAGAAGCAAACAATAACCCAATCAAGGATCTGCCAAACAAGCTAGCAATAAAGAACAGCTGAATCAAGGAATCATCAAGACCTCTCCGACCAACATTGACAGAGCAAGCCACAAGAGGAGAGCAGAGCAGAGCAGAGCAGAGCAGAGCAGAGCAGAGCAGAGCAGAGGAGAGAAGAGAAGAGAAGAGAAGAGAAGAGAAGAGAAGAGAAGAGAAGAGAAGAGAAGAGAAGAGAAGAGAAGAGAAGAGAAGAGAAGAGAAGAGAAGAGAAGAAGAGAAACCACAACATCAGCCAGTATTATGGGCCCAATTGGCAAAAGAAAGCTCAGGACTATATAGGTTGGAAACATGCAGAAGAGGAGGAGGAGGAGGAGGAGAAGAAGAAGAAGGAGAAGAAGAAGAAGAAGAAGAAGAAGAAGAAGAAGAAGAAGAAGAAGAAGAAGAAGAAGAAGAAGAAGAAGAAGAAGAAGAAGAAGAAGAAGAAGAAGAAGAAGTAGTTCTTCGTTGGTCAAGTGTGACTGAACACACAAGGAATTTGTCTCCAGTGCATAAGCTCTCAGTGTACATGCAAACAAGAAGTGATAGGTCGAAGATCATAATCAAAGTTACAATCGTTAATCATAAGATACAGACAACAAGTGACAAATCATAAGATACCTATAGGAGAAGGTAGTAGGAAAGATGAGAAAATGAGAAAAGATGAGACATGGGAAGATGAGAAAGATGAGAAGATGAGAAGGACAATAGCAATACAGCCCTACTACATGGGTAACTATCTTTAGGCCTGAGAATATAAAATGAGAGCAAAGCCCACTCCCTACTAGCACTGATGATGTTACCTAGTTTGGTAATGACACATCTGCAAGAAAACAACCCAGCTGCTATTTACATTTAATCAAAAGGAATCTGGTAACACTTCTAGAAGAGGTGCTACCAGATTCCTTTTAGTTAAATGTAAATCTGAGGATGAAGCCTTCTCCACCTTTGTGTAACATAAACAGTGCAACACTTCTAAACTATGTGCACATTGTGCACTTCTCTGCACAGTGAAGAATGTTTGCCATCTCTCTTTTACTAGTCAAATTTCATTGAAAGTGAAAGCCTCTCTTTTGTTCCTGTATCAAGTGTAATTAGGTAATTCAATGAGGAGAGACCAAAGAAATTAAGCTTATGCTATCTCTAAAGAGATTAATGTCCCACTGCCCTGCTCTTCCACCCTATCAAAATAGAAGTTAAGGGAAGCAACGTTTTTCCTCCTTTCATCTGAATTGCAAATATCCATGTATGAATTAATTAACCGATTAAACCCAAGTATAAGAGGAGAGTTCTCTTGTTGCTTGGGCTAGAGATCACAATTGGTCTAAAGCTGATTGGAATCAATCACAAGCTAAGTACTGAACTGGAAAAGAAGGGGGGGGGAAAGACTAACACAAATTTAGACTGTATTCATAGAACTGTAAGTTCCATATTACGGAGCCTAATTGTTGTATTTTATTATGTACAACACAGAGACGATTTGAAATTCTGTGTTCAGTTCTTCACAATATAAGTATGGATACAAGTTAAAAAAAAGGGCAAGGGTTGTGGGAAATAATCAATTATTTTTTTGAGGGAGAACATTTTGAAGCAATCCAGCATCTTGGTTGACTATTAATATTAATAAATTAATAAATGACTATTAATAAATCTTATAGTAAGTAACAGTTCAGTGATGAAATCATTGGACCAGCAATGGTGCTCACACTCACTGGAGGTTTAGTAATCAGTGGGTAAAACTCTATCTCTGGTTTCATGCATGATGCAAAACATTAGCTTGCTGAACACAAAGAACCTCTATGTGTGATATGTTTTTGAGATGATGGCCTGACCACTATTCCTGATACCTATAGCATCCTATAGAATAGGATTCAAGAGAGGCCAGTGCATTCCAGATCTTTTTCACCAACAATAGATCACTGGGTGGAAAAATATCTCAACGGGAATTCATCAGCTTTTAGGATCTAACATATATTGTTCAATTCAACTCTGATGAAACCCAGAGCAACTGAAATAGTAGTCTTCTGCAATCTCAAAGCTGCCTCTCCCTATAATCAAAAAGTTTCATCCATAAGCTTTACTCATGAGAAGAACTGAAACACTACAGATGATCAGGATCAGAACTCTTCTGATATCCCATAAAAAAGTGGGGCTGGAAAGCAGAATGTTGCTACTCAATTGTTGCCTTTTTGCGTGGTTAAGGCAGTTGGACAGCTCCCTTGACAACTTTTACCCTCATCTCAGAAGTAAAGAGAAGAAAAAGGTGACTAGTAACAAGATGGATCTCAAGCTTTGAAGAATTCTTACTGTGACGTTTCCGAGGTATGGGCTTTTCAAGTGACTCTGAGGCATTGTTTACCTTAAAAGTCCTTTATTAGCCTAATACACCGGCAAATGCTTGCTCGAAGGAAGCTGGAATCTGAAATCTCTGCCCCCTTGCACAATATATTAAAACACAATTCTCCACCTTTCTAATTTTGTCATTAATCATATTCTCCAATTAATTTAAAGAATCGGTTTCCCTTCCATTAGAAAACCTGCCAAGGTCTTATCTTCTTTAGTTAGAGATGGCCTTGAAGGTACAATCCTCCTCTTCCCCCCTCCCAACCTTAAACTCAATCTGTTAAAGCAATACACAAATTTAACATATGAATTGGCTACTTCTTCATCTCTTGTCAAGCAATAACATTCGATGTTAGCAGCGTTGACACTTATGCTGTTTCCTACATTACTGCTTCTTAGCTTGCCTACAGACTGGGGGGAGAGTGGTGAATGGAATGCAGTCTTCAGATATCGAGCTGCTGGTCCGTGAGAACCAAGGTCACTCGAAAGTTGTTTGTTGTTCTTGTTGTTGTTAGCTGCGAAGTCGTGTCCGACCCATCGCGACCCTATGGACAACATTCCTCCAGGCCTTCCTGTCCTCTACCATCTTCTGGAGTCCATTTAAGCTCACGCCTACTGCTTCAGTGACTCCATCCAGCCACCTCATTCTCTGTCGTCCCCTTCTTCTATTGCCCTCGATCTTTCCCAGCATTATGCTCTTCTCCAGTGAGTCCTTCCTTCTCATTAGGTGGCCAAAGTATTTGAGTTTTAGCTTCAGGATCTGGCCTTCTAAAGAGCAGTCAGGATTGATCTCCTCTAGGACTGACCGGTTTGATCGCCTTGCAGTCCAAGGGACTCGCAGGAGTCTTCTCCAGCACCACAGTTCAAAGGCCTCAATTCTTTGGCGCTCAGCCTTTTTTATGGTCCAACTTTCACTGCTATACATTGCAACTGGGAAGACCATAGCCTTGACTATACGCACTTTTGTTGACAGGGTGATGTCTCTGCTTTTTAGTGTGCTGTCTAGATTTGCCATGGCTTTCCTCCCCAGGAGCAAGCGTCTTTTAATTTAAAGTTGTTTACTGAGAACTTAAGACCTGTATGATTAGGGGGAGGGAAGCTTCTATGCTTTTAATATACTGATTTCAGCACCAATTAACTAGAGCTGTTTTTCCTTTCACCTGTGCCGAAGTGATGTACTCAATAAAGTTTTGCATTAGAAATTGGATCATCTCAGTTGTGCTTACTGCGTTGGGTTTGCCAGTCAGAACCAAGGCTAGAGAGCAGAATGTTGCTGCTCAGTTGTTGCCTTTTTGTGTTGTTAAGGCAGTTGGACAGCTCCTTTGACAACTTTTACTCTCATCTCAGAAGGAAAGAGAAGAGGAAGGTGACTAGCAACAAGATGGATGGACTTAGTTACTGTGATGATTGGTGCCTTGGTGGAGCAGTGGGCTAATGCCTCCTTAAGTAACACCAGCTGCCTGCAATTAGTGCAGGTTCGCGTCCCACCAGGCTCAAGGTTGACTCAGCCTTCCATCCTTCCGAGGTAGGTAAAATGAGGACCCAGATTGTTGGGGGCAATAAGCTGACTTTGTAATAATGCCGCTTGGGTGTGTGTGTGTGAAAGCCCTAATAATAAGCAGGCATATATACATAGAATGAAGGCTACTGCTAAGCTTGTAAGCCGCCCTGAGTCTTCGGAGAAGGGCGGGATATAAATGGAATTAAAATAAATAAAATAAAATAAATGATGGGTCCCCATTTGGAAGACCTGAAGAAACAGCTTTGGGATACCCCATAATGAAGCAAGACCTCACTCAAGTGCTCAATAAGAGCTGACAATAACTTGATGATACATAAACAATCAATTAAGCAAACAACCCTGATCTACTGGACAGCTAATTAGGCTTCTTACCAATCAGTGATCCACAAGAAGCAAATAGCTGGATTGACTCTTTTCAATGTAGGAACTCTTATATGTACAAATGGTAGTTTCTGAGGAAGAGGAGTACAACTCGCTCCAATTTTAATTCAAAATTAAGGGGCTTTATGAAGTTGCAGGAAGCATGCTTGATTTCTCAATCAAGCAACAAATAGAATAATACTGCTACAAAGGAATATCTGTTTTAGAAACTGTCATCAGTGACTATAATTAATAGAATTTTACATATAATATCAATCATGTAGAATTGAATGTAACAAAATAGTATTTACATTTATTTTTTTAATATGGAATGATTTTAAACCTGGGGGAAACCATTGGGAGATCATTATATGACCAATTTCCCAGTGACGAGCTTCTCAAAAGTAATCCATTCAGGAAAGTATCTTTGGTACAGATGAAGCAGTGAATAATACATTGGGAGCATTTCTTTGAATTTCATTGAATCAATTCCATGTTTTTTCCAAGCAAAAGTCATTCATTGTAAAAACCGACAATGACATTCCAAAACAGTGAAAATCCCCCTGCATTTGTTCTGGGAGATATTGGCTACATTGATTAGGAAGTTTTTCTAGGTTTTGAAAACCACAGGACATTTTTGTTTATAATTACACTGAGAACTGCGGGTTCACTATCCAATATGGTTAACAATGATCAGTTTGTTTGCAATTGTAACTCTGCAATGGCAGTTTAAGCTCCTGAAAGTTAAAGAGCTATTATGGCTAAGGATCACATCAATAAATTATATTGATAGGCCACATTTTGAAAAAAATCAATAGTCAATGTGTATTTAAATATCAAAAGCGAGAGGCAACGTGATTTGAAAATTATTGAAAAGCTGAGCAGCATTTACAGCTTACTGTATTAGAAATGATGAATCCATATATTTTCTAAGTTTCTGCAAGCCCATCAAGATGAACCTCATTGTCACATCAGCAGGAGGACATGTTCCATTCTTTCATAGAAACGACGAGTATTGAAATAAACTCAAATGTGTTAGAATAATAACAACAACAACAACAACAATAAAGTAGGAAGGGACCTTGGAGGTCATCTAGTCCAACCCCCTGCTCAGGCAGGAAACCCTATACCATTTCGGACAAATGGCTGTCCAGTCTCTTCTTGAAAACTTCCAGTGTTGGAGCATTCACTGCTTC
>NC_138204.1:206626841-206869341 GCF_964194415.1 Vipera berus
CCTTATCGTGTCCGCAGATAATCGCCTGGCCGCCCTGTTTAGGGTGACTCGCTCCCTCCTTAACCAGGAGGTGAGAGAGGATCCCTTGCGGGGACGAGCCGAGGAGTTTAGTCATCATCTGGCGGAGAAAATCGCTCAGATCCGGACCGGCCTGGACTCTGACTGGGCAGAGTCTGATGTGGAGGAATCGGGCGGTCTTGAGCACGTTATCTGGACTGAGTTCGACCCTGTTTCCCCTGATGATGTGGACAGGATCATGGGGAGACTGAGCACCACCACCTGTTTGTTGGATCCGTGCCCCTCCTGGCTAGCTTATGCGGCTCGGGAGGGAACACGAGGCTGGTTCCATGCAGTAATAACTGCTTCTTTGAAGGAGGGTGTCTTCCCTGCCACCTTGAAGGAGGCGGTGGTGAGACCCCTTCTCAAGAAGCCTGCTTTGGACCCAGCTGCTTTAAACAACTATCGTCCAGTCTCCAACCTTCGCTTTTTGGCGAAGGTTGTTGAGAGTGTGGTGGCGCATCAGCTCCCTCTGTTCCTGGAGGAAACTGATTATCTGGACCCGTACCAATTGGGTTTCAGGCCCGGACACAGCATGGAGACGGCATTGGTCGCGTTGGTGAATGATCTCTGGAGGGCAAGGGACAGGGGTTGTTCCTCTGTCCTGGTCCTATTAGATCTCTCAGCAGCTTTCGATACCATCGACCATGGTATCCTGCTGCGGCGTCTCAGGGGGTTGGGAGTGGGAGGCACCGTTCTACGGTGGTTCTCCTCCTACCTCCAGGGCCGCTCGCAGTCGGTGTTGACGGGAGGGCAGAGATCCGCCCCGAGGCCTCTCATTTGTGGAGTCCCTCAGGGGTCGGTTCTCTCACCTCTCCTGTTCAACATCTATATGAAGCCGCTGGGTGAGATCATTCGTGGCTTCGGGGTGGGGTATCATCAGTACGCTGATGATACCCAACTTTTTTTTTCCACCCCGAACCAACCCAGTGATGCCCTCGCCGTGATGTCCCGGTGCCTGGAGGCGGTTCAGGTCTGGATGGGGAGAAACAGGCTTCGTCTCAATCCCGCCAAGACTGAGTGGCTGTGCATATCGGCATCTCGGGCTAACCAGGTTATTCCACCTCTAACGATGGGGGGGTGAGGTGTTACCCCCCGTTGATAGGGCTCGCAACTTGGGCGTCCTCCTGGATTCACGACTCAATTTTGAAGATCACATAGGAGCCGTGACCAGGGGGGCTTTTGCACAGGTTCGCCTGGTGCGCCAGTTGTGTCCCTATCTGGACCGAGACGCCCTACGCACAGTTACTCATGCGCTTGTGACCTCCCGTTTGGACTACTGTAACGTTCTCTACATGGGGATGCCCTTGAAGACCACTCGGAGGCTTCAACTGGTGCAGAATGCGGCCGCGCGAGTTGTAATGGGGGTCTCCCGATACTCCCATGTAACACCTCTACTCCGCGAGCTGCATTGGCTTCCAGTTGCCCTCCGGGTGAAATTCAAGGTGCTGGTTATCACCTATAAAGCCCTACATGGCCTGGGTCCGGGGTATTTGAGGGAACACCTGCTGCCGGCATCAAATGCCCTTCGCCCAGTGCGCTCCCACAGGGAGGGTCTGCTCAGGGTCCCACCGGTAAGAGATTGCCGGCGGGTGACACCCAGGGATAGGGCCTTCTCAGTGGGGGCGCCTGCCCTCTGGAACCAGCTGCCAGTGGAGCTGAGGACTGCCCCCGACCTCCGATCATTCCGCCGGGGCCTGAAGACCTGGCTCTTTGAGCTCTCGGGCCCAGGCTGAGGAGAAATTTATTTTAATTGGGGTTTTTAATTGTACAGGGTTGGTTTAATCTTTTTTAAATTGGTTTTTTAACTTTTGTATGGTTGATTTTTAATTCCCTGTAAACCGCCCTGAGTCCTCAGGGAAAGGGCGGTATATAAATGCAATAAATAATAATAATAATAATAGTCTGTCTGTCATATTTATGTATCTATTATCTATCTATCATCTCTATCTATTATCTATCTCAATGTACACATGTTGTACTTTGACAATAAAGGATTATTATTATTATTAATATTATTATTATTATTATTATTTATTATCTATCATCTCTATCTATTATCTATCTATCTATCTATCTATCATCTATCTATCATCTATCTATCATCTCTATTATCTATCTATTATCTATCTCTATCATATCTATCTATTATCTATCTATCTATCTATCTATCTATCTATTTATCATATCTATCTATTATCTTTGTTGTTGTTATCTGTGAAGTTGTGTCTGACCCATTGTGACCTTATGGACAACGTTCCTCCAGGCCTTCCTGTCCTCTACCATCTTCTGGAGTCCATTTAAGCTCACGCCTACTGCTTCAGTGACTCCATCCAGCCACCTCATTCTCTGTCGTCCCCTTCTTCTATTGCCCTCAATCTTTCCCAGCATTAGGCTCTTCTCCAGTGAGTCCTTCTTTCTTATTAGGTGGCCAAAGTATTTGAGTTTTAGCTTCAGGATCTGGCCTTCTAAAGAGCAGTCAGGGTTGATCTCCTCTAGGACTGACTGGTTTGATCGCCTTGCAGTCCAAGGGACTCACAGGAGTCTTCTCCAGCACCATAGTTCAAAGGCTTCAATTCTTTGGCGCTCAGCCTTTCTTATGGTCCAACTTTCACTGCTATACATTGCAACTGGGGAAGACCATAGCCTTGACTATACGCACTTTTGTTGACAGGTTGATGTCTCTGCTTTTTAGTGTGCTGTCTAGATTTGCCATGGCTTTCCTCCCCAGGAGCAAGCGACTTTTAATTTCTTGGCTACAGTCCCCATCTGCAGTGATCTTGGAGCCCAGGAAAATAAAATCTGTGTCTATTATCTATTATCTATCTATTATCTCTATCTATCTATCTATCTATCTATCTATCTATCTATCTATCTATCTATCTATCTATCTATCTATCTATCTATTATCTATCATCTCTATTATCTATCTATTATCTATCTCTATCATATCTATGTATTATCTATCTATCTATCTATTTATCATATCTATCTATTATCTATCTATTATATCTATCTATCTATCTATCTATCTATCTATCTATCTATCTATCTATCTATCTATCTATCTATCTATCTATCATCTATCTACCTTTGGAGAAAAATAGCATAAATTTGCCCCACTCCTTCATGTACAAATCCATAGCAAGCGACCAGTTCAAATTATCAGGTACACCAAAACTATTTGCAGACAAATCAACTGAATATTGCATCCTGTAAATTAGGATTATGACTAAAGCGTGGAAAGGAAGCTCTTCAAAACTAAACTCAGACTGGACATTTGCTGGCACAGAACTTAGTGGCTGAATCAAATTAATGTGAAATGCAGCTGGCCTGCTCTCGTTTATGTTATTAGTGGGTTCTCATAGCCGTCTTAGGCTCGCCTAGTTATAGTACTACAATGTCAGTAAAAAAACACAACTGTCAGGTTTCCCAACTATATCACTTACAGGAGTGTTTCTCAAAGTTGGGAACTTTTAAAAATGTGGACTTTAACTTCCACATTTACAGACCACACCTGGAAGCCTGCAAGCAAGCAAGATGTTGAGACTTTGGAAAAAGTTCAGAGAAGAGCAACTAAGATGATCCAAGGCCTGGAGACTAAAACATACGAAGAATGGCTGCAGGACTTGTGTTTGGCTAGTCTAAAGAAAAGAAGAAACAGGGACGACATGATAGCAGTATTCCAGTATTTGAAGTGCTGCCACAAAGAAGAGGGGGTCAAGTTATTCTCCAAAGCACCAGAGGGCAGGACAAGAAACAATGGTTGGAAACTGACCAAAGAGAGAAGCAACCTGGAACTAAGGAGAAACTTCCTAACATTGATTGTCTTAATTAGCTCTTGGTTAAGAAATATGGTTTTCAGTTGATTGTAGATGGGGAAGGGTATATAAATAAAGAACTTGCGGTACATCAGCAAATAACCTGACTTGGACTCACTTAAAAGCAGCAGCAAAAGTCTTGCCATTGCTAGAAAGCCACACAATTAAAAGTATGCTGACACCATCCTGCAGCATAGCTTCATTAATCAGTTCCCAAAGGTGTCTGAACTAAGACATTCTTCCAGTGTCAAGAACATTTTAAATTAAACCTTATCCTTCCCTCCCTCATCCTGTATTAATCTGCCCACCAAAGGGGAGACCATAACTAAAGCTCAGATTGCCTTGTGTTGCCTGATCCCATCCACAATTATTCAGCATTGCTGAGTTTAAAAGAGAGGCAATATCCATATAGATCAATGAAACTTTCTCTCTAAACTTCACACAAAGCTATGTTTCATGCAAATATTTTAAATGAAATTTTATCAGCGTTTCTGTACGTTATTCTACTTGAGTGATGTACAGTAAACCTTTCCTTCAGAGGATTTCAATATTGCAATATTGTTAGTAATAACTAACTGGCTTCTACGAATTTTGCCTTATTCCCTGGTAAGGACTGGGGCCTTAGCATAGATTACACAACTCAAATAGCAAAAAAATAAAAAAAATTGAATTTGAATGTACTTTCTACATAACACTTAAGATTAAAATAGTCAGATCGCATCTTTATCATATTGAAGGTAATTTAAAGGTCTTTTTTTAAAAAAAAATTGTCATGAAGTTCTTATTGCTTCTCTCTGCAGAAAACTTTTGGAGTAAAATTAGCTCTTTGCCGACTGCTAGTCTTCGCTTTATCTCCTTCGGCTCAGAGAGATTTGAAAAGTAATTTAGTCTCTGCATTGGGCTGAACTTAAAAAGAAATAAAACCTGTGGACTTCATATGCAATGGACTTTGTAACGATGCAAAATAAGATTCATTCGTAATGATGATGTTGTTTGAAGTGGGAAGAAGGAAAGAAAACTTTTAATTTAAGTTTGAATTTTAGCCAGGATCTGGGCAATAGGTGGACATGTGGCTTCTCTTGCAGAACAAGAAATCTGCCCACAAGTGCTGTTCTTAAAATGAATATTTTTCCCCCAAAGTAAGGATTTTTGAACTTGGTAGGAAATCTTTCTGAATTACATATTTAGCAGCGACATTGTTCAGTGAAAAGCATGGGTCACCCAGCAGTTAAAATATAAATGTATCCATAAAGCAACACAAATCGTTTTGCGGTCTGTGACTTGTTATTTAAAACATCCCAATTTAAGGAGAACACAAAGTTGGCCTCGACCATTTTTCCCCTAAATCCACAGTCCCTAAACCAGCAGCTTTAACTCACCAAGCCTTGTCCAGTTTGATGTCCCATTCCCGAAGAGCATGCCAAAAGGAAGGCCATCATTCTATTGTCTTTAAAGTGCTAAAATTATTTTCCAACATGGAGCTGGAAAAAAAGGAGAGAGATAGAGAAAAAAAACAACAACGCTGCACCAATAGTAATTCCCAGGAATTTTTGTTGTGATTATTTGCTTGCTAGATTAAACAAAGCACATCCCAAGATCCAGGGATCCAGAGATATTTTCTGGGGGTGCCTAAAAAGTTTTGACTTCCATCCATAAAAATCTTGGCTGGTGTGGAGACAGAAATACAGTTGGGAAGGGAAGTCCACCCATCTGAGCTGAAAGAAGGGGAGGGAAAGGCCACGCACTGGACACCCTTCAGACTGATAGATTTCAGGAAATCCAAGCATTTAAACAGGAAATCTGAATACTAGCTAAACATTCTATAATCTCCAGAGTTAACTTGGAACTTGGCTGCTTAACCCTTCCGCTGCTGAGAGCTGGAGAGGAAACTCAGTCAGATGGGCTTTCTTGTAATTGGATCTCTTTAACAGTTCCCTCTTTGCGTCCATGTGCCAAAACAAGATCATGCTCTGAACGGGATTTCTCCCTTCCCTACACCCATTTTTTTTTGAAATTTACTAGCATCTGGCCAAAGAAATTTAATTTCTTTCTCTCTCTTTCCCCTCTCCCTGCCCCCACCAATGTCTGAATCACTACATAGCAAAGGCACTGGAATGTTGTGGCTAATATTTTCCACCAGACAGACATATCTAGAACGATCAGCATTACAAAAAAATATATGAGATTGTGTATCTTCCCTAGGTCCATTTTGTCCATCTAGAGCAGGGGTGTCAAATTCGCCATGTCCTGTGATGTGTCACGATGTATCGCGACTTTTTTCCCATTGCTGGAGCTGGGGTGGGTGTGGTTTCGGCACGACACATCCAGACCGTGGGCTGGCAGTTTGACACCCCTGATCTAGAGCAGGGGTGTCAAACTCAATTTCATTGAGGGCCGCATCAGCATTGCGGTTGCCCTCAGGGGGCCGGGTGGGTATGGCCAGGGTGGGCGTGGCCTACTGGGTGGGCGTGGCCAGCTCTACATCGTTCGCATCAAGGGTGCCTATGGGGGCCTGGGCAGGAGTGGGACAGATCTGAGGGTCTCTGGCAGAAGGAGGGTCTCTGGGCCAGGGCCAAGGCAGTGGGGGCCGTTTCCTCACTGTTTCCAGGATGTCTTCACGGGCTGCATGAAACCACTTCACGGGCCGGATCTGGCCCCCAGGCCTTGTGTTTGACATGTCTGATCTAGAGAGTCAGTTTGGTCTACTGGATAAGGCATCAGAAGTAGAAAGTGGGAGACCTTGAGTTCTAGACCCACCTTAGACATGAAAAAAGGCTGGGTGATTTTGGGCCAAATCACTAGGAGATTGTGAGTTCTAGTCCCACTTTAGGCATGAAAAATGGCTGGAGAATTTTGGGCCAATCACTCTCTCTCAGCCTAACCCACTTCACAATATTATTGTTATGGTGAAATTAGAAGGAGGAAGGTGTGTTGGTTATGCTCGCCAGCTTGAGTTATTTGTAAAAATAATGAATGCAGAATACTAATAAATAAATAAAAATCTTCCTTAGGCAATGGTTCTTTCTGCTCATTCATGTAGTTGCCCCATTTTATTGGGTCTCTTTTCTAATTTCACGGCTTATGCCAGCTGGATTTATATCTCAGTTGTGCAGCTAGGAAGCTTAATTTCAGGATCTTATCTGTGGATTAATTGTATTAGCTTTCTGGTTCAGTCCAATCCGGGAATAAACAACAAGGCTGTTGAAGGAAAAGTCTTCATCATGGTTCAGTCCAAGCTGGCAATAAACAACATGGCGACTGCTTTAGAAAGAAGGTTGCAGTTTATTGAAGAGGAGAGCCAGACAGAAAGATGGCTCTGGAAGAAAAAAAGAGAGAGCACATGTAGGGAGTGGGTTTTTATACCCTCTGGAGCCTTTTGTTTGGAGTTGTTTTCTATTTCTGTTTGAGGCTTTGTATTTCCTGTGTCATTTGTTTTGACCTGAGTCTGAGTGTGCCCCTCTGGCATCTGTGGGTTAATCCTATTATGTCCTGTCTCAGAGTTTGGGTGGGGTATGTAGATTTTAGGTGTCTTTGTCTTCCTAAGCTTCCAGCTGGGGGCCTCCAACCTTCCTGGATGGATTATTTACATCTGTATTTCTACAGAGCTGGTTTCTGCTTGGGGGGAGGGAGACTTGGGACTATTAAGAAAAATCTGGGCATGCTTTTCTGCCTCTTTAAGATCCTTTGAGGAAATATATTGTTCTGCTCTTTTAATATTTCCTTCTCTGGGAGGCTGACTTACCACAATATATACCGTATGTATGGCCACAATGATTGAAGCTCTGGTCATTTTTTTTTTACATTTGCTCTGCTTGGCCAATGGCCTTTTATGTAGCATCATCATCATCATCATCATCATCATCATCATCATCATCATCATCAGTAGTAGTAGTAGTAGTAGTTGGAAGGGACCTTGGAGGTCATCTAGTCCAACCCCCTGCTCAGGCAGGAAACCCTATACCATTTCAGACAAATGGATGGCCAGTCTCTTTTTAAAAACTTCCAGTGTTGGAGCATTCACCGCTTCTGGAGGCAGGTTGTTCCACTGGTTAATTGTTCTAACAGTCAGGAAATTTCTCCTTAGTTCTAGGTTGCTTCTCTCCTTGACTAGTTTCCATCCGTTGCTTCTTATCCTGCCTTTGGGCGCTTTGGAGAATAGCTTGACTCCCTCTTCTTTGTGGCAGCCCCTGAGATATTGGAACACTGCTATCATGTCACCCCTCACCCTTCTCATATTAAACAGAACACAGTTGTTTACAGCCTGCTCCAGAAACCGTTGTGTGGACTGTGTCCATCCATTCTCCTTCCGAAAGCGTAGAAATGAACAGCAGCACTGCCCAACTTGAAAGCGAGCCCAGGAGAAACAGAATATTATAGTCTGCTTATTTTTCTCTTGAGCAGAGAAGACAAATGCTTGACCTTGACAGATGCTCCCACAGGCATCTTCATTGCTATGAGTATGTATTTTTTTTTTTTACAGTGAAAGAAAGCAAAGTTCTGCAATTAAGAGTTTATTAAGTACTGGATTTAGGGTCCTTGGTAAACAATAGTAGAAATGACTAAAATCGCATCGAGAGAAAGCGAATAAACATTGACAGCCCTGTTACTGCACAGACAGAATTTTAATTATCACATTCAGTTCTGAACCAGCTTAAGGACTCCTTGCTGGGTTGGAAAAAAAATGTTGTTTTGTCTTCTGCTTTTCAAAACATAGCCCAGTTTTTGCTCCTTCTCCTTAAATGAGCAGTCATGGAGGGTCGTTAAGGCTGTCATCCTTTCTGACATAATAACAGAGCTGGAAGGGACCTTGGAGGTCTTCTAGTCCAACTCCCTGCTCAAGCAGGACACCCTATACCAGGGGTAGGCAACCTCGGCTCTTTTATGACTCATGGACTTCAACTCCCAGAATTCCTGAGTCAGCCAAGCTGGCTCAGGAATTCTGGGAGTTGAAGTCCATGAGTCATAAAAGAGCCGAGGTTGCCTACCCCTGCCCTATACCATTCCAGACAAATGGCTGTCCCAGCTCTTCTTAAAAACCTGATGGAGCACCCACAACTTCTAGAGGCAGGTTGTTTCACTGATTAATTGTTCTAAGTGTTAGGAAGTATCAGGAAATTTGGTTCTCTCCTTGATTAGTTTCCACCCATAGATTTTTTTGCTCTGCCTCTTATTTTGGTTCCTTTTCATCCTTATCTAGAGTAGAAGCAAAATGCCTCTTCATGTGTGCACCAAGCTTGCCTCATACAACTGTTGTGATTCAGGGTCAGCCTGTGGGTTCGGCAGTTGGGTCGGACAATTCAGAGGAGGAGGAGGGGGGTGTTGAAGAGCTTGCTGAGGGTGTTGGAGAGCTTGCTGATGAGAGCCCTCAGCCAGGCCCCTCCCATCTGGTCACGACGCAGACTCAGCTGTGTGAGCCTGACAGCGTGGATGAAGATGACCCACAGCTGGCCCTGTTCAAGGACGCCCGACGCAGGAGGCAGTCAATCAGGAGTAAACAGAGGAAGGCAATGGGGCACCTCGGAAGGAGGCAGAGAGAAGCCACGCCCTGAACTGTTTAAAAGGGGAATGTGTGGGAGGGCTGGTTTGCTGAAGGCAACCGTTTGAATAGCTCCTGTATCTTGGTTTGTGTTTGCTCTCTTTGCTCTGTTTGCTCTGTTTATGTTTTTATGTTAATAAATTTGGCAGGCTTCGTTCCAGCCTCTTGCCTTCTTGTAAAAGGGGTTGTCCCTGCCTTTTCTGCAGGGCCGGTAGCAGGCTGGTACAGAACAACAACATACAGGCCACCCCTTCAACCCTCTCTCCCAGTTCATTTAGAAGGCAGTTCTAACAGCAATGTCTTTAAACCAAACATTGCCCTTTTGTTAGCCCAGTTACCTCTCTGAAATGGTGCTGCATTCGTACTGACTGGAATAAAGACAAGAACCTCTGACATTGATTGCTCAATAGAAACAGAGACAAAATGCAAATGCTTCATCTGGATAATTGCAATGTCCCACTGGTCTAATCTATGGTGCAGTTGGAGTTGTTTAGATTCTTTGGTGGACCCATCTTCTGGACCTACTTGTCATATGGCAGGGGTAATCTTTAACAGTGGGAAGTTTTCTGTGAGCAAGAGATCTCGTTTGATTTTTTTATGGAAGCATGGGACTGTGACTTCAGTTCAGAACTAAGGAAGCTTCTTGGATGAGACATGAAAGGTGTTTAAAGGGGAAAGAGAGAGGAAGGGGGAGAGAGAGAAAGAGGAAGAGGAGAAGGAAGAGAAGAAGGACGAGGAGAAGAAGAGGAAGAAGAAGAAGAAGAAGAAGAAGAAGAAGAAGAAGAAGAAGAAGAAGAAGAAGAAGAAGAAGAAGAAGAAGAAGAAGAAGAAGAGGAGGAGGAGGAGGAGGAGGAGGAGGAGGAGGAGGAGGAGGAGGAGGTGGAGTGACAGGAGAGAGAGATTATGAATCTCTGTGTGTTTTTCTATCACTCCAAACTGATTTGTAAAGTAAGTCATATTTCCAAAAAAGATCTAACCCCAAGTGCAAGTAAAAAAGGTAACATCCACATCGAAAGGAGTTTCATCAGCAACTTTAATCAACTTTAATGTTTGGTTTTCAAGATCATTCTGTTACCTGCTTAATAGAGTTAATGTTTCTTTTTATTTTTCAACCACTCTGAGTACATTAGAGAGATGGTCTGTATCAGTTCAGGTTTTCTGGACTCTCTGCTGCTGATCTTTCTTTGGGGTATCTTTGTGATGGCTTTTTAATTGTGAGGGTTTCTGTGCATTGGCAAATAAGACAGTTCCAGTGTGTTAACAGTTAGATTAGATTACGTAGTCAAAAATCAATTGTTTGTGGCATGGGGACTTCAGCCCTAGTGATACAAGGAGTGGTCACTCCTGTTCTCCATAGAAGGCATTGTTGAGGCTGGCTGTTTTCTTAGCTTGGCCCAGATATGAAAATACTGCAGATGGGTGGGAGAATTAAATAATGTAGCTTAATAGCAAAAGCAGATCTTGGCCATGATCCAACAAAGATTGAAGCTTGCTGGAGCCAACTGAAATCCTATAACCTATTAAGCACTAAAGTCTTGTGAACCCTCTGTTGGATTTTCTTTGACTACAGCAATTAGCTAGAAGAGTGAAATTCAAACTTTAAGGTTCAGTTCCTTGCTATCAAGCGATACTTTAAGAATCAATAGACACGATCTTTGGGAACTCTTTCTTCCATCCAGCTGGCTTGGTCGCTCAACAGTGAAACACTGGTGAAGCAGGCTCAGCAGCGCCTGAATTTTGTGTGTCGCCTGAGAAAAGCACATCTTCCTTCCCCTGTCCTGACCACTTTCTACAGGAGCATCCTGTCATACAGCATCACAGTCTGGTTTGGAAGCATCCCTGCTCCAGACAGGAAGGCGGTGCAGAGAGTGGTGAGGACGGCAGAAAAGATCATTGGCACTTCCCTCCCTCCCATCCAGGACATGGCACATGAGTGTTGCTTGAGCAGGGTTCATACAATTATTTGGAACACTACACATCCTCTTCACGACCTGTTTTCCTTGTTACCTTCTGGGAGGAGGGGGCTTTGTGGTATCCGAAGCAGAACATCCAGATTCAGGCATAGTTTCATTCCATACAGTATTAACCTTGTGAACTCTCAGGCTTCCTCCTTCCGTTATGTATTCAAGTTGGACAGTATTTAATATTAATTTGTTATGTATATGTAGGGGTGTGGGTCTAGACATATGTTGTATGTAGTATGTTTAGGTGTGTCATGTATGTGTCCCCTTCATGGATTACTGCCTTGTCGTGGCAAAGGGGCTTGTGTAATTCAATGAAGCTATGAGCTATGCCGTGCAGGGCCACCCAAGACAGAAAGGTCATAGCAGAGAGTTCTGACAAAACGTGATCCACTGGAGAAGGAAATGGCAACCCACTCCAGTATCTTTGCCATGAAAACCCTATGGACAGTACCAAAAGGCAAAACGATATGACGCTGGAAGATGAGCCCCTCAGATCAGAAGGCGTCCAATATGCTACTGGGGAAGAGCAGAGGGCTAGTACTAGTAGAGCCAGAAAGAATGAAGCGACTGGGCCAAAGCCGAAAGGACGCTCAGCTGTGGATGTGTCTGGTGGTGAAAGGAAAGTCTGATGCTGTAAAGATTTTTTCTCCATAGGAACCTGGAATGTAAGATCCATGAATCAAGGAAAACTGGACGTGGTCAAAAAAGAGATGACAAGACTGAACATCGACATCTTAGGTATCAGCGAACTAAAATGGACAGGAATGGGTGAATTTAATTCAGATGACCATCAGGTATACTACTGCGGGCAAGAATCCCTCAGAAGAAATGGAGTAGCCTTCATAGTCAATAAAAGAGTAGGAAAAGCAATACTGGGATACAATCCTCAAAATGACAGAATGATCTCAGTTCGAATCCAAGGCAAACCATTCAATATCACAGTAGTCCAAGTCTATGCCCCAACCACCAGTGCTGAAGAGGATGAAATTTACCGGTTCTATGAAGCCCTACAGCACCTTATAGAACTAACACCAAAAAATGATGTCCTTATCATCATGGGGGATTGGAATGCTAAACTAGGAAGCCAAAAGATAACCGGAATAACAGGCAGGTTTGGCCTTGGAGTACAAAATGAAGCAGGGCACAGGCTGATAGAATTTTGTCAAGAGAATATGATGGTCATAGCAAACACTCTTTTCCAACAACCCAAGAGACGGCTCTACACATGGACATCACCAGACGGTCAACACAGAAATCAGATTGACTACTGTATATGCTCTGCAGCCAAAGATGGAGAAGCTCTATACAGTCAGTAAAAACAAGACCAGGAGCTGACTGTGGCTCAGACCATGAGCTTCTCATTGCAAAGTTTAGGCTTAAACTGAAGAAAGTAGGGAAAAGCACTAGGCCACTCAGGTATGAATTAAATCGTATCCCTGTTGAATATATAGTAGAGGTGACAAATAGATTTAAGGAATTAGATCTGATAGACAGAGTGCCTGAAGAACTATGGACAGAGGTTTGCAACATTGTACAAGAGGTAGCAACTAAAACCATCCTAAAGAAAAAGAAATGCAAGAAAGAAAAATGGCTGTCTGAGGAAGCTTTGCAAATACCTGAGGAAAGGAGGGAAGCAAGGGAGAAAAAGAAAGATATGCCCAATTAAATGCAGAATTCCAAAGAATAGCTAGAAGAGATAACGATGCCTTCTTAAATGAACAGTGCAAAGAAATAGAAGAAAACAATAGAATACGGAGGACCAGAGATCTTTTCAAGAAACTTGGAGAGATGAAAGGAACGTTTCATACAAAAATGGGCATGATAAAGGACCAAAATGGCAGGGACCTAACAGAGGCAGAAGAGATTAAGAAGAGGTGGCAAAATTACACAGAAGAACTATACAAGAATGAGCTTAACGTCCCTGATAATCACAATGAGGTGGTCACTGACCTCGAGCCAGACATCCTAGAATGTGAAGTGAAGTGGGCCTTAGAAAAGCTGAGCAACAACAAAGCTAGTGGAGGTGACAGTATTCCAGCTGAGCTATTCAAAATCTTAAAAGACGATGCAGTAAAAGTGCTACACTCAATTTGCCAGCAAATTTGGAAAACTCAACAGTGGCCACAGGATTGGAAAAGATCAGTTTACATTCCAATTCCAAAGAAAGGCAGTGCCAAAGAATGTTCAAACTATCGCACCATTGCACTCATTTCTCATGCTAGTAAAGTTATGCTTAAAATTCTACAAGCTAGACTCCAGCAGTATGTGGATCGAGAACGACCAGAAGTACAGGCAGGATTTCGAAGAGGCAGAGGAACTAGAGATCAAATTGCCAACATACGCTGGATCATGGAGAAAGCTAGAGAGTTCCAGAAAAACATCTACTTCTGCTTCATTGACTATGCTAAAGCCTTTGATTGTGTGGATCATAACAAACTGTGGCAAGTCCTTAAAGAGATGGGTGTACCAGACCATCTTATTTGTCTCTTGAGAAACCTATATGCGGGCCAAGAAGCAACAGTGAGAACTGGACACGGAACCACTGATTGGTTCAAAATTGGGAAAGGAGTCCGGCAAGGCTGTATACTGTCGCCTTGCCTATTTAACTTATATGCAGAGCACATCATGAGAAAGGCAGGGCTAGATGAATCAAAAGTTGGAATTAAGATTGCCGGAAGAAATATCAACAACCTAAGATATGCAGATGATAACACTCTAATGGCAGAAAGTAAAGAAGAACTAAAGAGCCTCTTGTTGTGGGTGAAGAAGGAGAGTGCAAAAGTTGGGTTGAAACTTAACATTAAGAAAACCAAGATCATGGTATCCGGCCCTCTCAATTCCTGGCAAATGGATGGGGTAGACATGGAGGTAGTGACAGATTTTATTTTCCTGGGCTCCAAGATCACTGCAGATGGGGACTGTAGCCAAGAAATTAAAAGACGCTTGCTCCTCCGGAGGAAAGCAATGGCAAATCTAGACAGCACACTAAAAAGCAGAGACATCACCCTGACAACAAAAGTGCGTATAGTCAAGGCTATGGTCTTCCCAGATGCAATGTATGGCAGTGAAAGCTGGATCATAAAAAAGGCTGAGTGCCAAAGAATTGAAGCCTTTGAACTATGGTGCTGGAGAAGACTCCTGTGAGTCCCTTGGACTGCAAGGCAATCAAACCGGTCAGTCCTAGAGGAAATCAACCCTGACTGCTCCTTAGAAGGCCAGATCCTGAAGCTAAAACTCAAATACTTTGGCCACCTAATGAGAAGGAAGGACTCACTGGAGAAGAGCCTAATGCTGGGAAAGATTGAGGACAATAGAAGAAGGGTACGACAGAGAATGAGGTGGCTGGTTGGAGTCACTGAAGCAGTAGGTGTGAGCTTAAATGGACTCCAGAAGATGGTAGAGGACAGGAAGGCCTGGAGGAACGTTGTCCATAGGGTCGCGATGAGTCGGACATGACTTCTCAGCTAACAACAGCAACAACATGTATGTGTTTCACTTCGAGAGCGGGCAACTAAATTTCATTTTTGATGTGTGCCGTTGTGCTCAAAGTAAAAAAATGACAATAAAGGTTATCTCATCCCATCCCATCCCATCCCATCTCATCTCATCTCATCTCATCTCATCTCATCTCATCTCATCTCATCTCATCTCATCTCATCTCATCTCATCTCATCTCATCTCATCTCATCTCATCTCACCTCACCTCACCTCACCTCACCTCACCTCACCTCACCTTACCTTATCTGTCCTCTCTAAGCTACTAATCAGGATTGACCAGGGATGGCAGGGAAAAGAAGAAATCACTTTACTCTATACAGGTAGTCCTTGATTTACAACAGTCCGTTTAGTGACCATTCAAATTTACAACGGCACTGGAAAAAAAGTAACATATGACCATTTTTCATACTTACGATCGTTGCAGCATTTCCAGGTCATGTGATCAAAATTTGGCCATTTGGCAACTGGCTCATATTTAGGATGGCTGCAGTGTCCCTTTGCGACCTTCTGACAACAAAATCAAATGGGGAAGTCAGATTCACTTAACAACTTACTAACTTACTAACAACTGCAGTGATTCAGTGAACAATTGTGGCAAGAAAGTAAAATGGGACAAAACTCACCTGAGAAATGTCTCACTTAGCAAGTAGGAATTTTGGGGTCAATTGTGGTCGTACGTCGGGGACTACCTGTATTTGAATGCAAGCTAACCTGTAATTAGCACTTTTGAACCTATCTATGCCTGAACTGAAATTCAGGTAACAGTTGATAAATATCTCCTCCAAATTTATATTCCTGTACGCCTACCTAGCACAGGGGTAGGCAACCTTGGCTCTTTTATGACTTGTGGACTTCAATGGCTGCCTCAGGAATTCTGGGAGTTGAAGTCCATGAGTCATAAAAAAGCCAAGGTTGCCTACCCCTGATAGCAGTTCGAAAGCATGCAAATGCAAGTAGATAAATAGGTACATTTCAGTGGGAAGGTAATAGCATTCCATGCACCTCGGCATATAGCCATGTTGGCCACAATGATCATGTGACAAAGCTGGCTCCTTGGCTAAGAAATGGAGATGAGCAGTGCCCTCCAGTGTCAGACATGCCTGGACATGGGAAACTTTTGCCTTTATGTCCAGGGAAAGTGAGGCAAAAAACTCAAGAAGGCAGCTGCAGCATAAATAAGGAACATGCACTGCCACTACCTTTTTTTCTGTAAAAAATTTATTCATTTTTTCCATACAATTCAATAGTACTTATTCAACCACGTGTTGTCTGAGTTTATCATTCACTAATACAAATTTAATTCCTAATACTTTATTCTTTTCTCCAGCCATTGATAAAGCAAGTGCCAAGTCTGATAGTATGCTGTTTTTTCTTTTTCTTTCAACCTCCTAGTAAGTCTGTCCATTTCTGCACATTCTAATATATTTTTTAATTATTTCTTCCTCTGATGGTAATTCTTCCTTTTTCCAGTATTGTGCAAATATGATTCTTGCTGCTGTTATCACATGTAAAATCAAATCTTTACTTTGTTTATCAATCTTTTCTGGCATAATAGCTAATAAAAAAAATCAGGTTTATAAATCTACATGTTTTCCCAACATCTTTTCTAGCCAAGTATGTATTTTTCCCCACTACCTCTTTGCTTCAACACATGTCCACCGTACATGATAATAAGTACCTGACTTATGTTTACATTTCCAACATCTGACATATTTTTAAACATTTTTGTCAATCTTGCTGGTGGCAAGTGCATCTATAAAACATTTGATATAAATTTGCTTTGTAAGAAGCTGCCATTGTCAGTTTATAATTTGTTTCCCACAAGTTTTGCCATTTTTCTAATTCTATGTTATATCTGCCACTCTCTTGATGCTATTGCTGTCGAAGGAAAAGTCTTCATCATGGTTCAGTCCAAGCCGGGAATAAACAACATGGCGACTGCTGTAGAAAGAAGGTTGCAGTTTATTGAAGAGGAGAGCCAGACAGGAAGATGGCTCTGGAAAAAAAAGAGCGAGCACATGTAGGGAGTGGGTTTTTATACCATCTGGGGCTCTTGAGGTTGTTTCCTGTTCCTCTTTGAGGCTTTGTATTTCCTGTGTCATGTATTTTGACCTGAGTGTGGGTGTGCCCTTTGGCATCTGTGGGTTAATCCTATTATGTCCTGTCTTAGAGTTTGGGTGGGGTATGTAGATTTTAGGTCTTTGTCTTCTTAATCTTCTAGCTGGGGGCCTCCAACCTTCCTGGATAATTTACGTCTGCATTTCTACAGAGATGGTTTCTGCTTGGGGGACGGAGACATGGGGCTATTAAGAAAAATTGGGCATGCTTTTCTGCCTCTTTAAGATCCTTTGAGGAAATATATTTTTCTGCCCTTTTAATATTTCCTTCTGTGGGGTGGCTGACTTCCCACAGGGCAGAAGAAGAAAGTCGAGATGGTAGCTGCCATGTTTAAAAGGAGCAAGGCTTCAATCACACAAAGGCCTGCCTTTTGACCATTTTGATTCCCCAGCAGATTTTCTTCGTTATACAAAGTTTGGTAACAAATAAATAGCATTAATTTTTTTAAAAAATATATATCTCTAGGGAGCTTTCTTTATCTTTGTGGGTTCTGGTAGTCCACCTCAGCCAATTAAGTAAGTGAAAAGAATATGTTTACTTTCCAAGTGCCTTTTTTTTACTATTTTGCTTCTGGCCCTATGAAAAATTACAACTGAGCAGCAACTGATGGAAATCTCTGAGAGTGTCATTTATAGATGGTACAGGATATCCTACTGCAGATTTTCTCAGCCTTGGCTACTTTAAGATATGTGTACTGTGACTCCCAAAATTCCCCAGCCAGGCATGCTGGCTGGGGAATTCTGGGAGTTGAAGTCCACACATCTTAAAGTGGCTAAGGTTGAGATATCCTATCCCTTCTGGTCAACCACAAAAACCCGCATCTTCATTCTCTTCTATACTAGGTGCTATCACCCCCAAATTAGCCAGAATTAAGCAGGCATTTTACACACACTAAACCAGGCTTTTCAGAGTTGCTGTCTTTTCCAGATGCAGCTTGTTATGAAATAGAGGATTAAGTCTACGACAGCATCCACCTGTGTTTCCATGAGTAATCCAAAATGAATTCCTCAGAATGTTCTTTTATTCTGTTATTCTTCAGTTTCTATCATCATCATCATCATCATCATCATCATCATCACATAGTCATCATGCATTCTGAGATGCTTAAAAAATTGTAGGCGCTTTCTGGTTTGAAAAAAGAAAGGAATGTTGCTTTTCCCCCTTGGTGTGTTGGTCTACAACAGAATCAGAAACATATGTGTTACATTATCCTGATTTCTCAAAATAGATTTCTCTCTGAGTCAAATTTAAATGATGGTGCAATATTGCAATTTGAAGAAGAGGAAGGGACTCTTGATAAAATGTAATGGATTTTTACTCTTTAGCTGTAATTTGGACTGTTCTTATGTATATCCTTTAAGGCAGGGTTCCCCAACCCCTGGTCCATGGACCGTTACCAGGCCACAGCATGCCAGCAACTGGTCCACACAAGCAAGCAAAGCCCCATCTGTGAGATTCAGGCAGCACACAAAACCACACACTTTCCAGTCCGTGGAAAAACCTCTCTCCACGGAACCAGTCCCTGGCGCCCAAAAGGTTGGGGACCGCTGCTTTAAAAGGAAAATGGATCAACACCATCTTATCTAAGTTGAGTATTGATAGGGGCTTTTTCTCAAAGATTAACAGTATAACTTTTGAGATGCTGTGAATGTAAACAAGCAACTGGGTCAAAGGAATGATTGAGCTGTCAAGCAATCTTAAAATCAAAATATTGTTATAGAATTTTGAATCCTTCTCTCTTGGCTGAGGCTTAGATTTGTATGTGTGTAGATCACAACTGAGCCCCAAATTTCTGTTGCTAAGTGAGATGGATGTTAAGTGAGTTTTGCTCCATTTTGCGACCTTTCTTGCCACAGTCGTTAAGTGAATCACTGCAGTTGTTAATAATATGTTTGTTAAGTGAGTCTGGCTTCCCCACTGACTTTGCTTGTCACAAGGTTGCAAAAGGTGATCATATGACCCCAGGACACTGCAACCGTCATAAATATGAACCAATTGCCAGGCATGCGAATTTTGATTATGTGACCATGGGGATGCAGCAACGGTTGCAAGTGTGAAAAAAATCATGTCACTTTTTTCAGTGCCATTGCAACTTTGAATAGTCACTAAAGTAGTTGTAAGTTGAGGCCTACCTGTATCGTCAATCCTACATGTCAAGGTATTGATTTAACAGCTAACCAGCTGATGTAATGTAAGATGTAAGATGTAATGATGGGAATGACTCAGCAGGGTCTGTGTCTCTTTAAGAGCCTTTGTATAAAGGGAAGGCTCTGCTGATGTGTTCTCTCTCTTCTTCCGTATCCTGCTGTAATTGTTTGTTTGATCTTGCTGTATTAGAACGTGTATGTGATATTGTGCCTGAAGTATGATATTGTAGATAGTGTAATTTAATACAAACCACTGTTTACTGTGTTTACTCCTAGCTTATCTCATGCAATAAGACTGTGCACACTCTGACACTGCAGAAGACTTTCAGACTTTTCCATATGAACAAACAGATGGGCACAAATTCAATCTTCCTTCATAGCTCCTTCTGCAGAATACAGTTCCATTCACGTATATGAAGACTTGAGAAACTCAAATATTTATTGGGGGAAAAATGGAAATGAGTTCATTGGTCCAAGAGGTACTTCTTGGAATCACTATGAGATCCTTAAAAATAAAGTGGTCCCAGGATCATTCCAGGAAACGATTGTTAAGTGAATCTGACTTTCCTATTGACTTTTCTTGTCAGAAGGTTGCATAACGTGATCACAGGAAAACTGCAACCATCATAAATATGAGTCAGTTGCCAAGCGTCTGATTTTTGAACACGTGACCATGGGGATGCTGCAACGGTCATCTAAGTCACATGTTTTTCAGAGCCACTAAAGTCAATGGGGAAGCCAGATTCACTTAACAACTGTGTGACTAATTTAACAACTGTAGTGATTCCCTTAACAGCTGTGGCAGAAAAAGGTGGCAAAGTCGGGCAAAACTCACTTAACAAATGTCTCACTTAACAAGAAAAATCTGGGGATCAAGTGTGGTTGTATGTTGAGAACTACCTGTATTTCCTGGACAAGGAGTCCTTGAGGTTGTTGCTGTCTCTCCTGAATAATAATAACAACAAAAACAACAACAACAACAATAATAATAAATAAAAAGTTGGAAGGGACCTTGGAAGTCATCTAGTCCAACCCCCTGCTCAGGCAAGAAACCTTATACCAGTGATGGTGAACCTTTTAGAGACTGAGTGCCCAAACTGCAACCCAAAACCCACTTATGTATCATCAGGTGCCTGGTGGGCATGGCCCATTGGGTGGATGTGGCCAATTAAGTAGGCGTGGCCCATTGGGTGGGCATGGCTGTGGTGGTAACGGCAGACTGGGTGGGACTAAAAAGTTCAATCAATCAATTCCAACTTTGCGAGATCTTTTTTTCCCCACGAGAGGTTGAAATTGATTGAACCTTTTTTTTTGCACACGGAGGTGGAGGCCTAAGCGAAAAGGTTTTATAAAACCCATCTGAAGGCCTAGGACTGGGGTGACAGAGCACGTGCCCACAGAGAGGGCTCTGGGTGCCACCTGTGGCACATGTACCATAGGTTTGCCACCACGGCCCTATACCATTTCAAACAAATGGCTGTCCAGTCTTTTCATAAAAACTTCCAGTGTTGGAGCATTCACAACTTCTGGAGGCAGGTTGTTCCACTGATTAATTGTTCTAACTGTCAGGAAGTTTCTCCTTAGTTCCAGGTTGCTTCTCTCCTTGATTAGTTTCCATCCATTGCTTCTTGTCCTGCCTTCAGGTGCTTTGGAGAATAGCTTGAGCCCCTCTTCTCTGTGGCAGCCCCTGAGATATTGGACCATTGTTATCACGTCCCCCCTAGTCCTTCTTTTCATTAAACTATACATACCCAATTCCAGCAACCGTTCCTTATATGTTTTAGCCTCCAATCCCCTGATCATCTTTGTTGCTCTTCTCTGTACTCTTTCTAGAGTCTCAACATCTTTTTTACATCATGGTGACCAAAACTGGATGCAGTATTCCAAGTGTGGCCTTACCAAGGCATTGTAAAGTGGTATTAACACTTCACGTGATCTTGATTCTATCCCTCTGTTAATGCAGCCTAGCACTGTGTTGGCTTTTTTGGCAGTTGCAGCACACAGCTGGCTCATCTTTAAGTGATTGTCCACTAGGACTCCAAGATCCTTCTCACAGTTGCTACTATCGAGCAAGGTACCCCCTATACTATACCTGTGCATTTGGTTTTTCTTGCCTAAATGTAGAACCTTACTTTTTTCACCATTGAATTTCATTTTGTTAGATAGCGCCCAATGTCCAAGTCTGTCCAGATCCTCCTGTATCTTAAGCCTATCTTCTGGAGTGTTGGCTATTCTTTGTTCCCTTTCAGGGCTCTTCCTGGCTTCCTTGATAGTTCTCATTTAGGTTATTAGCTGGGAAACCCTGTTGATTGCTGTTGTTCCCTTTCTTGGCACATGCTCGGTCATTGCCCAGAGCTCTGTCACCATCAGCAGAGTGTTTAGCAGTGTTTGCAACCTTTTCCTAATACACAAAGTGGCACAAGATGTTTCTGTGGGCGGTGGCATCACGCAGAATCACAACACCAGCTGGCGTAGACAAGTGTGTGTTCCGACAAGCTCAGATGCAATAGGAAGAGTTGCTCTCTGCAGCTGATCGGCAGGCACCCTTTTGAGATGGGGGAAGAGGCAAACAGATTCCTATTGGCAAAGAAATAGCTCCAAGTAAGGAAAACTGGGGGGAAAGTGTCTTTAGGAATCAGCTTTAAAATCTATACACTTAGCAAATGAATTTACAACCAACTCCAAAAAGGGGACTTATAACCTGGATCCCAAGTTCTGATGGTCAACCCTGCTCCCCTGGACATGGGACAGCGCTTCAGGCACTTGGCAACATGACCACAATTACAGCTGTAAAAGCCGGCTGGGTGACTTTGGGCCAATCACCAGGAGGCGGTGAGTCCTAGTCCCGCCTTAGGCATAAAAAGCCAGCTGGATGACTGGGCCAATCACCAGGAGGTGGTGAGTCCTAGTCCTGTCTTAGGCATAAAAAGCCAGCTGGATGACTTTGGGCCAATCACCAGGAGATGGTGAGTTCTAGACCCCCTTAGGCATAAAAAGCCAGCTGGATGACTTTGGGCCAATCACCAGGAGGCGGTGAGTCCTAGTCCTGCCTTAGGCATAAAAGCCAGCTGGGTGACTTTGGGCCAATCACTGGAAGACAGTGAGTTCTAGTCCCCCCTTAATAAAAAAAAAAACAGCTGGATAACAAGTACAGGAGACAGTGAGTTCTAGTCCCACCTTAAGCATGAAAGCCAACTGGGTGACTTGGGCCAATCAGCAGGAGACGGTGAGTTCTAGTGCTTTCCCTCCTTGTCCTCTCACCAGCAGACTAAAGGAATGCACAGCATCTATTCAGAGCTGGGCCTGACTCAGTTTGTTCTCCTGCCCCCATGGCACACTTATTTACATTCGGTTTCTAATTTCCAACTGACCACATGCAAGGACAGCCAAAGGGCCAGATGTGGCCCAGGGACTGTAAAATGCACAGGTCTGTTCTAGATAATTCTTCAAGGGCAGCCCCACGAAGAGTACATCACCATAGTCCATTTGAGCATGACTAACTGAGAGCGTTTACTGTCAATAAATTGTGTCTCTGTTGCTACGACTGCTAGATTGAAGAGAAAAAGTTTGCAGCACTAGAAGAAATAGAGAACAATGTTCTCACGTAACAGGAGCAGAGAACCCTGAGTCTGGAACACTGGAACAGCTTGCCTTCAGAACTTGCAGGTGCTTCATCACTGGAGGTTTTTAAGAAAAGACTTGGATAGAAATGATATAGGGTCTCCTGCTTCAGCAGTGAGTTGAAAAATCTCCAAGGTCCTCTCCAGCTGTATTCCGGTTGATTGAATGTGCTCTGCCATCCAAGGACTTCCTATTCAAAAGCTAAAGTGAATGGGATGAATGTGTTAATCTCTCTTTAGCCATTGGGCACATTTGTTGGGGCTATTAAAAATGCTCAGAACATTCAATATTAAAATGCACCGAGGTTTATCTTAAACCTTACTCCAAATCTCATCAGCACGTCAACCTTAGATCACACTGTTCCTTTTTTTAAAGATCCAGTTTCTGAAAATGAATTAATCAGTGTGATACTTTGCATGAGGAATCCTACCAGGAGCTGGAACTCAACTGATCTCAAATAAAATTGTGCCTTAATAACTAGATGCAGAATTGTAGCCTATATTCTTAATAAAGTTGAATTATTTTTTCAGCTATAATAAGTCACACACTTATAAGATATAACATTCTGACTGATCTATACATATCTATCTATCCATCATCTATGATCTATGATCATCATCTATCTATAATCTATCTATCTCTAGCTACATACCTATCTACACACACACACACACACACACTATCTATCTATCTATCTATCTATCTATCTATCTATCTATCTATCTATCTATCTATCCAGTGCTTTTTTTGCAAAAAAAAAAAAGGTGCAGGAACTCACACACGTCACACAACCCACCTTGCCTACCCTACAAGGTTCCATCCAAAAAAGGTGCCGGAACTCCGTTCTGGACGTTCTATGACAGTGATGGCAAACCTTTTAGAGACCAAGTCCCGGAACTGAAACCCCAAACCCACTTATGTATCATCGAGTGCCGGATGGGTGTGGCCCATTGGGTGGTTGTGACCAATTGGGTGGGTGTGGTCATTGGGTGGGCATGACTGCGATGGTAACGGCAGACTGGGTGCGACTAAAATGTTCAATCAATCAATTCCAAGTTTGCGAGATTTTTTTTTCCCTGCGAGAAGTTGAAATTGATTGATTGATTGAACCTTTTTTTTTGCACATGGCGGTGGAGGCCTAAAGCGAAAAGGTTCTATAAAACCTAGCTGAAAGCCTAGGACTGAGGTGACGGTGTGCGTGCCCACAGTGAGGGCTGTGCGTGCCACCTTTGGCACCCATGCCATAGGTTCGCCACCATGGTTCTATGACAAAAAAGCCCTGTGTCTGTCTGTCTGTCTGTCTGTCTGTCTGTCTATCATCTATCTATCATGGACTCATGCAATAGGTTGCATTATTTCCATTATATTATCAACAAAAATTGTTCTTACTGACATCTGCAGAACATAAAGTTACCTACTTTGGGCAGTGGAATCTGGCAATAGATGGGAAGAGATGACCTTAAATGTCCATTGACTTTAAGAAGGGTACAGAAAAACCTAATCTGAGTTTGCACACATGCACCAATGAAAAACAAAATATATCCCCTGCAGGGAACATCACAACAATTCAAGCATAGATATTAACAGAGTCAGATAAGCTCCTGCTTCAATTCCTGCTTGACTGGCTGATTTTCATTGTTAGATATTTTGTCTCCTACTTAGAGGGAGATAGGAACAAAGCCAGACACGCACATTCGGCTAACAAGGGAATGCAGTATGGCTTATTAATATGCAATCTTAGTGCAAAGTGTATACAGAGACGTATACACGCAGAGTGCACAAAAAGTCAAGTCTCATAGACAAAGTCAAATTCTAGACAATTTGACCTCAATGAATCAAACTATTATAGGTGACAAAAAATGAATACAGTATGGTTCTTCTCTCCACCCAAGCATGCTTATCTACACTGTGGTCTTAGGAGCACTAATAACTTTTCTTGACTAACCGGGACTTCATTAAAGTTTATTATTTCCCCTCCTTGCCATCTTTTTACAGTATCTGAAATAATTTGACATTCGGCATTGCCACCGTCTGCAGTCCAGAGTGGCATTTTCCTTTCTGTTGACTCTCTTTTGGTCTCTATTTTGGCTTGAGCTGGGTCAACCTTCCTTCTGGTGTCCTTTCCCTGGCTGTGGATCATTTGACTCTCAGCTGTCTCAGCCACTGCCTCCTTTGTCCACATCCCATCTGGTCATCTTTCATTCAAGCAGCATCCTCTGCCAAAGTCAGAAAAAAAGATCTCACTCTGCTTTGTCTACCCGTTATGGATTCTTTTATCCTTCCCTCCCTTTATCCATCCATCCATCCATCCATCCAGTCTGAAAGTATATTTCTTCCCCTCTTTAGAGTCCAGGAAATTAGGAAGAGTCTCTTCTGAGATGTTTTACCAGATCCACTTCCTTCCATGGGCTTAGCTGATATTTGCCTGACCTTCAAAGCTAGAAGAACCTCATTATTTCACCCTGCTTTATGTAACTGTTATGGATTTTTAAAAAATCTCCTTCCCCTCTCCCTCCCTCCCCCCCTCCCCTCTCTCTCCTTCCTTCCTTCCTTCCTTCCTTCCTTCCTTCCTTCCTTCCTTCCTTCCTTCCTTCCTTCCTTCCTTCCTTCCTCTTTCTTTCTTTCTTTCTTTCTTTCTTTCTTTCTTTCTTTCTTTCTTTCTTTCTTTCTTTCTTTTTCTTTCTTTCTTCAAAACCTAAGGAGTTCAAATTTTTCCTCTCTTTGTCTCTGTCCCAGGCTTAGATGCCTAAGCTAGATGTCAGCATCACCAGACAGAGTGAGAAAAAATATTGACTTGACAAGTCACGTATAAGCTTTTCTTGTTACAGGGCAATTCAGCCTTCCCATAGTCTGGTAGATGTATCCTTCAACTCCTAATGAATGTTAAAGTAGAGGAAAAATAGACATGAAGTAAAACTGGGAAAGCTAATTCCTCCCCCCCTCTCTCCAGAAATAATGGAAGCCCCTTACCACTGCAGTGCTCAAAATACTGTATTCATTTTTGGAAAAGAAGATCAAGGATGTTGGCTCTCTGCAACTTCTTGGTTTTAAAATGATTACATTATCCAAAGGAAGATGTACATAGTCAATGTAATCACTAGATAATTTTTGAGGTTTTTTTTTAATGAAATGAGTACTTCATAAATAAATAAGGCATGATGCATTATTTATAACCACGATAAATGATCTTTTTCAGATCCTTTTTATATTTTTTGTTTTGGTTAAGAAAAAAATATCAGCTCAGATATTTGTGTCTCTCTCCATTTCTGCACCCATTATAACTTGAATCTTGTTTTGTAATCCACAGTGCAGAATGTAACTTGAAAAAGGTGTTCTGTTAGTGAATATTTTATGAAGGAGGAACCAAGGCAGAACAAAATCAAATTCCATGTGATTTTTGAAGTCTAACTATGGCATTAGACAAAGTGAAGCTGCCTCAAGCAGGAGATGCTATGACAGGGCAACAAATCTGTGTGATATGTAATTTGTGAGGTTCTTAATGCTCTCTGAGCTTGGCTGTTTTCTTGCATATGTTTCATTACCCAACTAGGGGACATCATCGGTGCTAGAAAGGAGTGGGATTTGCTTTCTGTTTATATAGTAGTGACTTGTTCTGTCAGTTTTGATGGTACCGTTCTTGGTGGTTCTATGACTAGGGTGTTGTTTACTGCTTAATTGCTGGGCAATTGTTAATCTTGTTGTTAATCTCTGCTTATCTGGGTGTCAATTGCTGGCAAGCAGTCTTTTTGATCTTTGTGCTTCCTGTTTGGTTTTTTAATTATCTCTTTTGAATGCTAGGTAGATGTTGTTTATCTCTATGTGCCTCTCGATGGCTAATTGTCTAATTGGTCTGAGTGCCAGGCTTCTCTAGTATTTTTGGACTTATATGGTCTGGGAAGTAGGGATGCGGTGGCTCAGTGGGTTAGGATGCTGAGCTTGTCGATCAGATGGTCGGCAGTTTGGCGGGTCAAATCCCAAGTGCCGCGTAACAGAGTGAGCGCCTGTTACTCGTCCCAGCTTCTGCCAACCTAGCAGTTCGAAAGCACGTAAAAATGCAAGTAGAAAAATAGGGACCACTACGGTGGGAAGATAACAGCGTTCCGTGCGCCTTTGGTGTCTAGTCATGCCGGCCACATGACCACGGAGACATCCTCAGACAAGCGCTGGCTCTTCGGCTTTGAAACGGAGATGAGCACCGGCCCCTAGAGTCGGAAACTCTAGGGAACCATTACCTTTACCTATGGTCTAGGATGTTCACTGTTTCCTAGCTGAAACTATGGTGAAGAGTGCATCCATGAACACCAAGTAGCAGTCAGAAGACATGACTACAACTCCTTAATTGCACAACATATGGATAGATTTCACCATTGTTTCAACTATAGTTTAAACTTAGATTTTGGGAAGAATCCAGAGAAGAGCAACAAAAACAATTAGGGGCCTAAAAGCTAAAACATATGAAGAACGATTGCAGGAACTGAGTAAGCCTACTCTAGGACCAGGGGTGACATGATAGCAGTCTTCCAACACTTGAAGGGCTGCCACAAGGAAGAGGGAGCCAACTTGTCCCAAAGGTGCTTTTTTTCAGAAGGCAGCTAGACGTTCTTGTTTTTCTTTGAAGACATTTCACTTCTCATCCAAGAAGCTTCTTCAGCTCTGACTAGAAGAGAAGCAAAACGTCTTCAAAGAAAAATAAGGAAGTCCAGTTGCCTCTGGAAAAAAGCACTTTTGGGACAGCCATGATCTGGATGACTAAGAATCTCCATAGAAGGGAGCCAACTTATTTACCAAAGCACCTGAAGGCAGGACAAGAAGCAATGGATGGACACTAACCAAGAGAACAACTAAGGAGAAAATTCCTAACAGTGAGAACAATTAACCAGTGGAACAAATAGCTTTTGGAAGTTGTGGGTACTCCATCCTTAGAGGCTTTTAAGAAGAGACTGGATAGCCATTTGTCAGATATAGTATAGGTCTGTGAGAGCATGGACTTGGACTAGATGATCTCCAAGATCCCTTCCGACTCTGTTACTGTTAAACAACAGCCTAATCCAGGAACCATCAAGAAAACTTCCAGTTTTTAGTCTAACCACAATGGGAGATGGCACCATCTTGTTCCTCAGCTAAGTAGCAAAATATCTTAGGTTGGCTCTGATTTCTTGGTTGGCCACTGTGACCTTCCCAGAAGATTCATATTTTCTTAAGCAACCTTTCTTTCTCCCGCAACATTCCTTATCTCCAATCTCTAAGATCCCACATCTTTACTATAGTTTAAAGTAGAAAATATTAAAATGTCTTCCCCTGGCCACATTTTAGCTGAATTCAGAACTCCTATGTACCAGTGCAAAATGCAAACATATACAATGCACATATGCAATGTTTGGGTGCTAAATATGTTCCAGGGATTTGGGGCAGATAGTTCGGGAAAGTGATAAAAGTGAGAAGAATGGCCAAACAACCATCAATTCCTTTTAGAAAAAATAGGCCCATGTGAGTCTTAAAGATCACTGCTTCTCAGAAAACTAAACAGCGTAACAACTTCACTCTAGAAAGAGTACAGAGAAGAACAATAAGATTGATTAGGGGACTGGAGGCTAAAACATATAAGGAACAGTTGCTGGAATTGGGTACGACTAGTTTAATGAAAAGAAGAACTAGGGGTGACGTGATAGCAGTGTTCCAGTATCTCAGGGGCTGCCACAAAGAAGAGGGAGTCAAGCTATTCTCCAAAGCACCTGAAGGCAGGACAAGAAACAACGGATGGAAACTAATCAAGGAGAGAAGCAACCTAGAACTGAGGAGAAATTTCCTGACAGTTAGAACAATTAATCAGGGGAACAATTTGCCTCCAGAAATTGTGGGTGCTTCATTGCTGGAGGTTTTAAAGAAGAGATTGAACAGCCATTTGTCTGAAATGGTATAGAGTTTCCTGCCTGAGTAAGGGGTTGGACTAGAAGACCTCCAAGGTCCCTTCCAACTCTGTCATTCTGTTTTTTGTGAAAAATAAAGGATGCTTATTTTCTCTTTCTCATGAGCTATGGCACCAGCTTGCTGGATTTTATGCAGGCTCCAAAACATTTTTTTAGTTGATAAACAAACAATAATTGTGATGTTGAAGTTGAAGGCAGAATTTGACCCCCCAAAGACGCTTGGTTGCTTACAAGCTATTTGCAGATGAATGACTCCAGAGCAGTACACCAGCAAAGGATATAATAATTCGCACTGTATCTGATGCAAAGCTAAAGGAAAATGCAAACAAATATGGATTTCCTTGCCTGCTGCACCCAAATAATATCTGTGAATTTCTCAGAGCTCCAACTCTGAAAATATTGGATTTTTATTGGAACAGAAAAACATTCTGGATGGAAAGATTGAGGAAAAGGCAGTTGTCTGACTGCTATATTTGACACTGCAGTGTATAAAAGGATCCGCCAAAACTCTACAGGTGTCAGGCTCCAAGAACCGAGAAAGACACATAAAGTTACTTCTAAGCAGTTTCCTTTATTGTTCCTCACCTATAGACAAAAATCTTGCCAAACAAAAGCAACTACTTGCATCATTAAAGACACACTCTGAGAACTTCTAGGTAGGAGCTATTTTGACTCCTTTCCCTCTCAACCAAACTATCTTCAAGGTACTGGTAATGGTGTTCAAGGCCCTACATGGGATGGGTCCGGAGTACCTCAGGGATCACCTGCTGCCGGCATCAACTTCCCTCCGCCCTGAGCGTCCCCACAGAGAGGGCCTCCTCAGGGTGCCACCGGTCAGAGAATGTCATCTGGTGGCCCCCAGGGGGAGGGCCTTCTCTGTGGGCGCCCCGGATTTATGGAATCGGTTGCCGGTCGAGCTCCGGATGGCGCCCAACCTTCGCTCCTTCCGACGCGATCTGAAGACTCACTTATTCGAACAAGCCGGCCTGGCCTGTTGGGGTTGGGTTGGGTTTTTACTGTTGTTTTTAATATATCTATTTATTGTTTTAGCTGGGCATTGTGTTTAATCCTTTTTAACTTTTGTATCTTTGTATTTTTATATGTTTGCCCTGTTCACCTCCCTGAGTCCTTCGGGAGAAGGGCGGTATATAAATAAAATTATTATTATTATTATTATTATTATTATTATTATTATTATTATTATTATTATTATTATTATTATTATTATTATTATTATTATTAAATGTCATTGTCTCTTGCTCCTCTGGAATGAAGCCCCTCCCTATTGGAATCCAGACTACATTCCATCACATCAAGTCATCTGTGATACTCCATTTGGGGTTTCATTTGAGGCATCAATTTTAAAAAAAGTAATACTGTGATATTTAGTGCCCCGAAAGTCATTTAATTCATAGGGTGACCCCACTGAATACAAGATTTGGAGTTTGCAGTTATGGACTTGGCTAATTCTATATTCCACAAAGAAAACAACATTTCAAAATTTTTCTTATCAGTTCTTCTTTGGTTTAATGAGAGATAATTTGTCTTTGTTGCAAACCACAAAATTTGAGGAATTTCACAGGGGAAAAGTTCTTCCACTTACTAGGTTATTGGAGAGCCCAAGATATCTACACATTTAAAGGAGAATATTTGTAGCTCAGGGTTGAACTGTGGAGTCCTTGGTGCGCTCTGAGTTTGATTGTTTTCTTGCCGACGTTTCATTACCAAACTAGGTACCGTATTTTCCGGCGTATAAGATGACTTTTTAAGCCATGAAAATCACCTCAAAAGTTGGGGGGTCGTCTTATACGCCGGGTCGTCTTATACGCCGGAAAATACGGTAATATCATTAGTACTAATGAGCAGAAGTGTGCCTCCAGGCAACATTTTCCCGTATGTGGTACCAATAAAAGAGAATATTTAGAGCTCAAGTTTGAAATAAAGAGTTCTTGGTGCCGTCTGTGCTAGTTTGTTTCCTTGCAGACATTTCATTACCCAACTAGGTAATAACATCAGTGCTACAAGGGAGTAGGGGTTTTCTAGCACTGATGATGTTACCTACTTTGGGTAATGAAACGTCTGCAAGAAAACAATCCAGCTCAGAGAGCAGCAAGGACCCCTCATTTCAACCCTGAGCTACAAATGTTCTCCTTTATTGATAACCTGCTAGATTCATCCTTTTGAAAATATGCGTTTTGTGCATATTTAAATTACAAAATTTTCATATCTGCAGAGGTCCATGTCTCTTAGAGATTTTAGAACCTATCTACTACTCCTGAACATGCCACAATTTTTGCCTCCACCTTTTTTATCAGTTCCATAGAGAGAACTGGGTTCTATCTAGGCTGGGTTCCTGATCCATAGGCCAGGCTTAAACTGGTATAGAATATACGCAGAGAAATTGGGATCCAATGTTTGACAATACAATGATTCTGTCTGCGTTTCCTGAGCATTGCAACAAGCATTTGCATCGTGCAACTTTAAAAAAAAACCCTAGCTCTTCAAGTTATAATTTGTTGCATACATTACCGGCAAAAACAAGATGGGAATTTAAAAATTCAGCCAAATGTATTATCTGCAACCTGCAAGATCACCTGTCTTCCAACAATCATTTTACCTTCATTGAAAAAGAGGCAGTTAAAAGTAATGCAGTTTAGATCCAAACCTTGAATCAGCCTCTTGAGGTTCCATCAAGATTTTGTCTTTATTTATTTTTTTAAAGTATTAAATAGAACATTTCCCCCCCCCCCAAGACATAATTTTAATCATTGAGTTTGTTGTTCTCTTTCTTACTACTAACTATTCATTCTGCTGGTTGTAAAACAGAATCGGGGAGATCTGAGAAGAGTTTCAGGTTTGGCCTTTCTAGAAAACTTTGGATCAGAAAAGGCCAGCTTTTGTGGCAATCTTCTTCATGCTTTGTGAGTCAGTGTTTTTTTTATAAAAAAAACAACAACTTTGGGGGGCTTTGCTGAACTTGGATATCCGTAGTGAAAAGAAGAAAATGGGGAGAAGATTTTCCCTCCCTCCCATCCTTCCTCTTTCACTCCCTTCCTATATCCCTCCCTCTCTATCATTCCTTCTTTCCTATTATTCCCTTCTTATCATTCCTTCTTATCATTCCTTCCTTCCTTCCTTCCTTCCTTCCTTCCTTCCTTCCTTCCTTCCTTCCTTCTTTCCTTCCTTCCTTCCTTCCTTCCTTCCTTCCTTCCTTCCTTCCTTCCTTCCTTCCTTCCTTCCTTCCTTCCTTCCTTCCTTCCTTGGCAGCCACAAAACTGGGACCGCAGGTCTGTATGTTTAATAGGCATCTACCATCTTGCTTAAGGACCAGCAACTTGCAACCTGCATAGTAGAATTTAGACCCCAATGTGGGCTTGGCTTGGCAGATCCTGGTTTCTTCTTCAACCCTGTCACCAAATGCTAATATTATGGTAGGTAACCCAGGAAAACTGAAATGCAATCTACCAATTAAAGATGAGCCATTTTATATATACGTATTCCTGCTTAATTTGCATCAACACCCACCCACTGCAGTTCCAAATTAGCTTTAAATATCCCCCCTCATTTTCAAAAGGCTACCCACCTCCCTCACATACATTTTGCCACAACACAGATGATGCTATCCTATGACTAAGCAATGTTTAACTTATTTTTTTCCCCCCAAGTCTTTCTCAGCTGTACTGAAACCAGCCAGAGAATAGGAGATGAGCCCTGATGAGCAATTTAGCAATGTGGACTAGATACAAGAAGTTCCCTCATATAAGTTAAATTATAAAATACCAATTTGGGCAATACCTAAACACGCAATAGAAAATATAAGTGTGGGATTTAAACATGATGTGACTACATATAAAGAAATTCTTAGAATGGAAAGGAATGTATGGCAATTAAAGTCATTTAATATTTTTTTTAATTGAAAAGTTTTAAAATACATTTTATCTTTAACAATCCCCCCCTCCCCCTCCCCTACCTATCCCTCCCTACCCCTCCCCCCACTCCCCCCCCCCCCGACTTCCCAGAGCTAAGTACAAGGTATAAAAACAAAGAACAATCATAAACATCCATATGCTAACAACAATAAACTCTTAAATTTATCGCTCTCTAGCTCATATAAGATAACTACAAGCAATATTAATATTACATATAAAAAGAAAGAAAAAAGAAAAAAGAAAGGAAGACTTATTCAAATGCTAAATGAAACTTTTTAGTCCCATATTTCTTCTGGATATAAAGTCATTTAATATTTTAAAAGAAGAAAACATAGTTCAGACCTGGTTTCAGTATGGGCAGTTACAAGCTAGATGGAAAGAAGACCAGAAAATTGGCATTTCGACAACTGATGAAAATTTGGTAAAACAAATTAGAGATCAAAGTCAAGCGCATATAAGAAGGATATATAATGCATTGATAGAAATAGATTCAGAAATGGAACTTGTTAAAGATTGTATGATAAAATGGGCCCAGAATTTTCAGGAGCCAATAATGATGGATATTTGGGGAAAAAATTGGGTCAGAAATGTAAAATTCACACAGGCACAAAATTTAAGAGAGAATTTTTACAAAATGTTTTATAGATGGCATTTAGATCCGAAAAAAATAGCATGTATGTATCCAAATTATCAGCCTAAATGTTGGAGGTGTGGTTGTGATGATGCAACCTATTATCATATAAGGTGGACTTGCAAAAAAGTTAAAGCTTTTTGGATTAAAATTTCGTGGAATATGCAGAAAATATTTAAGAAAAAGATAAGGTTTTCTCCACAGTTGTTTCTGTTGGGTATTATTACAGATTGTACTGTTATAGAAACCAAATTGATGTTGAATTTAATAACGGCAGCAAGACTTTTGGTAGCGCAATATTGGAAGAAGGAGGACCTGCCTACGATAGAAGAGTGGACGTTGAAAGTTTCAAACCTGGCGGAAATGGCAAAAATTTCAGCATATTTGAAAGAACAATCACAACAGAGATATATTTTGGAATGGAGAAGATGGATCGATTATATTCAGAATAAATATGGGACTAAAAAGTTTCATTTAGCATATGAGTGAACATTAGTATTATAAGATGTATTATTATTTAGTTATTATTACTTAGTTATTTAGTTATGTTTAAGGAGAGTTAAAGTGTGATAGAATTTAAAGTGTTTTTTTTTTTAGTTAGTTAGCATATTTTAGCTTAAATTTGTAAAAGTTAATACCCTGTATTCAGCTCTGGGAAGTGGGGGGGGGAGGGGGAGGGAAGGGAAGTGGGGGGAGGGGGAGGGAGGGAGTTTATGTTTTTAAAATGTTTAAAAAAGAAAAAGAAAAAAAAGAAGTTCCCTCACTTATAACAGTTCATTTAATGACTGTTCAAAGTCACAATGGTACTGAAAAAGTGACTTAACGATTGTTCTTCACACTTACAGCCATTGCAGACATCTCCAAGGTCACGTGATCAAAATTCGGACGCTGGGCGACTGACTCCTATTTATGACGGTGGCAGCGTCCTGGGATCATGTGATTACTTTTTGCGACCTTCTGACAAGCAAAGTCACTGGGGAAGCCAGATTCACTTAACAACCGTGTTACTAACTTAACCACTGCAGCGATTCCCTTAACAGTTGCGGCAAGAAAGGTCGTAAAATGGGGCAAAAAACAGCAGACATTTCAAAGACTACTTCTGTCTGGATTATGGATGTTATATTGCATAAGTCTCGAGATAGGTTTAACCCTGAAGGCCACTTGAGAAATGACAAGCTCATTTCTCATTCCTCAAAAGCATTGGTGGAGCAGTGGGCTAATGCCTCCTTAAGTAACACCAGCTGCCTGCAATTAGTGCAGGTTCGAGTCCCACCAGGCTCAAGGTTGACTCAGCCTTCCATCCTTCCGAGGTAGGTAAAATGAGGACCCAGATTGTTGGGGGCAATAAGCTGACTTTGTAATAATGCTGCTTGGGGGGGGGGGCGAAAGCCCTAATAAGCAGGCATATACATAGAATGAAGGCTATTGCTAAGCACATTGGTTTGTGCTTAAATTGTAAGCCGCCCTGAGTCTTCGGAGAAGGGTGGGATATAAATGGGATTAAAAAAATAGAATAGAATAGAATAGAATAGAATAGAATAGAATAGAATAGAATAGAATAGAATAGAATAGAATAGAATAGAATAGAATAGAATAGAATAGAATAGAATAGAATAGAATAGAATAGCCTTGGTGGAGCAGTGGGCTAATGGGTCCTTAAGTAACACCAGCTGCCTGCAATTAGTGCAGGTTCGAGTCCCACCAGGCTCAAGGTTGACTCAGCCTTCCATCCTTCCAAGGTAGGTAAAATGAGGACCCAGATTGTTGGGGGCAATAAGCTGACTTTGTAAAAATGCCGCTTGGGGTTTGTGTGAAAGCCCTAATAATAAGCAGGCATATACATAGAATGAAGGCTATTGCTAAGCACATTGATTTGTGCTTAAACTGTAAGCTGCCCTGAGTCTTCGGAGAAGGGCGGGATATAAATGGGATTAAAAATAAAAAAATAAAAATTGTTACATCAGTTTTACTGTTTTATTTTTTTCTGGCTTTGAGTCAGTTTTTGACTTCGGGCAACTGCCTGGAAAAAGTCCATGGAAATTTCTTTGGCTTTATTTTCAGAAATAATTTGCTCTGACCTTCTTCTTCTTCTTCTTCTTCTTCTTCTTCTTCTTCTTCTTCTTCTTCTTCTTCTTCTTCTTCTTCTTCTTCTTCTTCTTCTTCTTCTTCTTCTTCTTCTTCTTCTTCTTCTTCTTCTTCTTCTTCTTCTTCTTCTTCTTCTTCTTCTTCTTCTTCTTCTTCTTCTTCTTCTGACTGAGAGTGACTCGCCCAAGGCCACCCAGCTGCCTTTATGCCGAAGGCAGGACTAGACCTCACGTTTTCCTCATTTTTAGCCTGGTTCTTTAACCACTGCACCAAACTGGCTGTCTATCAATTAATTAGTATTCCAGTAAAGAGAACAGAAAGCTTGTTTGTTCTGCTTACTTGAAGAAATAACAGTCTGATACCCTGAAAGCTTTCCTTTGTTTTTTGTCTTTTTTTGCTCCAGTGAAAAATTCACATTTCCCCAAGGTGCTTCTTAGAGCGAGCTTTCGTGTCCTTCGCCGATGGAAGAAAAGTGACTGGAATGGCTTCTCCGTTTTTCAGTGGCAAATTAGAAGACAGATTGGGAATAAATTGCTCCAAGGTCAGCTGGAAGGATGCCAGATCGAAGGTTGTGACATATTCTTTACTAAAAGGGGAAGAGGAGGAAGATTTTTATGGGTAAACCTGGAGTTTTTGCATGACACAGCATGCAGAATACCTCATGAGGCAAAGTGGTTTGAAAAATCGATGGAATTGATTCCAGCTCCCAAACGCATGAGGCATTCAGAAAAATTCGTGCGATTTTTTTCCACACTGGACTGGGAGCAAATTAAAGTAAAGGGGGCAGTGCTCACTCCATTTCTTAGCTGAGGGAGCCAGCATTGTCCGAAGCCCCTTCTGAGGTCATGTGGCCAATGTCATGGTTCCGATTGGGCTTGAAACTATTGAATGCCAAGCTTTATGTCAAGCTGTCGAAATCTGAATTCCCCTCCCCTGAGCACATAGAATCAAGCACAATTCCCTCCTCCAATTAACAGTCATAAATCACATTCTCCGATTAGCTTGAAATGCAGGCTTTCCCTCCAGTTCTCCAACCCGCCATTTCTTATCATCTCTTATTTTTAAAAAAACCCTGGTTCTCACACTGTTACAATATTGTTATGTCTAACTTACTCTGAGGTATTCAGCTGGTTTGCACCAGTTCGGTAGAACCAGTAGCTAAATTTTGCTGCATTCGGAGAACTGGCTGGCTTCCAGAAGTCCAGTCTAGGCTTTCCAGGCCTAGAACAACCCACCGGAAGTGCATGGATGCCACTTCTGGAAGTCTGTTCTAGGCCTTGGAGGCCCAGCCCTGCATCGTATAAGAGAACCAGTTGTTCAGGTAATTGAATTCCACCACTAGCCAAGGTGCACGGAATGCTGTTACCTACCCACCAAATTGGTACCTATTTATCTACTCGCACTTGCATGCTTTGGAACTACTAGGTGGGCAGGAGCTGGAGCAAGTAACGGGAGCTCACCTTGTCATGCAGTGCTTGGCTCTCAAACCCAGGCTGTCAGCTTTCCTGTGCCTGTAACCGCTGACCCTCCCAAACAAATTAAAACTGTGTGAAATTCAAGGCTAACAATTACTGTATGCACAACCCAGCAAAGACTATGGAGGAGTTTCTTTGTTTTACTTTGGGGATCTGGGTGCTCTCTGAGCTTGGTTGTTTTCTTGCAGATGTTTCATTAACCAACTAGGTAACATCATCATAGCAGTGATGGTATTACCTAGTTGGGTGATTAAACGTTGACACAAAAGCAACCAAGATCAGAGAGCACCAAGGATGTCAGAGTTCAACCCTGACGTACGACTATTGCAGCTTTCCCCACGATCGTGTGATCAAAATCCAGAGGCTGGGCAACTGACTCATATTTATGACAGTTGCAGTGTCCCGGGGTCACGTGATCCCACCTTTTGCGACCTTCTGACAAGCAAAATCAACGGGAAAGCCAGATTCACTAAACAACCTGCTGCTAGCTTAACAACCGCAGCGATTCACATAACAACTGTGGCAAGAAAGGTCATAAAATGGGTCAAAACTCACTTAGCAACTGTCTTGCTTAGCAACAGAAATGTTGTGCTCCGTTGTGGTTATAGCTCGAGGACTATAGCTCGAGGAGTTTATGTGACCTACTTTAGAAGACTTTACAGTTCTTCACAATCCTCCCCAAATGTTAACCAAATTCAAAACGATATTAAAGCTAACGGGATCAATTGCCGACATTCTTCTAAAGGAGGTGTCAGGTTAGGGTGACAAACATGTTACTCATAAGACCTCATTGTTTACATAAGAGACACGCTTTCCAAACAGATGTGTCATTAGAGAAAAAAAAATATTTTTCTCTTCCCTGCGATGCCATTGTAATGGGATGCTGTAATGGGCTCATTTAAATTTTAATTTCCTGCAAGTCAGCCACAGCTTCTGCAAGCAATCAGATAGCCTGCTAGAAGGAGGATCCATTTACTTCTCCCATTCTCCCGTTTAAGAGAAATTGCTTAGTGATAATAACAACAGCAACAACAATAATAGATTTTATTATACTGCCATCATCTCTCTCTCTCTCTCTGTCTCCCCTCTCCCCCTCCCCCCCGTTGAGAGGCTGTCAGCCCCAGAATAACTTCAGCAAGCTTTCCAAATCCTTCTGCGTATGCATTCCTTCCGTTTGGAATTTGGAAGGTGCCGCAGGAACAGCAACGGGAGGAGATGGAGGCTGCATACAGATGAGCTCTAATCCCTGACGCCTGGCTATCCGTCTAAAATGTATGATGTGGTTGGTGCCTGAGTTGAAGAGCACCTATGAATCGGCCCCGGGGGTGAGATTTGGATGGAAATTAAGTGCATTAAAAATAGCCACTCTTCAACGAAGAATCGGTACTCGGTGTACCCAGATGGAGCATCAAAGGGATACTTGCAAGACTTTGACTTGCATATCAGCTCGCAGAGCCGATCCAGACCGCAGGGCCTTGAGATGGGAGGAGAAGACATCAACGGAGACGCTGCAGTGGGTGCTGCTGCTGCTGCCTGCAAATGTTGGTGGGCAGCGATTGGTGGGTTCCTGGCCAGCCTTTCCCCTCCCTCTCTCCATCACCACTGCTCAGCCCCTAGAATGCAGGGGTGGAACAGCTGGGCAGCCAGGTTCTCCCTTGGGGCTTATAATCACAGCCTGCTTTTTTTTTTTTAAAAAAAAAAAATTGCATTTACACTGGTAAAAGTGAAGTCACTGCTATAGGGGTCTGCCTGATCCACTGGCTGACAGCTTATATGGTCAGGAAATTGTAGCCTGATAATTTAATTTTCTACTGTTGTAGAATTTTTGAACTAGTAACATGATTTTTTTTTACTTTTATATCCTGCCATTTACTGAAGAACTGCATAGGGCCCCCTCCTTCCATTTTTCCAACAACAACCTTGTAAAAGATCTGTCTGTCTGTCTGTCTGTCTGTCTGTCTGTCTGTCTGTCTGTCTGTCTGTCTGTCTATCTATCTATCTATCTATCTATCTATCTATCTATCTATCTATCTATCTATCTATCTATCTCGCCTCATGAACTTATGGAATCTCTCTATAGAATAATAATAACTTTATTGTCTCTTTGAATGTACACTAATCGACATACATTAAAATGAAATTTCACCGCATACAGCTCTCAAAGGGTCACCACCTCCAATATACGCTACATAAATATGACAAAAATAAATAAATAAATACAGAATTATATATATATATATATATATATATATATATATATATATATATATATATATATATATATATATATATATATATATATATATATATATATATATATATATATATATATATATATATATATATATATATATATATATATATATATATATATATATATATATATGTAAATTACTAACAAAGAGTTAAGGGAGACTAATATGCATTTCAAACTTATTAGTTTTCATCAGTCAGCCATACCCTTCTGAGATTCGAACCTGGGCTGATTGCACATTAGGCAGTTGTTTTTACCTCTTGAGCCACAGGATCTCTCTCGCTTTGTTAGCTTTTTTTTTTTTTAGAAGCAAGGGGAGATATGTGTCAAATACTTTGTTAGTAATTTATATAAATATATGAGCTGTCACCGGTGTGACTACTGCCTGTTCGATGGCCTTCAAGATAGGCTGAAACAGGAAATAAAGTGTTCTGTACCAGCCTGCTACCGGCCCTGCAACAAAAGCAGGGACGACCACTTTACAAACGGCAAGAGGCTGGAATAACGTCTGCCACATTTATTACTACAAAAACAAACAAGACACGAACCAAGATACAGGAGCTTTGAAACACTATCCGAGCGGTTGCTTTCAGCAAACCAGCCCTCCCCACACATTCCCTTTATAAAGAGTTCAGGGCGTGGCTTCTCTCTCCCTCCTTCCGAGAAGCCCCAATGCCTTCCTCTGTTTACTCCTACTTGACTGCCTCCTGCGTCGGGCGTCCTTGAACAGGGCCAGCTGTGGGTCATCTTCATCCACACTGTCAGGCTCACACAGCTGGGTCTCCATGGTGACCAAGTGGGAGGGGCCTGCCTGAGGGCAATCATCAGCAAGATCTTCAACCCCCTCAGCAAGGTCTTCAACACCCCCCTCCTCCTCTGAGTCGTCCGACCCAACTGCCGAACCCACAGGCTGACCCTGAATCACAACATAAAGATTTGCCCCATGTTTGGGGCCTAGCAAGGTAATCTAAATAGTTAACAAGTATTTGACATATATATATATATATACATATATATATATATACATACATATATATATACATATACATATACATATACATATACATATACATATACATATACATATACATATACACACACACACACACACACATATATATATATATATATATATATATATATATATATATATATATATATATATATATATATATATATATACACACACACACATATATATACACATATACATATATATGGTAGATGAAAAGGGACCTCTGGGATTGATGATGGTTTGGAAAAGGCTGCCTAGCACAGATTCACCCAACCAAAAACTATTCAGTAGGAACCTGAATTGGGTTGTCAAGACTTTAAAGATACCTATAGATGTGTGGTTCTCAATCTGGAACTCAACAATGGCTGGGTTTATTCAACCCAATCAACTCAGCTGCAGGCATAGCATTTAAATGCACCTGGAAGATGAAGCTAGTGTTAGCTTGGGTGGCATGTTTTAATATGTCCCAAAGCCACTTTTCCAAAAGGCAACTGGACTTCCTTGGGGTTTTTTCCCCCCCTTGAAAACGTTTTGCATCTGTTGTAAACTGGAGATAAATAGTGTTGTATATGCAGTGCAATGCAGTGAGACACGCACAGGTTTGTACATTGGGAAACCAAACAATCATTTCACAAACATATGGTGCAACACAGGAGAACAAATCCATCAGGAAAAGGATTCAACAGTCTGTCTGAATCTGAAAGTCAAAGGTCGTGCTTCTGAAGACAGTAAAGTTCACATTTTGGACAGAGAGAACCACTGGTTTGAAATAGGGATCAAAAAAGGCATTTATGTTAAAATTGAACAGCCCTCTTTCAATAGAGGGGGATATGACACCACCTATCTTCTGTCTACAACATGGTCCTTTTAGCAGTCCCAAGAATGTCCCACAGCCATCTGGACTCTGATTTAGGTGATTCTGAGGATATAGATCAGGGGTCTTCAAACTTGGCCCTTTTATGACTTGTGGACTTCAACTCCCAGAATTCCTTAGCCAGGCAAGCTCGCTGAGGAATTCTGGGAGTTGAAGTCCACAAGTCACAAAAGGGCCAAGTTTGCAGACCCCTGATATAGATAAACCCCCAAGTGGCCTCAATGATTCTCAGAGAGCTAATGACTGATCCTCAGAGTACTAATGACCAGAGGACTGCAAAGAATATAAATCCTTCTGTTCCCCACCATTCAGCCAGAACCGAAGAAGCTTCTTGGATGAGAAGTGAAATGTTTTAAGACAAAGCAAAACAGAACAAGACAAGAAAGTCCAGTTGCCTTTTGGAAAAGCATCTTTGGGACAACCATGACCTGCATGATCGAGAATCTCCGTACACATGTTTTAATATGTGCAACTTAATTTGTTATGCAAGGTCAGCTTGTTGTGTTCATTTCTGGTTCAATGTACCGTATTGCGTAGATCTAGCAAATGCTAAGTTTATTCCACATCACAGTTAATATGCAATGGGGAGTAAAGGGTGGAAAGAGAGTGGCCCAAGGAGCAAAAAAAGCTAAGGGATTTCGGCAATTTCAGCCAATACATGAAGATACACGAATAAATGCTTTTAAAAGGGCTGTTTCCAAATATGCTGATGAATTATGTTTGCCCTTTAAGAAAAAGAAGTATTTTATCATATCTTCTTGGCAGGACTGAAAAAGTAGCAACTGCCCTAGCAGCAGCAGTAGCGGCAGAAATATATTTAGTATGTGTCAGAAAAGTTGAGTAATTTTCTGGAATAAACAAGGATTGTCTTTTTACTTTTCAGTTCCAATTATTTCTTAGCTGTATTTTTTCTCTCTCCTGCTTGGGCCAGAATCCAGCATCTTCTTGGTGTAGGGACTCCAGCCGTATGCAGTCTGGCAGACATTGTGTTCCCCTCTCTCGTACACCAGGAAGCAGTAGAAATCTGGACTCCGAACATCTACTTGCATAGGAAACATCCACAGGTTTGGAGCATCCTCAAATACACATACACACATATATAATGCCTGATGTTTTCATGGACTATAGAGCATTCCATTAGCAGTTAATCATCCATGAAACTTTCATTGAATTCATCAGTTAATTAAAGGAATATTAACCTGATTTGTTTCCCATGATTAAAATGCCAAGCGAAGGGAAGGGAAGGGAGGGAGGGAGGACACACATACACACACAAACACACACACACACACACAGAGAGAGAGAGAGAGAGAGAGAGAGAGAGAGAGAGAGAGAGAGAGAGAGAGAGAGAGAGTCTTGAAGCATATTGTTGCACTGGTGTACTTGTATGAGGGAATGACCTTGGGAGACAGGTAGAAGAACCCCGGACTATAAAGAGATCAGGCAAACAGCAGCTGAGTCCATAGAAGGAAGGTAGTATGGCAAAAATCTCAGAAGGAACTCTCTCTGTTTTCTTGAACTGTAAAAGGTCTCTCTCTCTCTCTCTCTCTCTCTCTCTCTCTCTCTCTCTCTCTCTCTCTCTCTCTCTCTCTCTCTCTCTCTCTCTCTCTCTCTCTCTCTCTCTCTCTCTCTCTCTCTCTGTGTGTGTGTGTGTGTGTACCTTACAAAGCTGTCCAGGTAAGATGCACACCCAGAAATACCGTGACTAATTGTATGTTTACATTAACAGACTGGCAAGTAGGCCAATATAGAAGGGAAGGGAAGGGAAGGGAAGGGAAGGGAAGGGAAGGGAAGGGAAGGGAAGGGAAGGGAAGGGAAGGGAAGGGAAGGGAAGGGAAGGGAAGGGAAGGGAGAAGTGGAGAAGGGAAGGGAATGGAATGGAGAAGTGGGGAAGGGAAGGGAAGAGAGAGGTGGAGAAGGAAAGGGAGAAGTGGAGAAGGGAAGGGAAGAGAGGTGGAGAAGGGAAGGGAGAAGTGGAGAAGAGAAGGGAAGGAAAGGGAGAAGGGAAGGAAGATGTAGGGGGAAGGGAAGAGAGAGGTGGAAAAGGGAAGGGAGAAGTGAGGAAGGGAAGGGAAGGGAGAGGTGGAGAAGAGAAGGGAAGGGAAGGGAGAAGGGAAGGAAGATGTAGGGAAGGGAAGGGAGAAGTGGGGAAGGGAAGGGAGAAGTGGAGAAGAGAAGGGAAGGGAAGGGAGAAGGGAAGGAAGATGTAGGGAAGGGAAAAGTGGGGAAGGGAAGGGAAGAGAGAGGTGGGGAAGGGAAGGGAGAAGTGGAGAAGAGAAGGGAAGGAAAGGGATAAGGGAAGGAAGAAGTAGGGAAGGGAGAAGTGGGGAAGGAAAAGGAAAAGTAGAGAAGGGAAGGGAAGAAGGAAAAGAATGGAAAGGAAGGGAAAGGAAAGGAAAGGAAAGGATGAATGCTATCTAGACTGCCTTCCTTGAATTTTACTGAAATACATAAGTTCTCTTAGATAAGAATCTGTCCTTTTGTTCTTACTAACATGCTGTACATATCTCTGATTTATTATCTTTTTCAGGCACCATTGCTGATTACTATATGGAGAGTGGGGTTAAGGGTTGACCCCTCTAATTAGTTGCCTTCTTTGTTTAAAACGCATCCATCAACCCTTGCTGAGATGCCTTCTTTATCTTCCTGTCCTTGGTGGAGAAGAAATGCACGTCCTGTCCTTGTTCCCCCTTTCAATCTGGTGGCCTTGGGCTCTTTCATGAATGGGAACAGAAGTCACATAGGCTCTGTGACTGGAGGGGAGGACATGAATTCTGAGTGACCTCTCTTTGATGGCCTAAAAAGGCCCTCCAAGAGAGCCTGGCATCACTGTCAATTCTTGGTGGCTACTCACTCAAAAGGACCATCCATTTACACATTGTGATCCGGTATGAGCAATGACAAAGGACTCACAAACAAATGCTTTTAGAGTACCCTGCTGATACAATTTTGTTTTCGCTTTTCTTTTTTTTTTAAAAAAAAACCCTAATGCAATCTCCTCAATATTCTCGAAACATCTTGCCCACTTGGTTCCCTCAAAGGCAAAGCACTGTGCTCAGGAACTTCTAAAATGGACTCCCTTGGGTTGTTTTTGCCCTTTTCACCAGGGATTTAGCCAGACTGGGGAATTCTGGGAGATGAAGTCCACAAGTCTTAAAATTGCCACATTTGGAGACCCCTCGGGTAGGATCCAAGACTCTTCCAAGACGAGATTATGCCTGAGAAGACACCAAAGAGTCTCTTGGGAGCATAAAAGCTAAATGATTCATTATCGTGTAAGTTTTCGTGAATCAAAACAAGCCATTTCATTGGCTGCCTGGGGGGGGGAGGGCACGGCTAAAAGAGGACCCCTACTTTCCTGTAGCTGATGAGAGGTGAGAAAAGAAGGCAAGGAAATGAATGATGGAAACAGAAAGAGAGTAGAAGAGAGTATTTGTAGCTCAGGGTTGCACTGTGGGGTCCTTGGTGCTTTCTGGGCTTGGTGATTTGCTTCATTACCCAACTAGGTAATATTATCATAGCACTGATGACGTTACCTAGTAGGGTAATGAAACGTGTCTAGTCTAATGAAGAGAAGGGTGAGGGGTGACATGATAGCAGTGCTCCAGTATTTCAGGGGCTGCCCCAAAGAAGAGGGAGTCAAGCTATTCTCCAAAGCACCTGAAGGCAGGACAAGAAGCAACGGATGGAAACTAGTCAAGGAGAGAAGCAACCTAGAACTAAGGAGAAAATTCCTGACAGTGAGAACAATAAACGAGTGGAACAACCTGCCTCCAGAAGTGGTGAATGCTCCATCACTGGAAGTTTTTAAGAAAAAAATTGGACAGCCATTTGTCTGAAAGGGTATAGGGTCTCCTGCTTGAGCAGGGAATTGGATTAGAAAACCTCTAAGGTGACTTCTAACTGTTATTCTATTATCTCTGCCCAAAATATCTTCATATTGTGCCAGATCATTGGTTTTATGTGGTTTACAAAAAGCTTTATACTTTTGGGAAAATTCCAATTACTGTAGTGTTTTCTATGGTTACCAGTGATTAAGGAAAGAGTGGGATGTTGGGCAATTTGGAAACTAGTCAAGGAGAGAAGCAACCTAGAACGAAGGAGAAACTTCCTGACAGTTAGAACAATTAACCAGTGGAACTACCTGCCTCCAGAAGCGGTGAATGCTCCAACAGTGGAAGGTTTTAAGAAGAGACTGGACAGCCATTTGTCTGAAATGGTATATAAGGTTTCCTGCCCAAGCAGGGGGTGGACTAGATGACCTCCAAGGTCCCTTTTAATGTTGTTGTTGTTGTTGTTGTTATTATTATTGAAACAACCAAGGTCAGAGAGACCAAGGATCCCACCACAGAAAGATGATCTGTAGACATTGGCCATTATCAGAGCTGTAGATAGGCCTTGTATTGTGGGAAAGGGCTCCTGGCTTACGTTCACACACCCATCAAATGTGACATCTGAGTTAATCCAACATAATGTCGATGTTTAAATGTTATACAGAGACTGATCGACCATATTATGATTTAACGGGCTAAGACAATAACCAGACTAATCTAAACAACATGTGGAAATAGATCATGAAAACCTCAAGAAGGAAGATGAAAGAAATGGTGCTGTTTGATTGCTCACTTTATTAGCTACAAAACAGAGTCAACACCCCTCCCCCCAAGACCTGCTCCTTTCTTAATAGAAAATATGTTGAGATCTTCTTGGCGTATCCTCTTGTGAATGCTTAGGTCTTAATTTCAAGCAAGCAACTTTGTTAATTGGAAAGCATTTCATTCCCCATGTAAAATTCAATGAATTAAAGTTAATGGGACACCGTGGAGCATTTATTTCAAATAAAGTATCGGTTTATCTTCCTTCATTGATCTAAGCACTTAGAACCAAAATTGCTTTTTTGTTCTTGGAATTATTTTCCAATTAGCCAGCACTGATTTCCTAATCTCTGTGTGAATCCATGACAAATATGGTAAGTAAACTCATCCCCTAGATCAGGGGTCAGCAACCTGAAACAGTGAAAGAGCCACTCGGAACCTGGTTCCCTCACAAAAGGAAAAACTGGGAGCCGCAAAAAATATGTGCGCAGGGTTTGACTGAAGAGTGGAGACAAGGCGAGATATGCACCTACCCTGCATATTTGAATTGATTGGTTGAACTTTTTTAATCCCACTTTTTTTTTTTTTGGACTGCACATGGCAGAGGACTGGGAGCCGCAGGAGACGGCTGAAAGAGCCGCATGCGGCTCCGGAACCGCGGGTTGCAGACCTGTGCCCTAGATAAATGGATAGATGTAGAGATATAGATATAGATATAGATATAGTGTCATGGTTCCGACAGATAAAACTCTTCAAAAGAACCTTGAGGCATTGTTTACCTTAAAGGATCTTTTATTCGAGTAGCAAAATATCGCCACTTACATAATCGAAGCCAAAAACTGAATCCCCCTCCCCTGGGCACCCAGTATCAAAGCACAATTCCCTCCTCCAATTAACAGTCATAAATCACATTCTCCAATTAGCTTGAAGTGCGGGCTTCCTCTCTAGCTCTCCAGCCCGCCAACTGTTTATTAGCTCTGGGCTCAGTAACTTTGATTCTCATGCTAAGTTTTAGTGTTGTTATGTCTAGCTGGACTCTCATTCACATTCCCCCCTCCCAGCATCATCTAACTCTAAAAGCAAAAGGGGAAAAACTACATTTCCATCTGTTGTCAATGCAAAAACATCCGATATTAGCAGCGTTGACATATATAGATACAGATAGATAGATAGATAGATAGATAGATAGATAGATAGATAGATAGACAGAGAGAGAGAGAGACAGACAGAAACAGACACATAGAGAAATATTTATAGATATAGATATACTGTAGATATAGACATAATTTTGAAATATGGTAAGTAAACGTATTTCCTTAGATAAATGGGTAGATAGGTGATTTTACATATATACTTTACATTTATCTATATATAGATATATAGTTTTGACAAATACTATACACACACACACAAACATACATACATACATACACAGGGAAAGTTGATATAGAGATATAGATATAGATGATATATAGATGATATAAAGATATAGATGATATGGATATAGATATAGATGATATGGATATAGGTGACATAAATACAGATATAAATATAGATGATATAAATATGTAGACAATTTTTATTGATATTGTATAAATCAGGATATGCTGGGAAAGTAGATATTTCTCTGAATGAAGCGAGGATAATTATTACCAGATGCCTTAAACCTATCTGCTAGATTAGTTCTACCACATAGCCAACGTTGCCTCGCCTGATCTTCGTAGAGAAGCAGCAGCAGGAGAGAGAGAGAAAAAGAGAGAAAGAGAGAGAGAGAAAGAGAGAGAGAGACTCAAATAATCAATATCTAGACTACACCCTCTCTATGGCCTACAACCAGCTCAGCAGAGTATACAATCCAGATAATAATAATAATAATAATAATAATAATAATAATAATAATAATAATAATAATAATAATAATAATAATAATAATAATATTGGAAGGGACCTTAGAGGTCATCTAGTCCAACCCCCTGCTCAGGCAGGAAACCCTATACCATTTCAGACAAGTGGCTGTCCAGTCTCTTCTTAAAAACTTCCAGTGTTGGAGCATTCACCACCTCTGGAGGCAGGTTGTTCCACTGGTTAATTGTTCTAACTGTCAGGAAGTTTCTCCTTAGTTCTAGGTTGCTTCTCTCCTTGACTAGTTTCCATCCGTTGCTTCTTGTCCTGCTTTCAGGTGCTTTGGAGAATAGCTTGACTCCCTCTTCTTTGTGGTAGCCCCTGATAATAATAATAATAATAATAATAATAATAATAATAATAATAATAATAATAATAATAATAATAATAATGATGATGATGATGATGTTGGAAGGGACCTTGGAGGTCATCTAGTCCAGGAAAAGCTCCCTTAGATCGACAGAAGACTTTGAAGAGTTTGAAAGAAGAGAGGACGAATGGAAAGCTACAAAGAGCCAACACGGGATGGAACCAACGATGGAGGAGCTGGTTCCTGGGTCTGACAAAAGCTGGGAAGTATGGAAATTGTTGAATTGACTGCGCACGGGTACATCAAGATCCAGAGACACTCTGAACAAATGGGGCTATTTGGTGGCTTCTGCTCTTTGTGATTGTGGCGACCTGCAGACAACAAGACGTACTGTGTAGTATGCGTACCTGCCTTTTTTGTCCCGATCAGTGTACACTTGAGGACCTCATGGCAGCGCGACAGAATGCAATTAATGTTGCTAGTTTCGGGTCAAGATCTGTTTAATTTGTACATATTTTACTCTCATATTTTATATTTTAAATTTTATGTCATTTAGTATGCCTTATTTTAATTGTGATGCTTCTGACGAATAAACAAACAATTCATATTATCATAGTATAAAATACAAATAAAACAAAGATAATACTGTAAGGGAAATGGAGGAGGGAAAAGAGGGGGGGAGAGAAAGGTAGAATAAGAGAAAAAAAGAAATGGAAAGCATTAACTTCCCACTTTTTTTCAGTGCAGTAGAATAAAAATAATGAAATACAGCGTCAATTTTTTACGTTTATATACTTAGTACATACTAGCGATTTCTATAACAACAAACGCATCTAGTCAGCAAATCCCAAAGTCAGAATTTTATTTTATTTTTCTGTCTAGAGCACAAAGTCCACAAGTGGTTCCAAGTAAAAACAAAACTGGATATGTTCTTTAATTAAAGCAGTTAATTTGCCAGTCTCTTTTAATTCCATCAATTTTTCCATCCATTCTTCCATTGTGGGGATTGTTATATCTTTCCATTGTTTTCTCTCCTTTTTTAAAAAAATAGATATGAACCGTTAATATGACTAATGTTTTTTTTTCTTCCTTGTCTTTTTCTTTGCAATGTTTTGTTCCATTTTTCAATTATCATCTCTTAAGTCTACTCAGTTCCCATTTTTCTCCAGCGTGGCGGGAGAAAGAATGACAGTAACAGCTTTTGCCAAGAGATTGCAGATTCTACAATAACAAAAAATATTGTTTGTGTAAAACATCCAAATTGAATTCCAGTGGCAGAGCAGCAGTGTTTTTCATAGCAAGAATTCCACTCCTTGCTACAAAGAAAACAATCTTGGTGTTACATTTGGGTAGCAAATGTAACTAAATATGCATTCTCTGCATCGGGTTTTATTACGGACGGAGAGACCATACCTGCAAGTCCAGATGAACGTTAAATCTCTTTTGGGTAGTCCCAAAAAGTTCTTGCATCTGCTGGCTGAAAATATGAAAGTTATATCTGCTGACAGAAACCTGAGCCCACAGTGTGTGGCAGCAGCCAAAAAAGCCAATGCAGTCCTAGGTTTCATTAGCAGAGGGATTGAATCAAGATCATGTGAAGTACTAGTACCGCTTTACAAAGCCTTAGTAAGACCACACTTAGAATGTTGCATCCGGTTTTGGTTATACGTATATGGGCGAAATCCAAATTTTAATCAGCTGTGATTAATGCCTGTTTTTGATGAAGGATAAAATTTGCATTAAAAATGCCACTGCTATGCCAACAGAGCTATCACTAACAGAAGACATCTCAGCCAGAAGCAAAGAGCAGCAAATGTTTGTTTTCCACCCATTAAAAAGTTGGAAGAGATCCTCCAGTCACTTTGTTATTATTATGTTTTAAAAGGGGGTGAGTGGGGTTAGGTCTGGCTAGGTTTTCCTTGGACTCTTTTTTTTTTGCCTCCAACTCCTTAAAGTAAAAACAAGCTACCTCATAAAACTATCTTGTGGAAACATTTTTTGGTTGGTGAGGGAGAGGGAGGGGGATTTAGCCAACCCGAAGATCTGATTGGATTTCAGGACCCCAGGAAGGCCTTAATTTCAGTGTGCGCTTTTAAACCCAGGGTCTTCAAACTTGGCCCTTTTATGACTTGTGGACTTCAACTCCCAGAATTCCTCAGCCAGGCACGCTGGCTGAAAAATTCTGGGAGTTGAAATCCACAAGTCATAAAAGGGCCAAGTTTGAAGACCCCTGTTTTAAACCATGGGAGATTCTGATTATATGGCGAGCAGCCATCAACCAAATCCCTGTGGCTTTGCTTCTTGCAACTAAAAGTCTGCAAGCTCCAGTTTTGTCGCTTCCAGCTGTTGCTATTTCTTTGGAAAAAAAAACAATTCTTGCAGCAGCGGCTAGGATAAGCCTTCTGCGTCTCTCTAGGCTGAGTCACACGGACAAAAAAAATACTCTTAGTACAATATTTGGACAGGTGTCCAGCTGGGGAATTGCAGTGATCAGGAAGGTGAAACAGCTCCCAGTTTTGATGTTTTGGCTGTGGGAGGGGTTTATCCCCCTTCCCCAAATAAAGAAAGCAGATAAAACTGAATTTGGAATTCCTTCTTGCTCATTATACCCAAATAAAGGGGATGGTTGGGATAGCAGTTAAGGCACTAAGCTAGAAACCAGGCAACTGTGAGTTCTAGTCCTGATTTAGGCATGGAATCTGACTGGATGAGTTTGAGCCAATCACCAGGAGACAGTGAGTTCTAGTCCAACCTTAGGCTGGAAAGCCAGCTGGGTGACTTTGGGCCAATCACCAGGAGACGGTGAATTCTAGTTCCACCTTAGGCATGAAAGCTGCTAGGTGACTTTGGATCAGTCACTCTCTTTTTGTCTCAGCTCAAGCTACCTCACAGGGTTGTTGTTGTAAGAAAAACAGAAGGAAGGAAGGAAGGATTATCAGGTATGTTTGTTGCCTTGAGTCACTTCTAAAGTAATAAAGACGGGGGCGGGGGGAATCAAATAAATAAATAAAATCGCAGAAAAGAAAAGGGATTGTGTGGTTTTTGCTGCTTACATATATAGGAACTAAGAAAAAGGCATCTTTTGGGACATCTAGTAAATTGAAAATACTCTTTTGCCCACATGTCTGTCATCATGCAGCTGTCGGCACACAGACACACACACACTCACACACACACACCACTTTTGAAGAATGGTTACCTATTTTGGTGAGGTTATGCTTCGATGTCCAGGAAAAAAAAACATGCATTGAAAAAGCAAATATGGTGTAGAATTGAATTCTAATGAGAAAGCATTCTCGGATTCTCATTTCCTACCTGGATTTGTGCCACATCTCAAACTGGGTCTTTCTTACATATAGGGCAGTGGTGGTGAACCTATGGCAGCATGCCAGAGGCGGCACTCAGAGCCCTCTCTGTTGGCACGCGCACCACCACCACCACCACCAGGTCCATCAGGCTGCCACTGCTGCCTGGAGCAGGAGCCCCGCCCAGCACAAAGGAGACGACACGGCCGACTAGCAAACTCAAGTAGAGGTGGTAGAGCAGAGGTCACCAACCATTGTCGATTGGTGGACTGGAAGAAAAGGGAGGGGGAAGCATTTTACATGCGTGTGTGCAAATGGAGGCGGGGCTTGTGCCTGCGTGTTACTTACTAGCCCTGCCCCGTTCTTGCATGGTGCAGCGCCTTGTATCTGCACCCTGCGACACGGCAGTGGCCGTTTTTGCGCCTTGCAGCACAGTGGCCCATTTTGGTGCCCCCGGTTTTTGCGTGCCAGAGGGGGCACTCAGAGGCGCCTCCCTGCCCCCCCCCCGAGGGCACCACAATGATGATGCGGCCCTGGCACTTTGCGATAAATAAGTGGGTTTTGGGTTGCATTTGGGCACTCGATCTATAAAAGGTTCGCCATCGCTGACTGGTAAAGGGTTTATATTTTAACTTAAGGTTTGCTCCTTGGGAGGAAAGCTATGGCAAACCTAGACAGGACATTAAAAAGCAGAGGGATCATCTGTTGCTAAGTGAGACTGTTGTCCCGCTTTTTAAACCCATTTTACGACTTTCTTGCTCAGTTGTTAAGTGAGTCACTGCAGTTGTTAAGTTAGTAACATGGTTGTGAAGTGTACCTGGCTTCCCTTTTGACTTTGCTTGTCAGAAGGCTGCAAAAGGCGATTCCGTGACTCCTCTGCTTTCCTGGCATAGGGAATCTGGAGAACAATGGAACAATTAATGCAGATAGGGGGGAAAAATCCTTCTTTTAGAATCCATGTAGGGATTCAGGCCATCTCAGTTCAACCTCTCATTTCCTCCATTAATTTTTATATCTTCCCAGCCCTGTTGGCTTCCTTTCCTCCCATTTTATGAAGCCCCAGTGCTGCTGTGCAGTTGTATGTTGTGTTCGATGCAGCTGATTGCACAGAGGCATCTGCACCTTCTGGAACTCAGCATGCACAGATTCTGCTATATATATATATTCTTAATAATTTTAAAAATACGAATCCCAGGCATATTTACTTAAAGTATAAAATCTTCGAACACCAGGATGGATAAAAAATTTATTATATATATATAATAAATTTAAAAACTGGAATCCCAGGTGTAGACATTTGAAGTTAGTAAAAATAAAAACGATGAACTCCGGGATATAAGAGAAAATTCTTCTTTATTGCTGAGCTTTCGTCCACAAGCGGTTGACATCATCGGAGCAAGGGCTGAATTATAAGGGAGTCAGTACATACACTTGTGATTGTACTGTCATAGATACTAAATTGATGTTGAATTTAATTATGGCAGCAAGACTTTTAGTAGCGCAATATTGGAAGAAGGAGGAACTGCCTACTATAGAAGAGTGGACTTTGAAAGTTTCAAACCTGGCGGAAATGGCAAAGATTTCAGCATATTTGAAAGAACAATCGCAACAGAGATACATTGTGGAATGGAGAAGATGGATCGAGTATATTCAGAATAAATATGGGACTAAAAAGTTTCGTTTAGCATATGAATAAGTATTAGTTTTATGTGATGTATTATTAGGTATTCATTATTGGTTAGTAATTGTTTAAGGGCAGTTAAAGCGCGATAGAATTTAATATGTTTTTTTTAGTTAGTTAGCATATTTTAGCTTAAGTTTGTAAAGTTAATACCCTGTATTCAGCTCTGGGAAGTCGGGGGGGGGGGGAGGAGGGTAAGGGAGGGCAAGGGGGAGGGGAGGGGGAGGGAGGGAATTTATGTTATTAAAAAATTGTATTTTAAAACTTTTCAATAAAAAAAACATATAAAAAGTACATACACTTGTATGGCGGTTATAACATTCAAATTGTGGAATGTGGGTGTGGCCTGTTCGTGACAAGCTCTCTCGTTTATAATCACAGTGGTTCCAGCTTTGCTGGAAAAGGCTGGTCTCTGGTTGATTTTTAAAAGTTGCGCATTAGCAGCTGCTTGGCGCGTATCAGATGTTAGGCGTTTAAGTCTCGTCGCGCCGCGTGTAGTCATGCGCTGGCTGACTACAAGAGCCTGTCAGCCAGCGCATGACTACACATGGCGCAACGAGACTTACGCGCCTAACATCTGATACGCGCCAAGCAGCTGCTAGGCGCGACTTTTAAAAATCAACCAGAGACCAGCCTTTTCCAGCAAAGCCGGAACCACTGTGATTATAAACGAGCGAGCTTGTCACGAACAGGCCACACCCACATTCCACAATTTGAATGTTATAACTGCCATACAAGTGTATGTACTGACTCCCTTATCATTCAGCCCTTGCTCTGATGATGTCAAGCTCAGCAATAAAGAAGAATTTTTCTCTTATATCCCGGAGTGTGTGTGTGTGTGTGTGTGTGTATATATATATATATATATATATATATATATATATATATATACACATACACACATACATATATAAAACATGAGGAAGATGAGGAAAAATGTTGGCTGTAATTTACTTAAAACCAGTTGGCATATTAATCATAATGTTTTGCCTGTCCTTTTCTCACGCTTGGTGGTTTGGGTCTGTTCCCAACTGGTCTTTCCACTGTGTGGGCTGCTCCGTTTAGTCCTTCAGCAATGATCTCCCTTCTTCAATGCATAATGATAGCCTGTGGGATGCCTCAGAGAGTAAATTACTAGCTGTGCCACACAGTTGCTTGGCTATGAAGGAGTGACGTGGCCTTGCAACTTCTGATTATTGAGGTTTTCCGCATCTGAAGGGATGAATATCTCTGGGCAGAAACAAAAGGTTTTATTATACCTTCAGTTTAAGTCCAGGATACATCCCCAGAGCTTTCTCCCAAAGGCATGTGAATGTGAAACATTTCAAGACCAGCTGAAGTTCCATAAGGAACATCCAGATCGGAGAGACAAGATTCCAGTTTGTTCTTGGCCATTGAAGCTCTTGAGGAGAGTCTCTCAGACAGGATCCTTACCAGTGGTTAGCAGCATTTTATAGCAATTAGAAATAGCATTTAGGCTGATATACCGTCCCATGGCCCTTTACAGCCCTCTCTAAGTGGTTTGCAGAGTCAGCACATTTGCTCCCAATAATATGGGTTGTCATTTATTGACTTTGAAACGATGGAAGGCTGAGTCAACCTTGAACTGATCAAGATCGAACCCCAGGCTGTGTGGGAAGAACTTGTCTGCAGTACTGCACTGTGCCACCAGGGCTATTATTATAGCTATTACTGTGCCAGGATCACATTTTCAAGACTTTCCATTGCCCCGGTGGTGGTAGGGTAATACTAGAAGAAAATCTAAATCTAGCCTGGGAATTCTGTGGAAAAAACAACCCCACAGGGTTGTTTTATGGAGAGACGTGGAGATGAGATTGTTATGCATGCTGATTTTTGCTCCTGTAAGTGAATCCATCCACCTTTTTGCTGGTTGTCCTGTTCTTCTCTTTCCTTCTATTCTTCCATCACTATAAACTTCTCATGAGAGCTAAGTCTCTGCATAATATATCCAAACTATGATAACATGAGCCTGGTCATTCTGCTTTGAGTGAGAACTTTGGATTGATCTGAAGGCATTTCTATGATCCATTTGTTTGTTTTCTTGGCTGTCTATGGTGCAGGTAGTCCTCAACTTACAACAGTTTATTTAGTGATCATTTGAAGTGTTGAAAGAAAAATCTTCATCAGGGTCCAGTCCAAGCCAGGAATAATCATAATGGAGACTGCTTTAGAAAGAAGGTTGTAGTTTATTGAGGAGGATAACCAGACAGAAAGATGGCTCTGGAAAAGGCTGACCACATGGAGCAGAGTGGTGGGCTTTTATACCTTCTGGGGCTCTTGAGGTTGTTTCCTGTTCCTGTTTGAGGCTTTGTATTTCCTGTGTCATGCACTTTGACCTGAGTCTGAGTGTGTCCCTTTGGTATTGGTGGGTTAATCCTATTATGTCGCCTGTCCTTAGAATTTGGGTTGGGGTATGTAGATTTTACAAGGGACGCAGTGGCTCAGTGGGTTAGGACGCTGAGCTTGTCGATCAGAAGGTCAGCAGTTTGGCGGGTCGAATCCCGAGTGCCACGTAGCAGAGTGAGCACCTGTTACGCGTCCCAGCTTCTGCCAACCTAGCAGTTCGAAAACATGTAAAAATGCAAGTAGGAAAATAGGGACCACTATGGTGGGAAGGTAACAACGTTCCGTGCGCCTTTGGTGTCTAGTCATGCCGGCCACTTGACCACGGAGACGTCCTCGGACAAGCGCTGGCTCTTCGGCTTTGAAACGGAGATGAGCACCGGCCCCTAGAGTTGGAAACGACTAGCACGCATGTGCGGGGGAACCTTTACCTTTACCTTTACCTTATGTAGATTTTAAGTGTATTTGTCTTCCTAATAGCTTCCTGGCTCCAACCTTCCTGAATGGATTATTACATCTGCATTTCTAAAAACTGGTTTCTATTGCTCTTCTTTTGGGTTGTTCTGAACCTCCCGGTCAAGCCTATAGCTCTGATATGTTCCTTGGTCTCCCATCCAAGTGCCAACCATATCTACACCTGCTTAGCTTTTCTTCAAGATCAGCCATGGCCATTGGTCCTAGTATCTCTTGAAAGTGCTAAACAAGAGATGCATTTTATTTAGCATAAAAGACCGAAGGGATATTCAGTCAGTTTAATGTTCTGCTTGAAGCTACATCAGAAACAATAAAATTTAACATTGAGAAAAATCCACAATTGCAGTTATTCCAGCTCTGGGCAATGCGTTCATTCAGGCATAAGCATCAAGAGTGAAAAATTTAAAAAATGGGGAGAATGCAAAGAAGGACAAAATAATATAAGGGCGGTATAGAAATCAAATTATTAAATTAAATTATTAAATTAATATTTTATGGTTCATACAGAGGGCACATTTATGCACGGCAAACAACCAGCCACCAATCTTGTGATAAAATTAAATTAACTGAGATGTAGTGATTGGACTCATTAGCAATGCTGAGGCTGGGAAATCATGCCTAAGGGATCACCCCTTTCACCTGTCATCGCAAACCTCTACATGGAACACTTTGAAACCCTCGCTCTAGAAAAATCATGCCATGGGATCATCCTTGGTGGAGCCTTGGTGGAGCAGTGGGCTAATGCCTCCTTAAGTAACACCAGCTGCCTGCAATTAGTGCAGGTTCGCATCCCACCAGGCTCAAGGTTGACTCAGCCTTCCATCCTTCCGAGGTAGGTAAAATGAGGACCCAGATTGTTGGGGGCAATTAAGCTGACTTTGTAATAATGCCGCTTGGGGTGTGTGTGAAAGCCCTAATAAGCAGGCATATACATAGAATGAAGGCTAGTGCTAAGCTTGTAAGCCGCCCTGAGTCTTCGGAGAAGGGCGGGATATAAATGGAATTAAAAAAAATAAAATAAAAAAAAAATCAAAAAAAATCATGCCAAAAAAAATCATGCCATGGGATCATCAAAATGATCCCATGGCAAACCTCTACATGGAAAACTTTGAAACCCTCGCTCTAGAAAAATCATGCCATGGGATCATCAAAAAAAATCATGCCATGGGATCATCAAAATCATGCCAAGGCTCATAAATACATAGACCCAGGCAGTATTTTATTTTTTAATGTTCTGCTTGAAGCTACATCAGAAACAATAAAATTTAACATTGAGAAAAATCCACAATTGCAGTTATTCCAGCTCTGGGCAATGCATTCATTCAGGCATAAGCATCAAGAGTGAAAAATTTAAAAAATGGGGAGAATGCAAAGAAGGACAAAATAATATCATTTTATGGTTCATACAGAGGGCACATTTATGCACGGCAAACAACCAGCCACCAATCTTGTGATAAAATTAAATTAACTGAGATGTAGTGATTGGACTCATTAGCAATGCTGAGGCTGGGAAACTGCTGTCTTAGTGAAAGAACTGCTGTATTTATTTAGTGTTTCAGGCAAAGGGCAAGAAAACGGAAGCTAAAATGTTGTTTGGCTGGCAGATGTATGCTTTAAATGTAAACTGTGAAAATTAGTGACAGAGATTAATCCAGCAATGGATATTCTAGCCTAGAACATAGCCCTTCTCCTTCCACTCTAACTGCAATATACCTAAATTCAGAGAGATTGATTATTTATGCCCCTGTTTTCTTGATTTCCAAAACTGTTGCCTATGATTTATGATTTCTTGCAATGGGGCTGTAATGCTCTAGTGTGATGCATTTATTCTGCAACCACCCCACTTTTGATGGATTATAACAGTCAAGAGGATGATGGTGAACACAACTGCACAAAATGTGGAGCAGTATGTGCAAGATGGATGATAGAAAGACTTAATTTCCATATGCACAGCCACAACTCCTGACTCAGATTTTTAACTTTTAATCCCTCCTGTGAAAGCATTCAGGGTTAGGCTACATTAGAAAAATGTTAATAAAAGATTGACAAAAAAGAGGCAGAGATTTATTATCTATATGAAGCAGAGAATAAGGCACAACCTTGGAGAACAGGAGCGATCATAAGACATCACTAGGACACTCAAGTGACTTTGATCCTAAATTAACACAATATGTATGAAAGGCAGTTTGATGTAGTGGTTAAGGCACCAGACTAGGAAACAGGAGATGGTGAATTGTAGTCTTTCCTTGGGCATGAAAGCCTTCTGGGTGTCTTTGGGTTAATCACCAGGAGACTATGAGTTCTAGTCCCACTTTAGGCATGAAAGCTGGCTGGGTGACTTTGGGCCAATCACCAGGAGACTGTGAGTTCTAGTTCCACCTTAGGCATGAAAGCCTGCTGGGTGATTTTGGGCCAATCACCAGGAGACTGTGAGTTCTAGTCCCACCTTAGGCATGAAATCTGGCTGGGTGATTTTGGGCCAATCACCAGGAGACTGTGAGTTCTAGTCCCACCTTAGGCATGAAAGCTGACTGGGTGGCTTTGGGCCAATCACCAGGAGACTATGAGTTCTAGTCCCACTTTAGGCATGAAAGCTGGCTGGGTGACTTTGGGCCAATCACCAGGAGACTGTGAGTTCTAGTTCCACCTTAGGCATGAAAGCCTGCTGGGTGATTTTGGGCCAATCACCAGGAGACTGTGAGTTCTAGTCCCACCTTAGGCATGAAATCTGGCTGGGTGATTTTGGGCCAATCACCAGGAGACTGTGAGTTCTAGTCCCACCTTAGGCATGAAAGCTGACTGGGTGGCTTTGGGCCAATCACCAGGAGACTATGAGTTCTAGTCCCACTTTAGGCATGAAAGCTGGCTGGGTGACTTTGGGCCAATCACCAGGAGACTGTGAGTTCTAGTTCCACCTTAGGCATGAAAGCCTGCTGGGTGATTTTGGGCCAATCACCAGGAGACTGTGAGTTCTAGTCCCACCTTAGGCTTGAAAGCCTGCTGGGTGATTTTGGGCCAATCACCAGGAGACTGTGAGTTCTAGTCCCACCTTAGGCATGAAAGCCTGCTGGGTGATTTTGGGCCAATCACCAGGAGACTGTGAGTTCTAGTCCCACCTTAGGCATGAAATCTGGCTGGGTGATTTTGGATCAATCACCAGGAGACCGTGAGTTCTAGTCCCACCTTAGGCATGAAATCTGGCTGGGTGATTTTGGATCAATCACCAGGGGACTGTGAGTTTGAATCCTACCTTAGGCATAGAAAGCTGGCTGGGTGACCAGTCACTGTCTTTCAGCCTAACCCGCCATACAAGGTTGCTGTGATGGGAAGTATAGGAGAAAGGAGTATCAGGCATACTGTCTGCCTTGAGTTATTTATAAAAAATAAGAAAGGCAGGATTAAAAATAGTAATCATAAAAAATAAAATACTGCCTGGGTCTATGTATTTATGAGCCTTGAAGAGAAATACTTGATCTAAGAGAAAGCAGTCCATTCTTAGCTGGGATGTCATCTGCAAACAGGACTTGGTCTTGTCTCTCCAGCTCTCCCACTCTATCTAATATGTCTAATAATGTTGACAGACTTGCATTTGCTGCCTTGCCCTGGGCCTCTGGCTCTTGAAAGATAGGCTAAATTCAGCCGGTGAGATACATCAAAGTTTGACGGTCTTATTTATGTATTTGTTTTATTTTGCAGCATCCTTCTTTGTCAGTTGTCGGAGGCAGGGAGATGGGCCTGATGGATGAAATTCTCCAGCTCTGTTTAAAACCGTGAGTCACTTTAGTAATCCAGCATACAGTGATGGATGACAAAATCGGCTGATGGAGGAACTTTTGGGGAGCTGCTGCTTCAGCAGCGGAGAAGAAGCAAAAGGCAGAAAGGAAGTTTGGTTTCCTAGTTACACCAACTAACCATCTTCTCCCAAGGGCTGAGCTTTTACAAAATTGCAAAATTTAACACCAGGAGTTGCTAACAGGCAAGCGACAACCATGAACGATTCAGTTTAGATTCACAGATGGATTGAAACCATAGTTTGGAGATAGCCAGCCTGGCTCAATAAATCAAATTGATTCTGTCTGTTTGATTCAATCAAGGTTGGAACTATCAATACTGTTTTACAAAGCCTTAGTAAGGCCACACATGGAATACTGTATTGCATCCAATTTTGGTTACTACAGTACAAAAAAAAAGATGTTGAGATACTGGACAGAGTACAGAGAAGAGCAACAAGGCTGATTAGGGGACTGGAGGCTAAACCTTATGAAGAACAATAGTAGAAATTGGGTATGTTTAGTCTAATAAAAAAGAAGGACTAGGGGAGACATGATAACAGTGTTCCAATATTTGAGGCGCTCCTACGAAAATGAGGGGGTCAACCTATTTTCCAAAGCAAACTGAAGGCAGGACAAGAAGCAAAAGATGGAAACTAATCAAGGACAGAAGCAACCTAAGACTAAGGAGAAATTTCCTAACGGTGAGAACAATTAACCAATAGAATACTTAGCCTTCAGAAGTTGTGGCTGCCCCATCGCTGGAGGCTTTTAAAAAGAGATTGGACAACCATTTCTCCCGAATAGTATAGGATCTCCTGCTGAAGCAAGGGGTTGGGCTAGAAGACCTCCAAGATCCCTTCCAAACTCTGTTATTCTATGTTCTAAAGGGGCTTTCTGTACACGGGAATAAAAATCTGAATTGGTTTGATTTGATTTTCACTATTTGGTCCCATGACTTAGTACAGAATGTTGTGTTGACTCCTGGCAACAGGGCCCTACAGTTTTCTTGATAAGAATTCAGAAGCGGTTGCCTTTTTCTTAGGGCTGAGAGAAAGTAACTGGCCCAAAGTCACCCAGCTGGCTTTTTTAAAATAGTGATATTACCCCCCCGTAGATAGGGCTCGCAACTTGGGTGTCCTCCTAGATTCACAGCTCTCCTTGGATGATCATATAGGAGCTGTGACTAGGGGGGCCTTCGCCCAGGTTCGCCTAGTGCGTCAGTTGCAGCCCTATCTAGACCGGGATGCCTTGCACACAGTCACTCATGCACTCGTGACCTCCCGTTTGGACTACTGCAATGCTCTCTACATGGGGCTGCCCTTGAGGACTACTCGGAGGCTCCAGCTGGTGCAGAATGCAGCCGCGCGAGTGGTGGTGGGGGCTTCCCGATACTCCCATGTAACACCTCTACTCCGTAAGCTGCATTGGCTTCCGGTTGCCCTCTGGGTAAGATTCAAGGTGCTGGTTATGACCTATAAAGCCCTAAATGGCATGGGTCCGGGTTACTTAAGGGAGCACCTGCTGCCGGCATCATCTTCCCTTCGTCCAGTGCGCTCCCACAGAGAAGGCCTCCTTAGGGTGCCGTCGGTCAAAGAGTGTCGACTGGTGGCCCCCAGGGGGAGGGCATTCTCTGTGGGCACGCCAGACCTTTGGAACCGTTTACCGGTGGAGCTCCGGACGGCTCCCGACCTTCGCTCCTTCTGACGTGACCTAAAAACATATTTATTTGAACAAGCCGGCCTGGTCTGATGGGTTTAGGGGTATTTTAATGCTTTGTATTAATTTATTGAATTGGGCTGTTGTATTTAATATTTTTTTAATTTTTATATATTGTATTTTATTGTATTGCCCTGTACACCGCCCTGAGTCCTTCGAGAGAAGGGCAGTATAAAAATTAAATGAAATAAATAAAATAAATAAAATATGCCCAAGGCAGGACTAGAACTCACATCGCCTGGTTTCTAGCCTAATGGCTTTAATGGCTGGAGATGATCCTGGCTGAGGAATGCTGGGACTGAAGTCCACATATCTTAAAGCTGCCAAAGCTGAGAAACTGTGTATTAAGCCAACTATTTCTAACAGCTACCTTGTTCTTCAGTGTCAGCAAAAGCAGATATAGAATGGAAATCTGGTATAGCAGGATTTTGCTCTCCAAGTTGGGAAGACAACTCACAACCGGTTCATCATCAGCATGGAGAGAGATTGTTTTAGCACAGGGGTCTTCAAACTTGGCCCTTTTATGACTTGTGGACTTCAACTCCCAGAATTCCTCAGCCAGTGGGCCTGTTTTAGCAGAACTGAGATCTTCTGCTAAAGACTTTCAATGCTACAAGAACCTAGATTGGCTGATTAGTTCTGTCTCTAGGTAGGAAATGACCATTAACCAACTTAAAAAAAACTCTTTCCTTTTCATGATTCAAGGAGACTTGGCTGTCATTGGCAATCTTATCTTCAAAATCATGTTTATAATGTCCAAGAGTCTCCTTCTTCCAATGCGGCAGCTTATATTTGTTCCTTCTCTGAATTCTGCTGAGGTTAGTGCTCTGTTTTTAATTCTCTTTCACTTTGGTTTTTATTCTGCTTTATATTATGGATAGTCTTTATAGACTTCTATTTTAAATTTTTGAAGGCTGCTTTGGCAGCTTTGAGTAACAATAGCAGCATTGTTTTACCATTTCAGTATTGTTACTTTTAAGAAGAGTCTGGACAGCCATTTGTCCGAAATGGTATAAGGTTTCCTGCTTGAATAGGGGCTAGAAGACCTCCAAGGTCCCTTACAACTCTGATGATGATCTTAATGATGATGATGTCATCCAAGCTGCTGAGTTTTGGAAATATCACATGGCTTAAGGTTCTCTAAGACAGGGCTTTTCAACCTTTTCACCCATTGTACCACCTTTAGGATATGGCAACATCCGAGTACCACCAGTCACCTAGCAAGGTGTCAAAAACTTGATGACCAAAAAAAAAAAAGGAAAAAAGTGATGAAGTACAGGTAGTCCTCGACTTACAACAGTTTGCTTAGTGACTGTCTGAAGTTACAATGGCACTGAAAAAGTGCCCCCCAAGCCACAGCCGAGCAAGACACCTGCCTGCCTGCCCGGCTGCGCTCTTCCTTCTGTCCGAGGTTTTCATTGTTGTGAGCATTTCTGTGGGGGTTGGCAGCAGGAGTGGGGTGGGGTGGGGTGTTTGGTTTTTATTTCCCCCATCTGCTGGGTGGTTACAGCAGGTTTTGGTCACTTCACTTGACCCTGGGGCATTGTGACCGTCATAAATATGAATCAGTTGCCAAGCATCTGAATGTAAATCACAAGATCCTGGAGATGCTGCAACATTCCAGCTGATTGGAGCTTCTTCTGGGCTCAGTAGAAGCGCCAGGATCAGTGCCGAGCTCCAGCTGGAGTCTGGCGCTGATCCTGGCACTTCCACTGAGCCCTGACAGCCCTGCAGCTCCATCCGTCTCTCGCTCAGGCTTGTGCGGTGCTGCCACCAGTTCAGCTCATTCCCCTCCCCCGCTACCACTTTTCTAGGATGGTCACGTACCACCTGCCAGGTGCCAATGTACCACAGGTGGTACCCGTACCACTGGTTGAAAAGCCCTGTTCTAAGAAACAAGGGCATAAAAAAATCCCCAGGATCCACCCAATCTTTTTTTTCCGCAAAAGTGAGCAATATTGACTTTACATGAGTTTGTTTACCCTCATAAACAAAACAGAAAGGGTAACTCTTGAGCCGATCTAACATCATCAAATGGTAACCATAGATAACCTTTAAAAATAAGGGACCACTTGCAATTCCAAGGTGAAAAAAGTTCTCTCTCTCTTGCTCACTATTTATTTATTGATGGGGTGGCAATTCTTGGAATGCCTTACATCAGGGCTTCCAAAATTGGCATCAAGGTTCCCTACTATAGATAGTGCTAAACTTGCCCTAGAACCAATCGATCCAGAGGTTCAAATAACAAGGCTCAAATTATTCTACTTCAGGCACATTATGTGAAGACCCAGCTTTTTGGAGAAGGCTCTAAGGATGGAAAAAGTTGGAAGGAAAGAGAAGAGAAGAAGCAGCAAGGTGTGTAGATTCAATTACAGTGGTGATGGGGCCACCATTGGAAACCCCAATGTCAATGCTGCTAACATTGGGTGTTTTTGCATTGACAACAGATGGAAATGTAGCCATTTTCTTCCTTTCGCTTTTAGAGTTAGATGATGGTGGGGAGGGGGGATGTGAATGAGAGTCCAGCTAGACATAACAACACTAAACCTAGTGTGAGAATCAAAGTTACTGAGCCCAGAGCTGATAAAGAATTGGCAGGCTGGAGAGCCGGATAAGAAGCCCAGCTTCAAGCTAATTGGGGAATGTGATTTATGACTGTAAATTGGAGGAGGGAATTGTGCTTTGAGACTATGTGTCCAGTGGAGGGGAATTCAGTTTTGGGCTTCGATTATGTAAGTGCCGATATTCTGCTACTCGAATAAAGATCCTTTAAGGTAAACAATGCCTCAAAGTTCTTTGAAGAGTTTCATCTGTCGGAACCATGACACCCAAAGGACCACGCTGGGGATAAATCATCTTAGAGAAAATTTATCTCTGCAATTGCTAAGAATTGGCATTAACTTGATGGTGCATTATCGATCGATCGATCGATCAGTCAATCAATCAATCAATCACTTTCTGTGTCTTCTTACTAACCACACTGAATAAATGTGAATAAATGTCAATCAGTGAATGAAGAGAAGGAAAGGAAAATGGGAAGAATCATATCACAGAACCTTTTCCCCTGAAGACACTGATCTGGCAAAGGAGAACCAGGTAGAGGAATGATAACACTATAGCAATTACGAAGTGTTAAGAATGTGACGGAGAGTTCACAGCATGGTCCACTCTAGGAGAAGGAATGGCAGAAGCTGCGGCTGGAGTTAAAAGAGGGATCAGCCTAGAATCCCTACACAGTCACAAGTGAGCTACATCCAACCTCCCTTGAGTTCTGTGGACCCTTCTCTAACTCTAAGCGGGTGCTGACTTTAGTTGATTTTAGATTCTTGTGCATAGCAATAAATCAGTTTAATCGAGCCTTCATGTGTAGACCTGGTCTTTCGCACCTGATACGCCTCTACCTATCACTGGACTGCAGAATGTGGTGCTTGTGGGAAGGCTGCCTGGCTGCCATGTATCTGAGGGGAGATGCTTCTGCAGTGATATGCGGACTAAATTGGCTTAGCTTATATTTATCTGACTTCTGTGCTGCTCCTCAGAAACACAGCTAAAGCAACGAACAGATGGCAGAGTGTGATTTACATCTTCCTGTTTAAGGAGAACGGGTGAAATTCGTTCTTCCGGACAGGTTGACATGTTTTTCTCCCCACTCTTTGCCCTCTTTCCCCTCCTTCAGCATTTTTGTGTCATGGTAGCAAAGCAAGGCAGCAGCACAGTCTGAATTTTCCATTTAGGACAAGAGGCTGGGTGCTGGCCAGACTTTTAGGGCACAATGCAAGGAAAGCATTTCCTCGAATCTTTTAAAACTGCAGCTTGCTTGCTAGAACAGTTTGTTCCCTACAGCTACGTAGCTGCTTTTTTTCAGAGAAAGATCCTGGGTTTTGGCAGGGGTGGGGAAGAGGAGTGTGGAAAAACTTTTCATTAAAGAAGCCTCTGGCCTACGAAAGACAGAACAAGAGCTTCCCAAATTGCCCATGCAAACAGCTAGCCAAATGAAAAGAAAACCTATTCTTCCTCAAGGCAAAGATTCAAAGGCATCTTGGTTGTGTCGGTCAAGTTCAGGAGTACGAATTACCCAGAATCTTAGTCCATGATTAGGAGAACCATCTTGCCACTTTTACAGATTACAAGAGTCCAACATGTTGGTAGCATGGTGTGAATTGCTCCCTTATAAAGACTCTTAAATAAAGAGTCACTGGGCAGTACAAAAATGAGATGAATGAATCAAGGTATAGTTGAATGAATAAATGAATGAACGAACGAATGAACGAACGAATGAACGAATCAAAATAAATCACCTCAACTCTTTGGTATAGCAAATTTAATTACTTGTGTATTTATTTATTTATAAATTTATAAAAAATAAAGTGAAAAATGAGGACCCAGATTGCTGGTGGCAATATGCTGACTCTGTCAGCTTCTTAGAGAGGGATAAAGGTAAAGGTAAAGGTTTCCCTGCACATGTGTGCTAGTCGTTTCCAACTCTAGGGGCCGGTGCTCATCTCCGTTTCAAAGCTGAAGAGCCAGCGCTTGTCCAAGGACGTCTCCGTGGTCATGTGGCCGGCATGACTAGACACCAAAGGCACACGGAACGCTGTTACCTTCCCACCGTAGTGGTCCCTATTTTTCTACTTGCATTTTTACGTGCTTTCAAACTGCTAGGTTGGCAGAAGCTGGGACGAGTAACAGGCGCTCACTCTGTTACGCGGCACTCGGGATTCGACCCGCCAAACTGCCGACCTTCTGATCGACAAGCTCAGCGTCCTAACCCACTGAGCCACCGCGTCCCTATTAGAGAGGGATATAAAGCACTATTATTATTCCCATGAAGCAGTATATAAGTCTAAGTGCTATTGCTATATAAACGTCTAGTATGCTTTAGTCTACATCGGTATTTCTCAGCCTTGACAACTTTAAGATGTCTGGACTTTAACATCCAGAATTCCTTAGCCATCTTGAGGAATTCTGGGAATTGAAGTCCAGACATCTTAAAGTTGCTAAGGTTGAGAAACTCTGCTCTAGATCACTGGTTTCCAGTGATCTATTTAGGTGTGTGGACTTCAACTCCCAGAATTCCTCAGATGGTTAAAATCATTAGACTTTTTTTTTTTAAAGTAGTGCCTAGTAGTCTTAGGAAAGGGTCAAATAAATGTTAACTCTCCCAATTCATGAGGCTCTGAGTGCAAAATCTTTCACCCTCACAGGTACCTACCACTTCATGCTGCTGATTCTGGTTTCATCTGCAAACATTTCCCCCCCCCCCCCGCACCCTAAAGATTTAAAAGTCAGTTTGTAAAAAGAAAGAAAATCACTTGTTTTTAAATAATGTGACTGAATTGTAGAGCACAAGATCTGTTCTGAGTTAGACGTGTTTCTCTGCAAACGCTTTCTAGATTTTTCCCCCATGCTTTCCTCCCCCCCCCCCACCTTGTTTGCTAAGTTTTCAGCCACAGAGCCTAGGCAATGTTGCCATAGCATACCAGCGATTTAGAAATTATCTCCTCAAACAGCTCTTTAAGTTGCCAAACAGAAAAGTTACATCAAACAGACTCGATTGATTGGAAGAAAAGGAAAAGGAGGGGGAAAAAACACGCCGAGGGATTTGGCTTCCCTCAGAAAAAGCTGAGTCACTTTTTCCCTCAGAAAAAGCTGAGTTGCCTGAGAAATAATTTTTCTTGGTAAATCTATTCTTTAGATCAGGGGTCTTCAAACTTGGCCCTTTTATGACTTGTGGACTTCAACTCCCAGAATTCCTCAGCCAGCAAAAGGGCCAAGTTTGAAGACCCCTGCTTTAGATGCTGCCTCTGTTTATTGGTTTTGGGTAGTGATGCTTGTTAATTTTTTATTTCAGGAAATGCCATTATTTTTTTGACAGGCACAGTGAAGTAGGCTTTTAACCTAGTATTTTGTAGAAGTTGTATTTTCTCAAAGATTGGGCAGGGGATTATGATATTTGTGATCTGACACACTTAGAAAGGAATTATGGGAAGGCTGTAGAAAGAACGATAGGAGTATTGTTCTGGTAGGAGTATCATTAAGCTTGTATAATAGAGCTGCCATATCTGGTTTGCAAAAATCTGGATCACCACTAGATGGCAGCCAACAAAGGTGGAAAACTAGCTCCTTGGCACCATCTGGTGGCTCTCCAGAATATTGCATTTTGAATATGAAAACCCTACTGTATAGTACAGGGGTAGGCAACCTTGGCTCTTTTATGACTCGTGGGCTTCAACTCCCAGAATTCCTGAGTCAGCTATGCTGGCTCAGGAATTCTGGGAGCTGAAGTCCACGAATCATAAAAGAGACAAGGTTGCCTACCCCTGGTATAGTACCAACCCAGCGATGCCCTCGCCGTGATGTCCCGGTGCCTGGAGGCAGTCCAGGTCTGGATGGGGAGAAACAGGCTTCGTCTCAATCCCGCCAAGACTGAGTGGCTGTGCATATCGGCATCTCGGGTCAACCAGACTATTCCATCTTTAACGATGGGGGGTGAGGTGTTACCCCCCGTTGATAGGGCTCGCAACTTGGGCGTCCTCCTGGACTCATGACTCAATTTTGAAGACCATATAGGAGCCGTGACCAGGGGGGATTTTGCCCAGGTTCGCCTGGTGCGCCAGTTGCGACCCTATCTGGACCGAGATGCCCTACGCACAGTCACTCATGCGCTCGTGACCTCCCGTTTAGACTACTGCAACGCTCTCTACATGGGGCTGCCCTTGAGGACCACTCGGAGGCTTCAGCTGGTGCAGAATGTGGCCGCGCGAGTTGTGATGGGGGTTTCCCGATACTCCCATGTAACACCTCTACTCCGCGAGCTGCATTGGCTTCCGGTTGCCCTCCGGGTGAGATTCAAGGTGCTGGTGATGACCTATAAAGCCCTAAATGGCTTGGGTCCAGGATATCTGAGGGAACACCTGCTGCCGGCATCAAGTTCCCTATGTCCAGTGCGCTCCCACAGGGAGGGTCTTCTCAGGGTGCCACCGGTAAGAGATTGCCGGCAGGTAACACCCAGGGATAGGGCCTTCTCAGTGGGGGCACCTGCCCTTTGGAACCAGCTGCCAGTGGAGCTGAGGACTGCCCCCAACCTCCGTTCATTCCGCCGGGGCCTGAAGACCTGGCTCTTCAAGCTCTCTGGCCCAGGCTGAGGATTAATCTTATTTTAACTGGGGTTTTATTTATGTAGGGACAAATATAATTTTTTAAATTTGTTTTTAACTTTTGTATCTTGGTTTTCTAATCACCCTGTAAACCGCCCTTCAGGAAAGGGCGGTATATAAATGTAATAAAAATAAATAAATAAATAAATACTTTCTCGTTATTTTCCCCAATTTGTCCAGCAGCAAACACTTATGCTTGGCTGGAAGGAGACTGTTTTTGTGTTTTATATCATGACATATGCAGTGTATTTCTGAGAAATGCAAAGTTTTATAGTGACTCTCTCACCTAATTTAAGCATGCCATGGGTTCACCCAAAAGAAGGAAGTTTATTCAAATTGCAAAACTTGGGATCTTTCAAACAACACCTGACAAGTTCCTTGCTGTACCTAATTTTATTTTTGTTCTGTTTGGATGTCTTTTAAATTAAAGAATGAATCACTTGCAAACAGACTGCATAGCAAAGTACCAAACGCAAGCTGAATTTCTTAAAAAAATGGCTCTGAGCAGCATGCAAAGCAAAAGACAATCTTTGGGTTGCTATGATTCAGCCTATTGGCCCTTGGCCTCAGCCACAAAATCTCACAACAATCATTATGTAAGTCTGTAACACGCTTCCAAAATTTCATATACCTTCACTGGCCCAGAGAGGCTCAGGAACCCATCCTATAGGATTGCCTGTGTGGGAAGTCAGCCCCCCAGAGAAAGAAATATTAAAAAGGGCAGAAAAATATATTTCCTCGAAGGATCTTAAAGAGGCAGAAAAGCATGCCCAGTTTTCTTAATAGTCCCAAGTCTCCCTCCCCCACGCAGAAACCAGCTCTGTAGAAATGTAAATAATCCAGGAAGGTTGGAGGCCCCCAGCTGGAAGCTTAGGAAGACAAAGAGATCTAAAATATACACACCCCACCCAAAGTCTAAGACAGGACATAATAGGATTAACTCACAGATGCCAAAGGACACACCCAGACTGAGGTCAGAATATGTGACACAGGAAATACAAAGCCTCAAACAGGAACAGGAAACAACTCCAAACAAAAGGCTCCAGAGGGTATAAAAACCCACTTCCTACATGTGCTCACCCTCTTTTCTTCCAGAGGCATCTTCCTGTCTGGCTCTCCTCTTCAATAAACTGCAACCTTCTTTCTAAAGCAGTCGCCATGTTGTTTATTCCCGGCTTGGACTGAACCATGATGAAGACTTTTCCTTCAACACCTGTTTGACAATGAACACAATTTGACACCAGAGATGTACAACTCTCTTCACAGAGTTTGGGCAAAAAAGTCAAGATGGCAATTGGAATATTGCAAGCAATGCTCTCTTTGTCATAGAGGGAGTTGGTATCTCCTGCCTTGAAAGAGACGGTGGTGCATTCACTCCTCAAGGGGCCATCTTTGAACCCATCTGGCATTGATAACTATTGTCCAGTCTCCAGCCTTCCTTTTCTGGAGAACTTGAGAAGGCATTAGAAGGCTTTATGCTATCTAATAAAATGAAATTCAATGGTGAAAAAAGTACGGTTCTACATTTAGGCAAGAAAAACCAAATGCACAGGTATAGTACAGGTGGTACCTTGTTCAATACTAGCAACTGTGAGAGGGAACTTGGAGTTCGAGTGGACAATTACTTAGATATAAGCCAGCAGTGTGCTGCAGCTGCCAAAATAACCAACCCAATGTTAGGCTGCATTAACAGAGGGATAGAATCAATATCACGTGAAGTGTTAATACTACTCTGCAATGCCTTGTAATACTGCATCCAGTTTTGGTCACCATGATGTAAAAAAGATGTTGAGACTCTAGAAAGAGTACAGAGAAGGGCAACAAAGATGATTAGGGGACTGGAGGCTAAAACATATAAGGAACGGCTGCTGGAATTGGGTATGTCTAGTTTAATGAAGAGAAGGATGAAGGGTGACATGATAGCAGTGTTCCAATATCTCAGGGGCTGCCACAAAGTAGAGGGAGTCAAGCTATTCTCCAAAGCACCTGAAGGCAGGACAAGAAGCAATGGGTAGAAACTAACCAAATAGAGAAGCAACCTGTAACTAAGGAGAAATTTCCTGCCAGTTAGAACAATTAATCAGTGGACCAACCTGCCTCCAGAAGCAGTGAATGCTCCAATACTGGAAGTTTTTAAGAAGAGACTGGACAGCCATTTGTCTGAAATGGTATAGGGTTTCCTGCCTGAGCAGGGGGTTAGACTAGATGACCTCCAAGATTCCTTCCAACTTTATTATTATTATTACGTTATCATGGCTGCCAATTTTTTTTGCTTTTTTTTTTACCGTAAACTGTGGGTACCTCTTTCCCCACCCTAACATTTAAAGAAGCCTTTGGAACATTCAGGTTTATTTCACCCATGGTATAAAAATCTTAGCAAATTGGTGAAATAATCCTTTTCGTCAACTTGGAGAATGACAACCAACTTTTCATTGTAGCACAGTAATATTTAGAAAAAAACAGAGCAGGATTCAATTCATTTGATACATTTATATCCCAATCTCTACACAATTATTTTGTCAATAAAAATAAATATTGGGTGGTTTTTTTCTTCTAACAAACTTTATTATACAGGAGAAACTGGCCAGGGTTTTCCAGTTATATGTAATAAATAGAGAAAAAGAATAAATAATGAATAAATAATCAACTCCTCCCTACCAAAGCAACACAATCATTTGATGTGGAGCCAGCGAGGAAGATATTTTTATGGGCATTGTTGAAATGCTAGCAGGAAGTTCTACACTTTTTAATGCCTGGGGCTGTTGAATTTGGAGCTTATAATTACTTGGCTGACTCTTGGTGTCTTAATTGACTTTCTTGTACACAACATTTTTCCTGTATATATTGTGAAGAGGTACAATGTAGGTCAAGCTCAACTCCCAGTGATGACATCCTTGAAGCTCTATCGACTTTTTGCTCTGCAAAAACTTTTTCAGTGATTTTCTTTTGAGGGTGGGCTACTGATGGTTTCTCATTCAAGTGTTAACTATGACTGATACAGCTTAGGTTTTCACAAACTCTGCCACCTGCTAGACCAGGGGTGTCAAACTCAATTTCATTGAGGGCCGCATCAGCATTGCGGTTGCCTGCAGGGGGCCGGGTGGGTATGGCCAGGGTGGGCGTGGCCTACTGGGTGGGTGTGGCTAGAGTGCGTATGGCCTACTGGGTGGGCGTGGCCAGCTCTACATCGTTCGCATCAAGGGTGCCTATGGGGGCCTGGGCAGGAGTGGGACAGATCTGAGGGTCTCTGGCAGAAGGAGGGTCTCTGGGCCAGGGCCAAGGCAGTGGGGGCCGTTCCCTCACTGTTTCCAGGATGGCTTCGCGGGCCACATGAATCCACTTCGCGGGCCGGATCCGGCCCCTGGGCCTTGTGTTTGACATGTCTGTGCTAGACCTATTTACAGAAACAACTAGAATGGATCTATAAAAAAAAAGAGGGATGGATTATTATTTGAATCCAGTAACTTCTACTCCCTTAGTTGGCAGAATTTTCACAGGTAACCTTGGTTAGGATTTGTCAGTTCCCATGTCTAATCTACAACAATGTTCTCAACTGAGATATTCTAATTATGAAATTTCCTTCTCATCTACCGAATGACTGGTGATGAATTTTATTGGCTTTACAATCAATTATCCATTCACCAAGCTTTGGGCTGGACCTACGTTATTGTATTTTGGGGTCTTTCTCTCTCTCATTAAAACCTGCAACAGACTTTCAAGATTCTAATATAACTTACACTATAAAGTAACATTAGTCTAGTTTAATGAAAAGAAGGACTATTGGTGACATGATAGCAGTGTTCCAATATCTCAGCAGCTGCCACAAAGAAGAGGAGATCAACCTATTTTTCAAAGCAGAAAACTATACCATTTCAGAAAAATGGCTGTCCAATCTCTTCTTAAAAGCCTCCAGTTTTGGAGCATTCACAGCTTTTGGAGGCAGGTTGTTCCACTGATTAATTTTATTTTTTATTTTTTTAATTTTAATTCCATTTATATCCCGCCCTTCTCCGAAGACTCAGGGCGGCTTACAAGCTTAGCAGTAGCCTTCATTTTATGTATATGCCTGCTTATTAGGGCTTTCACACACACCCCAAGTGGCATTATTACAAAGTCAGCTTAATTGCCCCCAACAATCTGGGTTCTAACTGTCAGGAAGTTTCTCCTTAGTTCTAGGTTGCTTCTCTCCTTGATTATTTTCCATCTGTTATTTCTTACCCTGACTTCGGGCACTTTGGAGAATAGCTTGACTCCCTCTTCTTTGTGGCAGCCCCTGAGATACTGGAACACTGCTATCATGTCACCCCTCACCCTTCTCTTCATTAAACTAGACATGTCCAATTCTAGCAACCATTCCTTATATGTTGCAGCCTCCAGTCCCCTGATCATCTTTGTTGTTCTTCTCTGTACTCTTTCTAGAGTCTCAACATCTTTTTTTACATCGTGGTGACCAAAATATGTTCTGGTAACACACTTAAACCAGGTCAGTTCATCACTTAGTGGCTAGTTAGATTTAATCTTGATTTCTTTAAGCCTGGTTTAGCTGCTTGTGGGTTGAGTAATTTGTCTGAACCCACATTGTTCAACGGGTTGATCATCTTGGTTGAATCGAGAGAATAAGGTTTGTGAACATATTCCACTTTATTTTGTTTTGGGCTGGAAAGTGGGAATGTGAATTTGGTTCTGAATATTTTATATTTTACTTTAGTATGAACTGATCAAACATTGCCAAAGTGCCTAGGTAAAATATACATGTTTCATCAGAAAGCATATCTCCAAGATAATTTCTCCTATGCTGAATAAACTTAAGATAAATCTGTTTATTTCCACATTCATTGCATGTATGGGGTGGAGAGAAATATTGCAGTCTCACATATTTGAAGCTTGGGCTGATTGTCCTGCAAAATATATATATATATATACATATATATATACATATGTCAAATACTTCGTTAACTATTTAGATTACCTTGCTAGGCCCCAAACATGGGGCAAATCTTTATTTCCTGTTTCAGCCTATCTTGAAGGCCATCAAACAGGCTGTAGTCACACCGGTGACAGCTCATATATTTATGTAAATTACTAACAAAGAATTAAGGGAGACTAATATGCATTTCAAACTTATTAGTTTGACTGATTTCAAACTTATTAGGCTGACTGATGAAAACTAATAAGTTTGAAATGCATATTAGTCTCCCTTAATTCTTTGTTAGTAATTTACATAAATATATACATATACATATACATATACATATACATATACATGTACATGTACATGTACATGTACACGTACACGTACACGTACACATACACGTATACGTATACGTATACGTATATGTATACGTATATGTATATGTATATGTATAGGTTAAGGTACCAGGCTGGAAAGCAGGAGATTATGAGTTCTAATCTCACTTTAGGCACTTTAGCCGCTTTGGGCCAATCATCAGGAGACAATGAGTTCTATTCCTGCCTTAGGCATGAAAGCTGGATGGGTGATTTTGGTCAATCACCAGGAAACTGTGAGTTCTAGTTCTGCCTTAGACATGAAAGCCAGATGGGTGATTTTGGGCCAGTCGCTCTCTCTCAGCCCAACCTACCTCAGAGGGTTGTTGTTGTGTGGAAAATAGGAGGAGGAAGGAGTATTGCCACCTTGAGTTCTTTATTTAAAAAAGTGGAAATAAATCAATAATAAAAATTGATCCATAAAGAAAAAAACCCGCTCAAATTACTATGGAATAGTTTTACTATTACTTAAGGAGTAATAGTAAAACTAAATAAACTAAATAAACTAAATAGTAAAACTAGCACATGCGTGCTAGTCGGAAACGACTAGCACGCATGTGCGGGGGAACCTTTACCTTTACCTTTAAGGAAAAACAAGCTTGGTGATGTTTATGGATTGTTAGTGGTGGAGTTCACCATTGTCTGATGAAGAATCCCAGTTGGGTAAAGATGGAGCAGAATTCACTAATGAAGAGGAAGCATCTGGGTTAGAGCCGGAAGGCTGTTCAAACGGACAAGCCAAATATCTTGTGTGACCCAGCTCCTCCACTATTTTCTTAATATTGAGTTGAATCACAGAGTCTGCCATAGTGTCCCGACTGATCGTACCAAATAAATCAGAACTCCAAGGCAGAAGATTTCCTCAAAGAACATGTTTATTGGATACATAATGTCAGCACGGTCAAAAGTGAAACCAAATCTGAAATCCCCCCCCAAAGTTCAAAGTAACACAATGTAACAATTCCCACCCCTTTACTAAGCTAACAATCACACTATCCAATAGAATGGCTTGCCAGGGTTTCTAACAGAACGTCCCTCCTTCTCCACCACAGTATGCAAATGACCTTGGTTCCCATGGGATTCATTCATGTTTAGACCAGCAGAAATGCCTCGTTCCCCCCTCCCTTTCGTGTGGCATCCTCAAACGACAAAGATGGCTGAAGCCAGGTTCGTTGTAGAGTTGACACGTAGTTTAGAAGAGTGTGGAAGCCCTACCTCTGGCAAGGGAGAATGAGAACCCTCGGCCCAATTTTTTTGCCTCCCTCACACTTATTAATACCACTTTACAATGCCTCAGTAAAGCCACACTTGGAATACTGCATCCAGTTTTGGTCACCACGATGTAAAAAAGATGTTGAGACTCTAGAAAGAGTACAGAGAAGAGCAACAAAGATGATTGGGGGACTGGAGGCTAAAACATATAAGGAACAGCTGCTGGAATTGGGCATGTCTAATTTAATGAAGAGAAGGGTGAGGGGCTGACATGATAAGGGGTTGGACTAGATGACCTCCAAGGTCCCTTCCAACTTCATTATTATTATTGTTGGTTGTTGTTACTATTTATTATTATTATTATTATTATTATTATTATTATTATTATTATTATTATTATTATTATTATTATTATTATTATTATTATTATTATTATTTGTCTGTCTTTTATTGACTTTATTCTCATTTCTTTCTCTGAGTATTGTGAGCCACCCCAGAGCTGTTGGGAGTCATCCGGCTTATAAATTGAGTAAATAAATAAACAGATCTGGGATGATGTGACAAGTCCCCTAATTTCAAAACAGCACAAAAATGCACCTTCAAACTTCGGATAAATTGCCCTCTGCTGAGAGATGGGTAGATGAATAGATGCATTGTGTATATTCCCCTAAGAAACTTCTCCCATCTGATCCCACTGATACAAAGGCACAGCTGCGGGGAAAAAGGAAAAAAAAAGATTGCACTTTTTTTATAATTCCACGCACGTTTCTTACGAGGGATGCTTTTGCCTTTAGATAATTTCTGCTTTGCTGGCAGATCCAGGCCATTATAGACAGGGTTTTGGACAATGTAACTTTCAGTGTCTCCTAAAGGCAAGTCTTTCACTTTTCTCCCACATTCTGTAAAGCTGAAAAATGGAAGAAAATGGAGGAAAGCCTAGAGAAGAAAGAAGAAGCGAAAGAAACATCTTCAAAGAAAAAAAACAAGAGAGGCCAGTTGCCTCATGAAAAAGCACCTTTGGGATATATCAAAAAGAGTTCATTGGAAAAGGAACTGTATTAGAAAAAAACAAGGAAAAGTAGTATTTATTTATTTATTTATTTATTTATAAAATGTATTTATTTATTTATAAAATTTATTAATTTATAAAATTTATTTATTAATTTATAAAATTTATTTATTAATTTATAAGATTTATTTATTAATTTATAAAATTTATTGGCCACCCATCTTACAATAAGGTAACTTTGGGCAGCTTATGAACATAATAAATATATCTACATTAAAACACGAATACATTAAAACCTAGATCCTACCTAAAAACATTTAAGCAGGAGGCCCAGATTATTAACATATAGGGAACGGTTGCTGGAATTGGGTATGTCTAGTTTAATGAAAAGAAGGACTAGGGGTGAGATGATAGCAGTCTTCCAATATCTCAGGGGCTGCCACAAAGAAGAGGAGGGGGTCAACCTATCCTCCAAGGCACCTGAAGGCAGAAGCAACGGATGGAAACTAACCAAAGAGAGAAGCAACCTAGAACTGAGGAGAAATTTCCTGACAGAACAATTAATCAGTGGAACAACCTGCCTCCAGAAGCAGTGAACGCTCCAACACTGGAAGTTTTTAAGAAGAGATTAGACAGCCATTTGTCTGAAATGGTATAGGGTTTCCTGCTAAGCAGGGGGTTGGACTAGATGATTTCCAAGGTCCTTTTAAAATTATTACTATTACTATTACTATTAATCATCCGCACAGTCAGCCAGACTGGATTTGGCATTTTTGTCTACCTATCGAATCCTTCCCTGAGTTGGCAGATGTGGATGATTGATGGTATTACAGATATCGTCGCAGGATGAAAGCAGTTCCTAGTAAGGCCACCTCTTGGAATTGACTAATGGCAAATTTGTCAATGCCAGTGGTGTTCAAGTGGTGCTCCAGTTGTTTTGGGATTGCACCCAAGGCGCCTATTACTATTGGTACTACCCTTGCTTGCCTTTGCCACAGTCTTTCTATTTCTATTTGTAGGTCTTTGTATTTTGTTATCTTCTCCAGTTCTTTCTCGTCTATTCTGCTGTCTCCAGGCTCTGCCACGTCCATTATCCAGACTTTTTTGTCTTTCTTATTGACAATTGTTAAGTCCGGGGTGTTATGTTGCAGGTGCTTGTCTGTTTGAATTCTGAAGTCCCAGAGCAGGTGGTTGAGCAATAACAGATCCCATCCTCCTCCACTCTGCCCTCGCCCTCACCACCTGTCCTTGATTTTAATCTTTGTTTTTAATTTATTCAGGTTTTAACCAGTGATGAGATTCAGCCAGTTCGCACCACTTCGGCAGAACCGGTAGCTAATTGTTTGTTGCCCAGGCCCAGAATGGACTTCTGGAAGTGGCATCCACACAGAGAACTGTGTGGTTCACATATTTGAATCCCACCACTGGTTTTAATGTGCGTGTGTGTGTGTGTGTGTGTGCGCACGCGCGCATGCGCGCGTGTATTATGTCCGTTAGCTGCCCAGAGTTACCTTATGGTAAGATTGGTGGCCAATAATTTTTTTTATAAACAAATAAATAAATATTACTTTTCCTTGTTTTATTTCTAATAGTTCCTTTTCCAATGAACTCTTTTTAATATATCCCACGGGTGCTTTTTCAAGAGGCAACTGGACTTTCTTGTTTTTCCTTTGAAGACTTTTTGCTTCTCATCCAAGAAGCTTCTTCAGCTCTGACTGGATGGTGGGGGGAATGGAAGGATTTATACTCCTTGCAGACAGCTGGTTATTTGCATCCTTTTAGAGCAGACATGTCAAACACAAGGCCCGGGGGTCGGATCCGGCCCGGGAAGTGGTTTCATGCGGCCCGCGAAGCCATCCTGGAAACAGTGAGGGAACGGCCCCCACTGCCTTGGCCCTGGCCCAGAGACCCTCTTCCTGCCAGAGACCCTCAGGTCTGTCCCACTCCTGCCCAGGCCCCCATAGGCACCCTTGATGCGAACGATGTACAGCTGGCCACGCCCACCCAGTAGGCCATACGCACTCTAGCCACGCCCACCCAGTAGGCCACGCCCACCCTGGCCACACCCACCCAGCCCCCTGAGGGCAACCGCAATGCTGATGCAGCCCTCAATGAAATTGAGTTTGACACCCCTGGTTTAGAGAATCGTTGATGCCCCCTGGAGGTTCCATTCTCCTCCATCCACTCAAAGCTGAAGGAGCTTCTTGGATGAGAAGCGAAAAGTCTTCAAAGGAAAAAAACAAGAAAGTCCAGTTGCCTCGTGAAAAAGCACCTTTGGGACCACCGTGACCTGGATGACTGAAAATCTCCACAGACATCTTTTTAAATATATGTTTGGCGTCACAGGTTTTGTACACTCATTTCTCATTCCTGCATAAAATACTGCACGGTACAGGTGGTTTTACGTGATACAGCTAGACTTACAACCAGTTATTTAGCAACTGTTCAAAGTAACAGCAGTGGTGGGAAAAAAGTAACTTATAACCAGTCCTTGCTCCTACAACATAACGTTTGCAGCATCCCCATGGTCATGTGATAAAAATTCAGGCACCCAGCAACTAATACGTATATATTTATGATGGCTGCAGTATCCCGGGGTCGTGTGATTGTCATATGACCTTCCCCAGCCAGCTTCCGACAAGCAGTCAATGGAGGAAGCTCTATTTGCTTAATGACCTAGCAACTGCAGTGATTTGCTTAATGACTGTGTCAAAAAAAAAGTAGGTAAGTCGGATGCAACTCATTTCCTAAAAACGTTGTGATCAAAATTCAAATGCCCGGCAAGTGGTTCATATTTACAACAGGCTCAATTGGGGTCGTACGTCGAGGAGAGAACGTGGTCCACCCCATCCCACCAGTAGCATAAATACTAGATCTTGCTCCTCAAACCTGCTTCTCAAATCTCCTTCCTCATTAACCTGGGTGGTTTTTGCTGGTTGACTAAACGAAAGTGACCCCCCCCGCCAACACACTCAGTTCTTAATAACTCTTGTCATTTAAATAAGCGGTATAAAACAGATCTGACAAGAAACCCCACATAGACCAGCTAAGACAAAAGATGACGTGCAAGCAAGAGCCATGAATGTTAAAGCCATCAATCAGAAAAAAAAAGGTACAGTACAATGAAATATAAAATTCTTTTCATACCTTTTCATGTCACAGGCAGGAAAATGATTGCAGAGTGTGGCGATGATTCAGTCCTTTGAGAAGAAGAAACAGCAAGGTAAAATGTTCTCTTTTGGAAGAAAACCGGGGAGGAATTTAAGAAGCTGAGGAAAAAAAAATAATTTGGAGGGAAGTTATGAGAAGAAAAGGCAGGGAAAGTTGGGTCTTCAAAGACCTAGGTAACTTGGGATCAGGTTGTTTGAAGGATCAGCTCTCCCCTATAACATGATTAAGGCCTACATGAGAAGATGGTCAGGAAGCTGGAGGCTAAAACATACAAAGAATGTCACAAAAGTGCTTTTTCAAGAAGCAACTGGACTTTCTTGTTTTTCTTTGAAGACATTTCACTTCTCATCCAAGAAACTTCAAAACACCTTTGGGACAACCGTGGCTTGGATGTCTGAGAATCTCCATAGACGTACGAAGAACGGGTGCAGGAATTGGGTGAGTCTAGTTTAATGAAAAGAAGGACTAGGGGCGATATAACAGTGTTCCAAAATTTGAGGGGCTGCCACAAAGAAGAGGGAGTCAAGCTATTCTCCAAAGCCCCTAAAGGTAGAACAAGGAGCAACCTAGAACTAAGGAGAGAAGCAACCTAGAACTAAGGAGAAATTTCCTGTCAATGGAGAGCAATTGATCAGTGGAACAACTTGCCTCCAGACATTGTGGGTGCTCCAACACTAGAAGTTTTTAAGAAGAGATTGGACCACCATTTCTCTGAAATGGTTTCCTGCTTGAGCAGGGGGTTAGACTAGAAGATCTCCAAGGTCCCTTCCAACTCTGTTATTCTGCTATTCTATTATACATTTCTTTTCATTCCATTCAGTGGGTGCTCCATCACTGGAGGTTTTTAAGAAGAGACTGGAGAACCATTTGTCTGAAATGGTATAGCAGAGGTCCCCAACCTTTCTCGGTCAGTGAGGAAAAGGGCCTGGAGGAAAAGGGAGGGGCAGGCGCCCTTATGCACACAGGCACACAGACAAATGGGGCTGGGAGCATGCATGCTTCAAACGGGGCTGTGAGCAATGCTCGCTGCAACGCAGCACCCCTGCAACACTAGCAGTGATGCCAGTCCGAGTAGGGGTGAGTGCGCATGTGTGTGCACACACTGGCCAGCCACTCACATGGCCCGGTGGCCAACAGGCCATGACTTGGTATTGGGACACAGCCCACAGGTTGGGGACCCCTGTGATATAGGGTTTCCTGCCTGGGCAAGGAGTTGAACTGGAAGGTCCCTTGCAACTCTGTTATTCCCTTGCAACTTATGGGAGCACCTGCTGCCGGCATCAACGTCCCTTCGTCCAGTGCGCTCCCACAGAGAGGGCCTCCTCAGGGTGCCTCCGATCAAAGAATGCCGATTGGTGGCCCCCAGGGGGAGGGCCTTCTCTGTGGGCGCGCCAGACCTTTGGAACCGTTTACCGGTTGAGCTCCGGATGGCTCCTGACCTTCGCTCCTTCCGCCGTGACCTAAAAACTTATTTATTTGAACAAGCCGGCCTTGTCTGATGGGTTTGGGGTATTTTAATATTAATTTTATTAACTTTTTTGTAATTGGGCTACATTATTTAATTCTTTCTTAACTTTTGTACATTGTATTTTTATTATATTTATTGCCCTGTATACCGCCCTGAGTCCTTCAGGAGGGGCGGTATAGAAATTAAATTATTATTATTATTATTATTATTATTATTATTATTATTATTATTATTATTATTATTATTATTATTGTTGTTGTTGTTGTTGTTGTTGTTGTTGTTGTTGTTGTTGTGTTACATCCACCCACCAGGATGGGAAGGCTGGGCTTCTTACAAGTCCCATCCCATAGATTAGGGAGGTAGAGTACATCTGGTGGGATTTCTTAGTGCTGGCTGCTTTTCTATGGAACATCATCCCCCTGAGGTATGCTTGGCCTCCATCCTCTTCTTTTTCTAAAGACCTTCAAAACGCAACTTTGTCAGAGGGCCTGGGACGACCAATGGAGACGGACCTGATCGAACGGTTGATTGGATTTGTGTTGTTGCTGCCATAGGGTGGGGTATTTAAATGGGTTTTATTAGAGTATAAGGTGTTTTTTGTGGTCATGCCGGCCACATGACCACGGAGACGTCCTCGGACAAGCGCTGGCTCTTTGGCTTTGAAACGGACATGAGCACCGGCCCCTAGAGTCGGAAACGACTAGCACGCATGTGTGGGGGAACCTTTACCTTTACCTTAAGGTGCTTTTTAAAAAAAAATGTTTTGCAAGTTTGCCTGCAGTCACCTATGTGTGAGCTGTGTGGCTATATAAATTTGTTTGAGAAAGAATAGAATAGAATAGAATAGAATAGAATAGAATAGAATAGAATAGAATAGAATAGAATAGAATAGAATAGAATAGAATAGAATAGAATAGAATAGAAGGTGGAAGGGACCTTGGAGGTCTTCTAGTCCAGCCCCCTGCTCAAGCAGGAAAACCTATACGATCTCAGATAAATGACTCTCCAGTCTCTTCTTAAAGACCTCCAATGATGGAGTGCCCACAATTTCTGGAGGCGTTCCACTGGTTAATTGTCCTCGCTGTCAGGAAATTCCTCCTTCATTCCAGGTTGTTTGTCTCTTTGATCAGTTTCCAACCGTTGTTTCTCGTCCTTCCCTCTGGTGCTTTGGAGAATAACCTGACCCCCTCTTCTTTGTGGCAGCCCCTCAAATACTGGAATACTGCTATGATGTCACCCCTATTTCTTTTTTTCTTTAGACTTTGTTGTTGTTGTTAGTTGCAAAGTCGTGTCCGACCCATCGCGACCCTATGGACAATGTTCCTCCAGGCCTTCCTGTCCTCTACCATCTTCTGGAGTCCATCTAAGCTCACGCCTACTGCTTCAGTGACTCCATCCAGCCACCTCATTCTCTGTCGTCCCCTTCTTCTATTGCCCTCAATCTTTCCCAGCATTAGGCTCTTCTCCAGTGAGTCCTTCCTTCTCATTAGGTGGCCAAAGTATTTGAGTTTTAGCTTCAGGATCTGGCCTTCTAAAGAGCAGTCAGGATTGATCTCCTCTAGGACTGACCGGTTTGATCGCCTTGCAGTCCAAGGGACTCGCAGGACTCTTCTCCAGCACCATAGTTCAAAGGCCTCAATTCTTTGGCGCTCAGCCTTTCTTATGGTCCAACTTTCACTGCCATACATTGCAACTGGGAAGACCATAGCCTTGACTATACACACTTTTGTTGGCAGGGTGATGTCTCTTTAGACTAGCCAAGCCCAAACAATAATAAATATATCTATCTTACCTCCAAGAAGATTCAGAGGATGAATTCACTACGTTATACTCCAGGGGTGGGCAGCTGTGGCAAATTTAGATTCTGTGGACTTCAACTCCCAGAATTCCTGAGCTACCCATGGTGCTCTCTCTTTTTCTCTCTCTCATTTTCATGAATTTAGAAGCCATCCTGTTTCTGAATATTTGGGGCAGTTTACACTTAAGAGCAAGAAGAACGCCTATAAACAGATCATAGACCTCTAGACAAGAAAAGCCAAAAAACAGGGAAAACTTTAAAATAATAACTACTCAGTAGAAAAAGGGTGGAAGATATAATTGTATGTTTTTCTTTTAATTGGTTTCTCTCTTGTATTTCTGTTTCTTATATTCTATGTTCTTGTTTGTTTTGAACATTTTGTTATGATGAAAAAAACGATATGGATATAGATATAGAGCTATGTAGTAAAAGTAGAGATAAGTAGATAGAGATAAGACATAAGTAGATAACAAAAGGAAAAAAAAAGATAAAAAACCCCACCAAACACAACAACCACAAGACTCATCAACTGGCAATACTTATAGCCACATTCCCAGGATTTGACTGTTAATTCAGCCACGTCTCATAATGTATCCAAGTGGGTGAGAGACTTCAGATGAAATATGAGAACACAATAAATACTGTATTAAATATTAATTGAGCTTGCCAGTTGTTTAAAATATGAGCATGACAGCATCTAGGGGTAAGGGAATCTGTCTTGAAAACAGAGTTACAGATAGAATATAGAAAGGGAAGAATAAAGAATAAAAAAAGGAGAAGAGCTGAAGAGGTGAGTGGTTGTCCTGCAAATGGGAATTCCAATTTTTTTGGACAAAGGGCTCCATATCTTTTTTTGATGAATGGTATTTACAACTTCCTTCCTTCCTTCCTTCCTTCCTTCCTTCCTTCCTTCCTTCCTTCCTTCCTTCCTTCCTTCCTTCCTTCCTTCCTTCCTTCCTTCCTTCCTTCCTTCCTTCCTTCCTTCCTTCCTTCCTTCTGAGGGGAGATGTTACTTGATGCTTCTTTTGTAAGCGTATTTTAGCATCTCCTGAATAATAATAAAAATGTGTAACAAAATCTGGAATGGGCGCCATCTTGTGGCAGCAGAGTTGTATAACGTGGAAGGCCGCTTATTCCTTCAAGCGGGACATTCATGCCGAGAGCTCACAAGAGCTCTTCAGAAAACAAAGCACTGAAACAGAGGCTTTACTGCCTGTGAGTACAAATTTTCACAGAAACAGAGATAGAGTTCTCCCCCCCACTGCAGTGTGCTGTTTCCCGACCCAATGAATTCCCAGACATGTGAACTGCAACTCCCAGGATGCCAAGCTGTGATTGTATTACCCAAGGAATTCTAGGACTTGAAGTTCACCCATTGGGATTTGTTGAGAAACACCACTTTGGAGAAATAGGGAGGTGAAATCTTTTGCCATTCAACTCATGGTCTCCAATCTCATTAAGCTAGTGGTAAAGGATGATGGGTACTGTGGTTCTGCAATATTCGGAGAGCCACAGAGTTTTTCACCTCTTATTTGTTGTTAATTTTTGGATGAACAAATTCCTCTGGAAACTCTCAAATTAGTACCAAATTGTGCTCATTTCTCCCATGGGTTCAGGAGAACCCAGTTAAACCCAGGGAAAATCAGTAAAGATAGACAGGTACTCTAAAAGAAAAAGTGCTTTGGGTCCTTCCTTCTTTCCTCCCTTCCTTCTTTCCTCCCTCCCTCCCTCCCTCCCTTCTTTCCTTCCTTCCTTCCTTCCTTCCTTCCTTCCTTCCTTCCTTCCTTCCTTCCTTCCTTCCTTCCTTCCTTCCTTCCTTCCTTCCTAGAATAGCAAAGCAATAGCAATAGTACTTAGACTTATATACCGCTTATATACAATTCTCAAATGAATCTGGCTTCCTCATTCACTTGGCTTGTCATAAGGCTGCAAAAGTTGATTGCGTGACCCTGGCACACTGCAACTGTCATAGATACAAACAAGTTGCCAAGCATCCAAATTTTGATCCCGTGACCATGAGGATGCTGCAAAGGTTGTAAGTGTGAAAGATGGTCATAAGTGACTTTTTTTTTGCCCCCAGTGCTGTTATAACGTTGAACGGTTAGTAAATTAAGTCGAGAATTATTTGTATATGCTCTGCGACTCAGTTCAAAACTCATGAGTTGTTTTTTTTTAGTGAACTAAGTGGCTGCACCGGCAATGCTCTCTTCTTTCTGATAAATGTGTTTAGGTGGCCACATTTCTAATTTCAGCTCTGGGCACCCTGCCTGGATGTTCTGCTTTAATTGTGTCTCATTGCATAACCTCGGTCACTTTGATGTGGCTTTGGTTTATTTATACCCACACCCTCTTAGTAAATAATGATCACTGGTCCAGAAGCTTTTGCAGCTCACAGAACTGGTTTTATACCTCCTCTTTGGTTGAGTTAAACATCATTTTTTTAAAAAGTCTCTGGGATACCTTGAGAGTCACTACAGCCATGCTACCTGGGGACTATGGATTTAGGGCAGATTGGCACAGCAGCCTAAGAAGCATGTCTTCCAGCTGTTCCTGGTTGTTCCTGAAGATGATTGAAAGAATCCCATTTTCACGGCAGGGATTTGCAACATAGCCAAGCTGGTGTTCAGTCCAGACTGTGGCCAACACAGGCCCCAATTCGTTAAGAATGCAGAGGAGAGCACCAAAGCTCCAGGGGTCTGGAGCCTAAACCATACAATGAATGATTAAGGGAATAAGGTAGGTCTAGTCCAGGGGTCAGCAACCTGAAACAGTGAAAGAGCCACTCGGAACCGGTTCCCTCACAAAAGGAAAAACTGGGAGCCGCAAAAAATGTGTGCGCATGTGCGTACATGCGTGCATGCGCAGAACAGGGTTTGACTGAAGAGTGGAGACAAGGCGAGATATGCACCTACCCTGCATATTTGAATTGATTGGTTGAATTTTTTTAGTCCCACTTTTTTTTGGGGGGGACTGCACATGGCAGAGGACTGGGAGCCGCAGGAGACGGCTGAAAGAGCCGTATGTGGCTCCGGAGCCGCGGGTTGCAGACCTGTGGTCTAGTCTAATAAAGAGAAGTACTAGGGTTGACATAATAGTTCCAATCTCTCAGGGGCTGCCCCAACAAAGAGGTGGGTCAAGCTATTCTCCAAAGTGCCTGAAGGCAGGACAAGAAGCAACGGAGGGGAAACTAACCAAGGAGAGAAGCAACGTGGAACTAAGAAGGAATTTCCTGACAGTTAGAACAATGAAGCAGTGGAACAACTTGCCTCCAGAAGTTGTGGATGCTCCAACACTGGAAGTTTTCAAGAAGAGATTGGGCAGCCATTTGTCCAGAATAGTATAGGGAGGTTGGACTATAAGGCCTTCAAGGTTCCTGTTGTGTACTGGGTTTCTTGCAAGCAGGAGACGAGGTGAGAGAGTTCAGGCAGGAACATTGCTTTATTGAATAACAGGAACTGAACTAGTAACCAAGGCTTCTACGCAGCTATTTATACTGCTGGCCACTAGGCGGCGGGCAATAGGTTTGAAGGAACCTATTCCCTCCCTAGAGCCAACCAATGGTCGTCCTGGAGACTGCCCGTCTGAGAGGCCAGCGACCGTTACACAGACTCTCCAATTAAGCAATCTCAAACAGCATTCAAAGACACGTGGTCCAGTTCAAGTAAAACAGGCCCAATACATTACAGTTCCTTCCAACCCTGTCAATCTATGTTCTATGTTCTGCCCTTCCCATTGGCTGGCTTCTGTCTGGAACACATTTCCCAGTTCCTGCTTTCTCTGTTTAGGGGTTGTTCCCTTCACACTCATCCCTGTTCTTTTCTTTCATGTTCCCAGATCTTTGCCCATGTGAAGGCCTTTGCATTCCCTTCCCACATTCTTGCTTTTGATACAAGTACAAACATTTCTCTCTCCCCCCCTTCCTTTGTTGTACCCTTCTTGCTTTGAAGCTGAAAAGATTAAAGCAAGAGGAACAGGTTGTTCCTCCATTCCTGTCTTTCATGGTCAATCTGTGGAAACCTTAGGGCAAGACAGAATGGATGGTTCTGCTTCATAGAAGCAAAGTAGCATTCAGTGAAATTCTGTAGCTTTCTTCCAACGTCCCTGCACATAAAGCTTGCCTTTCTCATGACATTCGATCCTTGTGGTATAGAACGCACAGAATGGAAAGAAAAGAAACGTATAATAGAATAACAGAATAACAGAGTTGGAAGGGACTTTGGAGGTCCTCTAGTCCAGGATATCTGAGGGAACACCTGCTGCCGGCATCAAGTGCCCTTCATCCAGTGCGCTCCCACAGGGAGGGTCTGCTCAGGGTGCCACCGGTAAGAGATTGCCGGCGGGTAACACCCAGGGGGAGGGCCTTCTCAGTGGGGGCGCCTGCCCTCTGGAACCAGCTGCCAGTGGAGCTGAGGACTGCCCCCGACCTCCGTTCATTCCGCCGGGGCCTGAAGACCTGGCTCTTCGAGCTCTCTGGCCCAGGCTGAGGATTAATTTATTTTAATTGGGGTTTTATTTATACAGGGATAAATTTAATCTTTTTTAAACTTGGTTTTTAACTTTTGTATTTTTGGTTTTTAATTACCCTGTAAACTGCCCTGAGTCCTCCGGGAAAGGGCGGTATATAAATGTAATAAAATAAAAATAAAAATAAATAAATAAATAAACCCCTTGCTCAAGCAGGAAACCATTTCAGAAAAGTGGTAGTCCAATCTCTTCTTAAAAACTCCAGGGTTGAAGCACCCACAACTTCTGGAGTCAAGTTGATCACACGACCCCAGGACACCGTAGCCGTCATAAATATGAGTCAGTTGCCAAGGATCTGAATTTTGATCACGTGTCTGTGGGGATGCTGCAATGGTCACAAATGGGGAAAAAACGGTCACATGCCACTTTTTTCGGTGCTATGGTAACTTTAATGGTCACTAAGTGAATGTAAGTTGAAGACTACCTGTAAACAGTTCAGTTCTGAAAAACAAAGCAAAAGCAGTCAGAAATTTTCTTTTACTGGATAAAAGCGTTTGTTATGTTAAGCTGCCAACTATAACACTTTCTAACTGCATCTCTATAAATCAGTGATACAGCTTTGAAGACTAGCTAAAAGGAACCTGAAATAAGAAGAAAAGCAAAAAGCAAAAAAAGGAGAGAGAGAGAGAGAGAGAGAGAGAGAGAGAGAGAGAGAGAGAGAGAGAAGTGGTTTGTGGTGCTCCAGCAAAATGGTTTTCAGGTGGGCTCAAAATGTCAAGGTTTTATTTGGGGGAGAAGAATGAATTTCATTTTGTCTCTGTGGACTTCAGGATGTCAGCTGGAACTATTGCAAGAGATGGTCTATAAACACAGGATCCTCTCTTCCTTTTTTTGGGAGAGACGAGAGAATTAAGCTGGATTTTTCAGAAGAGGTTGGTTGAATGTACATTCTGAACATACCACATGGTTGCCTGAGCATCGTTAATTTTGACATAGACACAATCAAAAGACAGATTGAACTAATTTATCCATCCTGAAGGTAGGCGTCGATAAAAGAAATGGAGATTTCAGCCAGATGCTGTTTCTACCTCTTTTATACAAGCTTTGATCTCACATCTGTTTCCGCTTCTGATGTCCAAAGTCTGATCAGACAAGCTGCTAGACTCCTACCATCTAACTTACAGAATTAAACAGAGTTGGAAGGGATATTGGAGATCTTCTTGTCCAACCCACTGTTCAAGCAAGATACCATTCCAGACAAATGGCTGTCCATTCTTTTCTTGAAAACCTCCATTGAGGGAGCGCCCACAACTTCTGGTGTTTGGTGTCACTGGAAAGTCTGTAACCTTGAAGTAGCATTTAAGAGTCCAGGCCAGGGGTCTTCAAACTTGGCCCTTTTATGACTTGTGGACTTCAATTCTCAGAATTCCTTAGCCAACATACCTGGCTGAAGAATTCTGGGAGTTGAAGTCCACAAGTCATAAAAGGGTCAAGTTTGAAGAGCCCTTCCCTAGACCATTTCAGACAAATGACAGTCCAGTCTCTTCTTAAAAACCTCCAGTGATGAAGCACCTACAACATCTGATGGCAAGCTGTTCCCCTGGTTAATTGTCCTCACGGTTAGGAAGTTTCTCCTTAATTTAGTGCTGATCATTAGCTGGATAGAGGCATGAGCAATAAATCTGCTTATTTATGGAACTTAACATGCGGTCCTGATTTTTTTGTGCCTGATCCACTCCTTTGAAATCCTTTCTATGCAGCTGCCACAGGAAGCTCCCAAGAATGCTGTTGTGCAGAAGACAAAGTGCTAATTGTAGGCTAATATATACCAAAAAGGGAACAACTCATAAATCTAAATAATTGATATAAGGCAGCACATGATTGGACACCCTGGTGCCTTCTGCCTATGTTTCACTTCAATATCCAATTTAAAGTGATATCGATTCCAAGACTAATGTAATAATAGGAGAGGATAGCAGAAGATAATGCAATAATTTTGATAAAAAGTAAGCGAAAGCATTTGAAAACATTCAAAGGTGGGAGTGCAAATCTGTGCAGGGACTATATATGAACGTACGTTCCCTCGCTTTTTTACCGCAGCACCAATTTCCTTCTGTTTGTCTTTCCATGGGATTTAAGGGGTGACAATACCAGGAAAAGCAAAATATCCACCTTGCAACCAAAGAACTGCAAGAACACTGATACTCTTACAATCCATTCATATGAGGGAGACCCCACTTGGAATATTGCATCCAATTTTGGTTGCCACGATATAAAAAAGATGTTGAGACTCTAGAAAGAGTACAGAGAAGAGCAACAAAGATGATTAGAGGACTGGAGGCTAAAACATATGAAGAACAGTTGCAGTAATTTGGTAAAAAGGTAAAGGTAAAGGTTCCCCCGCACATGCGTGCTAGTCATTTCCGACTCTAGGGGCTGGTGCTCATCTCCGTTTCAAAGCCGAAGAGCCAGCGCTTGTCCGAGGACGTCTCCATGGTCATGTGGCCAGCATGACTAGACGCCAAAAGCGCACGGAACGCTGTTACCTTCCCACCGGAGTGGTCCCTATTTTTCTGCTTGCATTTTTACGTGCTTTCGAACTGCTAGGTTGGCAGAAGCTGGGACGCGTAACAGGCGCTCACTCTGTTATGCGGCACTCGATCCACCAAACTGCCGACCTTCTGATCAACAAGCTCAGCGTTCTAACCCACTGAGCCACTGCATCCCTCAGTAATTTGGTATGTCTATTCTAATGAAGAGAAGGACTAGGGGTGACATGATAGCTGTGTTCCAATATCTCAGGGGCTGCCCCAAAGGAGAGGGAGTCAAGCTATCCTCCAAAGTGCCTGAAGGCAGGACAAGAAGCAACGGATGGAAACTAATCAAGGAGAGAAACAACCTAGAACTAAGGATGAATTTCCTGACAGTTAGAACAATTAATCAGTGGAACAACCTGCCTCCAGAAGTTGTGGGTGCTCCAATACTGGAGGTTTTTAAGATAAGATTGGGCATCTTTTTGTCTGAAATGGTACAGGGTTTCTTGCTTGAACAGGGGGCTAGACTAGAAGGCCTTCAAGGAACCTTCCAATTCTGTATTCTGTTATTCTTTTCTCCTTTGGAAGACATTTTGAAAAAGGAAAAAGAGGTTTACCACCCATAGGATTTTGAGCCTGCTCTTCTGTCCAGTGCCCAAATCTTTTCATGAAAGAGGTACAGGAGAAAGTAGACCAAAAGGAGATGCAATCTATGGCCTCTGCTCTTTGTGGAAACTTGAACACTACACTCTGGGCTGCAGGCTTGCCTGGCTGGGGAATTCTGGAAGTTGGATTCTACATATCTTAAAGTTGCTAAGGTAGGAATGCTCTGGTTTAGAAGCTGACTTTGCTGGGGGGAACCATATAATTTTTCTTAATAAAAAAATAAATCAATATCAAAGAAGAATAGTTGACAGTGAGATTAGTTAGCTTGTGGTTATATTTGGAGAATTGACCCATTGTCTTAACAGACTATATGAACAAGACCATTGCATTAAGACTGACAACAGATCATTTAATGACCATTCAAAGTTACAACGGCACTGAAAAAAGTGAGTTATGACTGTTTTTCACAGTTACGACCCTTGCAGCATCCCTCCGGTCATGTAATCCAAATTCAGACATTTGGCAACCGACTCCTATTTATGACAGTTGCAGCGTCCCAAGAACACGTGATCCCCTTTTGTGACCTTCTGACAAGCAAAGTCAACGGGGAAGCCAAATTCTTTTACCAACTGTGACTTAACAACTGCAGTGATTCTCTTAACAACGGTGGCAAGAAAGTTTGTAGAATGGGGTTAAGCTCCTTGAACAACTATTTTGCTTAGCAAAAAAATAAAAAATAAATCTTGGGTTCAACTGTGGCCATAAGTTGAGGACTACCCGCATGGTTTCTTAGTATGGCCATACCAGATGCAGGACTTCTCTTTTGAGACCCTTGCTTTAATACCTCCTGCATGGCCGTACTGTAGAATTTGGAGGCAGGTCATTGGAAGAACAGTGTTTTTCCCCGTCCCTATTTACAACTGTCTCAGTAGTAAAATGTATGGCTGTGAGAGATGGTTCATAAGGAAGGTGTCAACTTCTAAACAACCCTGCCTGAAGCCATTCTTTTTCATTTCTCAGTTGCCACACAAATGGAGGGGGTGTGTGGGTGGAGGATTGGTTTAGCTACGCTGTGCCAGACACAACAGAAGATGGCTCCTGTGGGAACCAAGGTCACCTCCCACAGGTGTTGGCTGACAAGAGAGGCAATATCCAAGGAGCCCGCCAGCTGTATTAACTGGCCAACATGATCTGTGACCCTTGGGGGGGGAAGGGAAGCATTTATTCTTTTTATTATACTATGTGAGGGAATTTGGTTAGAGTTGGTTTTGCACTGAGAGTGCCGATATGATGTACCCAATAAAGGAACACTTTGAGGAAACTTTGAGCCTCGGTGTCCTGGCTGATTGGGTTCGTTACTCAGGAACCTTAACAGAAGGCTGAGCACCTTCAAAGAACTGATGCCTTCGAATTGTGGTGTTGGAGAACTTGAGTCCCTTGGACTGCAAGGAGATCCAATCAGCCAATCCTAAAGGAAATCAGCCTTGACTGTCCTTTGGAAGGACGGATGCTGAAGCTGATGCTCAAGTACTTTGGCCACCAAATGAGAAGAAAAGATTCATTGGAGAAGAACCCTGATGTTGGGAAAGAAGGAAGGCAAAAGGAGAAGGCGATGACAGAGGATGAGAAGATTGGGCAGTGTCATCAACACAGTGGGCATGAATTTGAGATCCGTGGTGGCACAATGGTTAGAATGCAGTATTGCAGGCAAACTCTGCCCACAGCTAGGAGTTTGATCCTGTCCGACTCAAGGTTGACTTAGCCTTCCATCCTTCTGAGGTCGGTAAACTGAGGACCCAGATTGTTGGGAGCCAATAGGCTGACTCTGTAAACTGCTTAGAGAGTACCGTAAAGCACTGTGGAGTGGCATATAAGTCTAAGTGCTATTGCTAACTTCAGGGGAGGACAGGAGAGTCTGGCATTCTGTGATCCATGCAGTGGTGGGATTCAGCCAGTTCACACCACTTCAGCAGAACCGGAAGCTAATTTTTTTGTTGCTTAGGCCCAGAACAGACTTCTGGAAGCGACATCCATGCAGAGAACCGGTTGTTCACATATTTTAACCCCACCACTGGATTCATGGGTTTGCAAAGAGTCGGACACGACTTAGTGACTGAACAGCAACAAATTTCCAAATGCTTTTTGCGGGATAGGATGTGATTTTTTTTACAGAGATCTTGTTTGGAGAGGAATAAAAAAGAAAGCCCATATTATTCCCCTCTTGATTACTGTTCAGATCCCTATTCCTCGCCTCCCCCCCTTACTCATTGAGGATGTATACAATGGTGCTCAAAAGTGAAATCAAAAGTTTTGTTGACATGCGCTACTACCCTTGCATTCTGGCTTTGTTCTCCCTTATAAAAGCAAGCCTTCTTACAGAGTTATTTTCCAGTTTGACTGCTCTCTCATCTAAAGCAAATTAAGCCCCCCAGCACTGTCTCTGGACTTCCCACTGCTCTGAAAAATGAAACATGCTTGATGATACTGAAATGCTTTTCCATCTGAATTAAGAGACACAGGATGATGTTTTAAACAAATTCAAAGCTCAGCTAAGCTATCCAAAATGTTTTTTTAAAAAAAGATGCGCATGTAATGATTTGCACTGGTGGGACCATTAATTTTTAATTCACTAATCAGTTAAAAGGGGATGAGGGTTCAGAACAGACTCTTTATGAATTGCCCTTGAATATCTAAAATATCTAGAATCATAGGATTGAAAGGGACCTGGGAGGTCTTCTAGTCCAACCCCTGTTCAAAACAGGAGTCCTTATACCATCAAATCCCTCAAGGGATTCCAGTGATAACTGCATGTCTATTTTAACTTTGATCAAATAAACCAGCTTTATGTTCCTTGTTCTAGAGCACCTGTAAGGAAAAAAAAGATTAAAAAGTGGGGTGGGTAAAATCGGTCCACTGTCTGCTCTTGATTCTTGTGGAATGTAGACATACAATTTGCAAATTAAATGAGGAAGGGATTAACATACGGCAAACATTTAAACGAAGTCGTATGCAAAAAATGCTGGGATAAATAAACAAAGCCTCTTTCAGATGTTTTAAAGCAGCTGCACCTTTTGCAAAACTTACTGGGCTGCTCGAAAATCTATCCCTGGTTATTTGTGTTTGCTTGCACAGTTTTGTTTTGTTTTGTTTCACTCTCAGGGAGTGTGCACACTTGCTTCCTGGGGCATTTTTGAAAGCAGCCGTGATAACAATGCAAGTGACGAGACTGCAGAGCACTTTGAAGACAAGGAAGCAAGGGGGAAGGAACGAAGGTGAAGGAGGAAAGAGGAGGAGGAAAGAAAGAAGGGAGGGAGGAAGGAAGGAGAAAAAGAAGGGAAGAAGGGAGGAGAATCAGGAAACAAAGTGGAAGGAAGGAGAAGGATGAAAGAAGGGAGGAAGGAGGGAGGGAGGGAGGAAGGAGAAAAGGAAGGGAAGAAGGAAGGAGGGAGGGAGGAAGGAAGGAGAAAAGGAAGGGAAGAAGGGAGGAGTAATCAGGAAACAAAGTGGAAGGAAGGAGAAGGAGGTAAGAAGGGAGGAAGGAGGAAGTGAGGGAGGAAGGAGAAAAGGAAGGGAAGAAGGGAGGAGGAAACAATGGGGAAGGAAGGAGAAGGAGGAAAGAAGGGAGGAAGGAGGGAACAAGTGGGAAGAAGGAAAGAGGGAGGAGGAAAGAAGGAAGGGAGGGGGAAGGAGGAAGGAAGGAGCTAAATTAATCTTGTTCATCCATGTAAACTAAACTTACACTGCAAAAGATCACGTTCAATCAACTGAAGCTTCCTTGCTTTGCTATGTCATTTTTATTGGAGATCTGGAGCATTATTGTACCTTCCCTCTAAAATTGCCATACAAAAGGCATTGAAATGGGATTTGATGACATATATATACTGTATGTAAATTTTTTGGATTGCTAACAAAGAATTAAAGGGAGACTAATATGGCCATTTCAAACTCATTTGTTCTCATCAGTCAGCCATACCCTTCTGAGATTCGAACCTGGGCCGAATGCACATTAGGCAATTGTTCTAACCCTTAGGCCACAGGCTCTTTCTCGCTTTGTTAGCTGAGAGACAAGGGAGATATGTGTTAAGTGTTTGTTAAGTATTTTAGAATACCTTGCTAGGCCCCAAACACAGGACTGGCTGACTGATGAGAACAAATGAGTTTGAAATGGCCATATTAGTCTCCCTTTAATTCTTTGTTAGCAATCCAAAAAAAATTTACACAAATATGAGCTGTCACTGTTGTGACTACAGCCTGTGGATGGCCTTGGGTTAGGCTGAAACAGGCAATAAGATTGGTCCCGTGTTTGGGGCCTAGCAAGGTATTCTAAAATACTTCACACACACACACACACACACACACACACACACACATGTGTGTGTGTGTATGTATGTATGTATATGTATGTATGTATATACTGTATATATATATAAAAGCACAAAGTGTCTGGTGATCTCTTAAGGACTGGTCAAACCTTGTAATTAATTTTGGATTTCTATTTCTTCAACCTGCAGCTGCATAAGCTTCTTGGCTTTTGAAGTCAGAAAGTAACATAGGCCATAGGGGGACAATTGTCCTTGTGATGATTTTCTGCCAAGTCTTGCCTATCCGATGCTATCAGTGGAAACAGCTCCTTTAGAATCAGGCTGAACTTTGTTGTTAGCTGCGAAGTCGTGTCCGACCCATCGTGACTCCATGAACAACGTTCCTCCAGGGCAGGCCTTCCTGTCCTCTACCATCTTCTGGAGTCCATTTAAGCTGAACTTTAGGGAAGCGAATAAAAGCTCCTTGCCAGATTTGAACTCAATAGTTCAGAACTTATAATAGACAAGCTTCATCTGAAATGCTTCCCAGTGTTATGAATAAAGATCTTAAAAAAAAATCTTAACACTTAGTAAGGACTGAAGTTGAAGAAAAACCTAACTATGCCTCATACAGAAGTTGTGTAACTGATTTTGTAGCAAAGAGTTGAAAGAGCAATGAGGATAAAATCCTGCCCTATATATGGATTTTTTAAATCTTCATTCACTTCCCAGAGTTCTTTAGCAGTTTAGTGGCTGTATATATATACACACACATACAAGATTAATATAAATTAAAATAATAATTGGCACCCTTTTTATGGCTTAGAAATAGGCTTAATTATTCTTGGGAACTGAGGAAAAGTCCTATTTACTTTTTTGGGAAGTCTGGTATTTGAAAATTTAGATAGTTCTATGGCTGGATTATCTCTATAACATCTATGAAATTTGGTGCTGTTGGACAAGACCACCAGTTGTTTTACCAACTGCATTGTGTTGGGTAAAGCCTGAAGTACCATCCTGTATGAGGACAAGCAGATAAATCCTGGGGATGGGGTCAAGAGAGGAATCAGCCTGGAGTTATTACATTACTACAGACAGCTCAAGACACAAACCCTCTTGAATTCCATTAACTCTTATCTAGCACCAACTTAAGGCTGGCCATTAGTTGACTAGATTCTTGCATATAGGCTTAAGCAGTAAATCAGCTTCCCTGTAAATTTATTTATTTATTTATTTATTTATTTATTTATTTATTTATTTATTTATTTATTTATTGAATTTCTATACCGCCCTTCTCCCGAAGGACTCAGGGCGGTGTACAGGGCAATAAAAGCATTACATACAAAAGTTAAAAATAAGATTAAATTAATTAAGCCCTAACAATAAATAATTAAAAATACCCCAAACCCTTAAACCAGGCCGGCCTGTTCAAATAAATAGGTTTTCAGATCACGGCGGAAAGAGCGAAGGTCGGGAGCCATCCGGAGCTCAACCGGTAATTGATTCCAAAGGGCTGGCGCACCCACAGAGAATGCTTTCCCCCTGGGGGCCGCAAGCCGACACTCTCTGACCGACGGCACCTTGAGGAGGCCCTCTCTGTGGGAGCACATAGGATGAAGGGAAGATGACGCCAGCAGCAGGTGCTCCCGTAATTTATTTATTTATTTATTTATTAAATTTTTATACCGCCCTTCTCCCGAAGGACTCAGGGCGGTGTACAGGGCAATAAGTATTAAAAGACAAAATACAAAAGTTAAAAAACAATTAAATGTTATGCCCGATATATACAGTAATTAAAAAACATGTTTAAACCCCAACCCCAACCCCATCAAACCAGGCCAGTGCTAGTCTTGATGTGCATGCCCAAGATGGCGGACGTGCTGGGCTGAGCTCCGTGGAGAGTTCCCAGTTTTTGGCGTCCGCGGTGGTCTTTCGGGGTCCGACGGGTCCGCAGAGATGTATTTTTCTCTGTGTGGAGGTTTGGAGGGATGAATGATCTGAGAAGAAAGATTGCCGGCATTTTCGTTGGAGTTGCAGCCCTCCATTTCGATCTCCATCTGAGAGCTTCGGCATTTTTTTTGGAGGTCCCGGTGGAGCTGGGAGGAGCCGCGGCTTGGAGGGCTCTGAGAAGTTGATCTTCGGAGCCGATAGAGCCGCGGCCTAGAGTGGCCTCCGGAATTGCCGTATGCCTGTGGAATGGAGGATGCCCGGTGTTGCTGCGGAGCATCGGGCTGAGAGTTGAATGGGAGCGTCATGTCGGCTTATGGTTTCTTCGCGGTCTGTTTTCAGTGGTTATCTGAGGCTGTTTTACGCCCGTTTTCGGCGGAGGAGACCTACGGCTGGCATTGGACTGTTGGACTGTTGGCGCTTTGTGTTGCTGGCCGGACGACATGGGTTAGCTCGTGCCTTCTACGTTCTGGCCATTTGGACTTCAGTTGCCTGTTTTGGGGTCCATCCATCTGTTGTTCAGCCTCTCTTGCTCTCCCCGCTTTGAGAAGAACCGTGCTCTCCAATTTGAACATTGTCATCTCCAGGTTGTTATGCCTGGTAATTGCTGCTCTTCTTTCTCTTTCCCCCCATGGACCCACTGGACTTAGAAGGTCTTGGATGAGCCGCTGTGAGAGGGTGGCTCGGACGTACCATCACCTATACCAACCTATACCATCTGCTGCCTCCCTAGAGGTGAGAGATCTAGGGAGGTATGCCTTATTTGGGTTGGTATTCCGTCCGCTCCAAGATGGATTTGGGCCCTCCATGAGAGGGAGGTGCCTAATCTACTTTGGAAGTTACCTGAAAGGTACCCAGCTCAGTGGCAGGGAGCTGGTGGACTGGACATTTTCAACCTTCTTTTGTACATCTTCCTGATTGTCTGCCTATGGGACTGCCTGACTGGACCTACCCGGACAATGGTCCATTTGTTCTATTCTAGCACAGACTTATTTGCGCTCAGGGGTGCCCCCCCTTCCTGGGCGCGACCCGCCTTTGTTTCCATCGTTCCTCTTGATGACGGGCCCAATTATTGGGACCCCGAGAGATGGTCGGGCAGGGACAGGAGCCTCTATCACAAATTTAATAAGAGGACCCTGGTGTGCTTTTTAGCATTTTTTTGTGGGGTTAGGGAGGGGGGTGGGTTCACAGGTTTGGTTGGAAACTGGGGGGGTTCCACCAACCGTTACTCAGACCAGGCCTGGGATTGATCACGCCGTGATGGGGCTTGGGTTGGGTGCCTACGGGGCCCCAGAGCGGGGTGTGGGATTGCCTATTCCCACGGTGGTAGGGAATGGCCGCAGGTGCATGAACAGAGGGCCGTATCAACATCTGGGAGTGCGTCCCCGCTGTCTCCAAGCGGTGATGCACTCTGACCCTCTGATTTCGGCCCGTGGTACCGGGAGCGAGGATGAGCAGCCACCTGAGCTCAGGCTCGTGTATTTCAATGCCAGGTCCGTAACGAATAAGGCTCCTCTCATTCGTGAGTTGGTTGAGGAGTGAGTTGGGTAATCTGGACCCAAGCCATTTAGGACTTTATAGGTAATCACCAGCACCTTGAATCTCACCCAGAGGGCAACTGGAAGCCAATGCAGCTTGCAGAGAAGAGGTGTTACATGGGAGTATCGGGAGACCCCCATCACAACTCGCGTGGCCGCATTCTGCACCAGCTGAAGCCTCCGAGTGGTCCTCAAGGGCAGCCCCATGTACAGAGCATTGCAGTAGTCTATACGAGAGGTCACGAGCACATGAGTGACTGTACGCAGGGCATCCCGGTCCAGATAGGGTTGCAACTGGCGCACCAGGAGAACCTGGTCAAAAGCCCCCCTGGTCACAGCTCCTACATGGTCTTCCAAACTGAGCTGTGAATCCAGGAGGACACCCAAGTTGTGAGTCCTATCTACAGGGGGTAACACCTCACCCTCCATAGTTAAAGATGGAATGGAATGAATTTCCTGAGATGCTGGAACGTACAACCACTCGGTCTTGTCGGGATTGAGTCGAAGCCTGTTCCTCCCCATCCAGACCCGAACCGCCTCTAGGCAACGGGACATCACATCGAGGGCATCACTGGGGTTGTTTGGGGTAGAGATGAAAAGCTGGGTATCATCGGCGTACTGATGATACCCCACTCCAAAACCACGAATGATCTCACCCAGCGGCTTCATATAGATGTTGAACAGGAGAGGCGAGAGGACAGACCCCTGAGGAACTCCACAAACAAGAGGCCTCGAGGCCGATCTCTGCCCTCCTGTCAGCACCAACTGCGAACATCCCAGGAGGTAGGAGTAGAACCACTGGAGAACAGTGCACCCCACTCCCAATCCCCTGAGGCACCGCAGTAAGATACCATGGTCAATGGTATTGAAAGCCTCTGAGAGGTCTAATAGGACTAGGACAGAGGAACAACCCCTGTCCCGAGCCCGCCAGAGATCATTCACCAGCGCGACCAATGCCGTCTCTGTGCTATACCCGGGCCTAAAGCCCGATTGGTACGGGTCCAGATAATCCACTTCCTCCAGGAACAGAGGGAGCTGATGCGCCACCACGCTCTCTACAACCTTCACAAGAAAGCGAACGTTGGAGACCGGACGATAGTTATTCAAAATAGCCAGGTCCAGGGCAGGCTTCTTGAGGAGGGGCCTCACCACCGCCTCCTTCAAGGCGGCAGGAAAGCTACCCTCACTCAAAGAAGCAGTTATCACTGCCTGGAGCCAGCCTCGTGTCCCCTCCCGAGCCGCATAGACCAGCCAGGAGGGGCATGGGTCCAATAAACACGTGGTGGAGCTCAGCTTCCCCATGATCCTGTCCACATCTTCTGGAGTCACAGGGTTGAACTCTTCCCAGATAACATCACCAAGACCGCTCGTGTCACCTCCGTTAGACTCTGCCCAGTCAGAGTCCAGACTGGCCCGAATCCAAGCGATTTTGTCCACCAGATGTTGGCTAAACTCCTCGGCACGACCTTGCAAGGGCTCCTCCCTCACCTCCTGATTAAGGAGGGAGCGGGTCACCCTGAACAAGGCAGCCGGGCGATTATCTGCGGACGCGATGAGGGCAGCAAAGTAATTAGACTTTGCCGCCCTCATTGCCACAAGATAAGACCTCGTAGAGGACCTTAGTCGCAATCGGTCAGATTCAGACCAGCTGGATCTCCAACAGCTCTCTAGGCCCTGTCTCCGATGCTTCATCTCCCGGAGCTCAACGGAAAACCATGGAGCCCACTGGGATCTGCGCTGGGTCAGGGGCCGCATGGGTACAATGCAGTCGAGTGCCTCCATGGCTGCCCTTTCCCAGGCTTCCACCAAGGCATCGGCCGGGCTGTGAGCGAAGGCGGCAGGCGGGGACCCAAGCGCCACTTGAAACCGCTCAGGGTCCATTAGGCGCCTGGGGCAGAACCATCTTGTCAGTTCTGTGGCCCAGTGATGGGGGGGTGGCGAAATTATCGGGTGATCCTGCTTCATTGTGTCCGATATGTCTGGAGCTCCACTTGCAAAAAAAGCTTGTTCTTTACAGAACATGCTGAATGATGGAACTCTCATCTTTCATGAGATGGGGTGATGGCCACCAATTTATCTGGTTTTTAAAATGGGAATGGACGGGTTCATGGAAGATAGGGCTACCAATGGCTACAAGTCTAATTCCTGAATGATGGGTAGCATAGAGGCATGCCATGGGTGTCTGTGTGTAAATAAAAAAAAATGAATGAACCTTTGTTGTCAAAGTTCAACCATGTATACATTGAGATTGGCTGAGCCTCCCTTCATGCCCCCACCCCCCAACTTACAGTAACACAAACCCTCCATCTTATTACACCATGTGAACTAATTGCACAACACACCAGCCTCGCAAATCAATTATGCATAAAATTTATAAAAAAAAATCCCGTTCAAAAGCCTAACAGCCCATGGATAAAAGCTGTTCTTCAGCCTGTTGGTACGGCTGGCTATACTCCTGTATCTCCTACTCTCCTGGTAGGAGAGTAAAGAGGTACCGACCAGGGTGTGAGTCATCCCTGAGAATTTTCCTCACTCTTCCAAGGCAATGAGCCCTGGCGATGTCATCCAGTGGTGTCAGGGGACAGCCCACAATGTCTTGTGCTGTGCTCACCACCCTCTGTAATGCCTTCCTATCCGCGGCTGTCAGGCCAGCATACCAAAACACAATATCATACAAGAGGACGCTCTCTATAGTAGACCGGTAAAAGAGGGTCATTAGCCGTTGTTCTACCCTGTTCTTCTGCAAGACCCTAAGAAAGTGAAGCCTCTGTTGGGCCTTTCTGGCCACCTGGGTTGTATTAACTTTCCAGGTAAGATCTTCGCAGAGATAGACTCCCAGAAATTTAAAGGAGGAAACTCTCTCCACACAGTCCTCCCTGATGTAAAGTGGGGCAGCTTCCTTCTTTTTCCTCCGGAAGTCTAGCACCATTGGGGTCAAGTTCTGCTGCTTTGCACACTTGTAAAAAAATGGGGAGAGGGCTTCTCTATCCTATCTGGAAGGGCCCTGCCTGACATGTTCTGATCTACCCACTGATCCTCCCACTCCTTCTAATTTTATCTCTGTCAGCAAGGCCTTGAAGGTTCGTGTATTGTTTCAAAAACCTGGACAACTTATTTGATGAGAACTGATTGCAGGGGAGGAAAAGATACTTGTCAGCTTGCCATCTAAAAATAAAACAAGAGAACCAGGAGAGAGAGAGAGAGAGAGAGCTTGGTATTTAAGTAAACACCATCCTTCTATATTTTTAAAAAGCTCTTGATTGAAACAGGGTGATGCAGTTTGTACAAAGTTTTAAGGAGCTCCCACCCAGTTAAGGGTGCTGAGAATCCTCAGCCTAAAATCTGTGGAGTCTTTTAAGGCCTTTTCTCTTGGAGGCTTTTGTTTATTAGAAGGATTTTAGTAGAAGGAAGGAGTAGAAAGGAGAGCAAATGAGAATAACCAAGAGCTTGATGAAATGTTCAGCTGCATTTGAAGAGCAGCAGTTGAGAGTCTAAGTATATGGTATCAAAGGGGCTGTGCACCAGAGTGAATAGGACTCAGTGAAGACTTTAAAACACTTATAAAGGAGAACATTTGTAGCTCAGGGTTGAAATGAGGGATCCTGGATGCTGTCTGAGCTTGGTTGTTTTCTTTCAGCTGTTTAATTACCCAAAGAAGGTAACATCATCAGTACTGAAGATCCCAGCAAATGTTTGGAAAATCTGGGTACAGGGGTAACCTTTTTAAAGGGACCTTGGTGGTCTCCAAAATTGATTGCTTTCTTGCAATGTTTCATTACCCAAACTAATTAACGTCATCAACCCTAACCAACCTCGAAGAGCACCAAGGACCTCTCATTAAAACTCTTCTTTTGAATTTCCACCTTCCAGATCTTTTATCTCCACTATGAGCTAGGTCTGCATTGTATCTTTTGTGAGCCTTATACAAGCCACAGTGACAACTGGTGGCCACAGGTAGGAGAGTACAGCAGGCAACATCCACATCTTTGGAATAAGTCATTCAAGGGTGAATGGCAACCAGAGTCAGAAGAAGGGATGAGCACAAAGGAATGGGTTTTGGTTATTCTCATTTGTTCTCCTTTCTCCTCCACCAAAACCCTTCTAATAAACAAAAATCTCCAAGAGAAAAGAATGTAAAAGATTCCACAGATTTTAGGCCTCATCTGCTGAGAATTCTCAGAACATCCTAAGTAGGTAGATAGAAGCTTCTTAACACTTAGTACAATCTTTACAGAGGCATTCACGTGTTGGATCAAAAAAAAATCAAGATGGAGGTTGTGACTGTGGCTGAAGCCTCCCCCCCTTTTTTTATAAATGTTGGCCTTCCTTCCTTCCTTCCTTCCTTCCTTCCTTCCTTCCTTCCTTCCTTCCTTCCTTCCTTCCTTCCTTCCTTCCTTCCTTCCTTCCTTCTTTCCTTCTCCCCCTTTCTTTCTTCCCTCTTGCTTTCTCTTCTCTTCTCTTCTCTTCTCTTCTCTTCTCTTCTCTTCTCTTCTCTTCTCTTCTCTTCTCTTCTCTTCTCTTCTCTTCTCTTCTCCTCTCCTCTCCTCTCCTCTCCTCTCCTCTCCTCTCCTCTCCTCTCCTCTCCTCTCCTCTCCTCTCCTCTCCTCTCCTCTTTTCACTAAGCCAATGTCCAAATATCTATAATGGTCCAAGTGCCCTTTATACATTCCCACCAAACTTGCTATGAACCCCAGATACCCATTATCGCTATTATGCCGATCTATAGTAACCCAAAGGATTATTTTCTTAACACTAGACCAAGGAATCCATCCAGGACTTAAGTGCAGGTGTGGCAATGCTTGAGTCTTATGGAAAACAGCATGGAATGGTTAAAAAAGTGGATTGCTTTGCTGATTAGATCCTGCACAGAGCAGGAAGTTAGACTATTTATTTATTTATTTGTTAAATTTACTTGCTACCTATCTTGACGTAGGGCTACTTTAGCATCTAGATACTTCTTAGCTTTAGGATTCTTGAGCCTAGACTGGCTTTGTTGCTCTTCCTGAATTGTTAAACAAGGGGTGAGTGAGATTCCTAATGCCAAACTTGTCCTGGTCACTCCGAGTTTTTCCAAACATGGCCCAGTCTTGGTTTACTTGTTTGGTTGTTGAGGTTCTTGCCTTAATCACACTAATGTGGTTATCCTACATGTGTAGGTCTTAGCTGTGTTGTTGTTGTTAGTTGCGAAGTCATGTCTGACCCATCGTGACCCTATGGACAATGTTCCTCCAGGCCTTCCTGTCCTCTACCATCTTCTGGAGTCCATTTAGGCTCACACCTACTGCTTCAGTGACTCCATCCAGCCACCTCATTCTCTGTCGTCGCCTTCTTCTCTTGCCCTCAATCTTCCCCAGCATTAGGCTCTTCTCCAGTGAGTCCTTCCTTCTCATTAGGTGGCCAAAGTATTTGAGTCTTAGCTGTACCTAGGGCTTAATTCAGTTTTGATCCTTTACTTATTTTGTTTCAAAGAGAATATGAATAAATGAGGAAAGATTAATGCAGTATCTACTGTACCTATTCATTTGTATAATAAGCAATGCACCAAGCCAAATAAAACAGAGATGCCATGGAAATATAAGCTAAAATATTTCTTATTTTTTAAAAAAATATTTGCTGTAATATGCAGATAATCATTTTGCCTTCTAGGGGAGTCAAGCTAAATTATTGACTGGATGCCTCCTCCTCCTCTTCCAGTTCCTGTAATTTTCTTGACAGGATTTCAGAAGTGGTTTGCCATTGCCTTCTTCCTAACACTGAGAATGAGTGACTGGCCCAAGATCACCCAGCTGGCTTAGTATCTAAGGTAGGATTAAAGCTTATGGTCTGTACTCTGTTGCTTTACCCACTACAGCAAACTAGCTTGGATGCTTGTTTAACCTCACCGTTTATCTGCAGGATACTAGCTCATCTTGTGGATCGAGAACTACCAGAAGTACAGGCAGGATTTCGAAGAGGCAGAGGAACTAGAGATCAAATTGCTAACATACGCTGGATCATGGAGAAAGCTAGAGAGTTCCAGAAAAACATCTACTTCTGCTTCATTGACTATGCTAAAGCCTTTGATTGTGTGGATCACAACAAACTGTGGCAAGTTCTTAAAGAGATGGGAGTACCAGACCATCTTATTTGTCTCTTGAGAAACCTATATGTAGGCCAAGAAGCAACAGTGAGAACTGGACACGGAACCACTGATTGGTTCAAAATTGGGAAAGGAGTCCGGCAAGGCTGCATACTGTCGCCTTGCCTATTTAACTTATATGCAGAGCACATCATGAGAAAGGCAGGGCTAGATGAATCAAAAGTTGGAATTAAGATTGCCGGAAGAAACATCAACAACCTAAGATATGCAGATGATACCACTCTAATGGCAGAAAGTGAAGAGGAACTAAAGAGCCTCTTGTTGCGAGTGAAGAAGGAGAGTGCAAAATGTGGATTGAAACTAAACATTAAGAAAACCAAGATCATGGCATCTGGCCCTCTCAATTCCTGGCAAATAGATGGGGAAGAAATGGAGGTAGTGACAGATTTTATTTTCCTGGGCTCCAAGATCACTGCAGATGGGGACTGTAGCCAAGAAATTAAAAGACGCTTGCTCCTGGGGAGGAAAGCCATGGCAAATCTAGACAGCACACTAAAAAGCAGAGACATCACCCTGTCAACAAAAGTGCGTATAGTCAAGGCTATGGTCTTCCCAGTTGCAATGTATGGCAGTGAAAGCTGGACCATAAGAAAGGCTGAGCGCCAAAGAATTGAAGCCTTTGAACTATGGTGCTGGAGAAGACTCCTGCGAGTCCCTTGGACTGCAAGGCGATCAAACTGGTCAGTCCTAGAGGAGATCAACCCTGACTGCTCTTTAGAAGGCCAGATCCTGAAGCTAAAACTCAAATACTTTGGCCATCTAATGAGAAGGAAGGACTCACTGGAGAAGAGCCTAATGCTGGGAAAGATTGAGGGCAATAGAAGAAGGGGACGACAGAGAATGAGGTGGCTGGATGGAGTCACTGAAGCAGTAGGTGTGAGCTTAAATGGACTCCAGAAGATGGTAGAGGACAGGAAGGCCTGGAGGAACATTGTCCATAGGGTCGCGATGGGTCGGACACGACTTCGCAACTAACAACAACAGCTCATCTCAAAGAATGACGATAGCAAGAATGCTATTGACCATACACTAGGGAGTGCTAAGAAAATGATATTGGCATCTTCCAAAGATTAATAAAAGCTCTTAACATTAACTATTGACTGTGAATCTCACAAGAGCCTCTCTTTACGCAAAGGTGACTTTGGGAGAGGCAATCTTTCAATTTAGAAGGGTGGATGCTTTCAGCATCTAGGTCATGGCAAATGTCATGTGGAAATTGACAATAAAACACAAGAGTGCAGGATAGCTCTCAGAAACTGGCCACAGAAAAGGACTTAATCAATCCCATTTAAAAAAAAACAATAGCATTTGCAATTAACTTGATGAAATGGCAAGGAAACGGATGGGTTTACTCCCACTGAAGGCTGACTCTGCAGAAAGAAGGCATGGCTGCTGTAGAGACTAATACTCTCCAAATGACGTAAGGTCAGTTTAAGTCAGGGGTGTCCAACCTTGGCAAATTTTAGACCTGTAGACTTCAATTCCCAGATTTCCACAGCCAACCAAGTCTGACTCTTCTTAAGTTCCATGAAATCTGATCGGTTTCTTCTCACAGGGAGGGCGAGCAATCTGGGGAGATTCTTGCCTTATAAGTAGAGCACACTAAAGTTGCTAAGTTGGATCTTTCACAAGTCATTGTAGTTGCTTGCACCTGTCAGTTGGGTTGCTCTATAAATTTGAACATAGAACATAGAATTGTAGGGCTAGAAGGTACCTTGGAGATGTTCTATCTAGTCCATGGGAGTCAAAGTCGCTGCGTCACATGATGTGTTGCAATGTACTGTCACTTTTTTTGCATTGCCGGAGCTGGGGTGGGCACAGCCTCCATATGATGCAACAGGCCCACGGCCCGGCAGGTTGATACCCCTGTTCTAGTCCAACCCCCTGCTCAAAGCAAGAGACCTTATACCATCCTGGTCAAATGGTTGTCCAGTCTATTTTTGAAAACCTCCAGTGATGAAGCACCCACAACATCATTCCATTGATGAATAGTTCTTACTGTCAGAACATTTCTCCTTAGTTCTAGGTTGTATCTTTTTTGTAAACAAGCTTTCACCCATTGCTTCTTGTTCTGCCCTCTGGAGTTTTGGAGAACAAGTCAGTCCCCTCTTCTTGGTGACAGCCTCTCAAGTACTGGAAGACAGTTATCATGCCCCTCCTAATCCTTCTCTTCGACAGAGTAAAAAGGTAAAGGTAAAGGTTCCCCCGCACATGCGTGCTAGTCGTTTCCGACTCTAGGGGCCGGTGTTCATCTCTGTTTCAAAGCCGAAGAGCCAGCGCTTGTCGAGGACGTCTCCGTGGTCATGTGGCCGGCATGACTGGACGCCAAAGGCGCACGGAACACTGTTACCTTCCCACCATAGTGGTCCCTATTTTTCTACTTGCATTTTTACATGCTTTCGAACTGCTAGGTTGGCAGAAGCTGGGACGAGTAGCAGGCGCTCACTCTGCTACGCGGCACTCTGGATTCGACCTGCCAAACTGCCGACCTTCTGATCGACAAGCTCAGCATCTTAACCCACTGAGCCACCGCGTCCCTCTCCTATGACAGAGTAGACATACCTAGTTGCCTCAATTGTTCGTCCTATGTTTTAGTCTCCAGACCTTTCATTATTTTGTTGTTCACTGCACACTTTCTAGGGCAGGGGTCTTCAAACGTGGCCCTTTTATGGACTTGTGGACTTCAACTCCCAGAATTCCTCAGCCAGCATCATTTAATATTTTCCTCCTCCTCTCCCCTTACAAATTACCTTGTGGTGCCAATGGTTGGGAGGACTTTCGGAGTGAAATGTAAAATCTGAAATACATTTCTGAGATACCCCAAAACCTATGCATTCAGACTTAGTCTGTATTTGGGAATAATTATATGACCGAAGTTTTTGGTTAGGGTTGCCATAAGATGGCAGCAGAGGAAAACTGAAAATATCAACCTTAAGGGCATTCAAGGATAAGGAGTTTTCCAACTGTGATTACGTTGCTGAAAATAGAGATATGTTTGAACCTGAAACTCTTAGAGAGAGGAAAAAAAACACCTGGTGAGAAGGGAACATATTGAAAAGTATTTTCAACTCATCCTGACCTGCTTGGAAGTGTAATATAATTAAAGTTATAAAGCTGCTTCCTTCTGAATCTGGCCTTGGTTGATCTCCTTTTGTACATTCCAACTTGCAGAAGATTTTCAAAATCTTCAACCATCACATTCAACCTGTTTGTCCCTCCTCCACCAGTGTAGTGCCTTTCGTTGGGCATTTATGCAAACTAGTTCTTTCTGGATGTTAATCCCCCAAGCAAAGCAAAACAGATTCTCTAGGAACTCACTTTAAGCAGGAGAGGACCTGAGTCATTTAGTGTTTTACAAGAACAGAGGCAGGGAACAATGGCTCTTTTATGACTTGTGGATTTCAGCTCCCAGAATTCCTGAGCCAGCTGTGGTAGCTCAGGAATTCTGGGAGTTGAAGTCCACAAGTCATAATGGGACCATCGTTCCCCACCTCTGCACTAGAACGACAGAAGGGCATCTTTGTTCTGCCCTCTGGTGATGACCTATAAAGCCCTAAATGGCTTGGGTCCGGACTATCTAAGGGAACACCTGCTGCCGGCATCAACTTCCCATCGTCCTGTGTGCTCCCACAGGGAGGGCCTTCTCAGGGTACCGCCGGTTAAGGAATGCTGGTGGATTATTCCCAGGGGGAGGGCGTTCTCTGTGGCTGCGCTGGCCCTATGGAACCAACTTCTCACGGAACTTAGGATGGCCCCCGACCTTCGTTCATTTCGCCGGGACCTGAAAACCTGGCTCTTCGAGCTGTCTGGCCCAGACTGAGGGGTTTTTAATTTTTAATTGGATTTTAGATTTTAATTTTTAGGGCTTAAATTTAATTAATGGTTTTAACTGATTTTAATTTTTGTATTTTATGTTTTAATTGCCTTGTCAACCGCCCTGAGTCCTATGGGAATAGGGCGGTATATAAACTCAATAAATAAATAAATAAATAAATAAATAAATAAATAAATAAATAAATAAATAAATAAATAAATAAATAAATAAATAAATAAATAAACAAGTATTTGCAAAAATAAATATTCTGTCCCCATCTAGCTACTGAGTAGCATTAAGAAGATGAAGAGAGAGAGAGAGAATTCCAATTTCAATCACACAGAGTACTTCATTCTCTTCTATCCTTCCAAGTTCTGAACGGCTTATTAAAGAGGCTTTAATAATAATATTGCCAACAAAAGAAACATAGAAACAGAATAATAGGGCTGGAAAGGACCTTGATGGTTTTCTAGTCCAACCCCCTGACCAAGAAAATAAACCATATACCCTGTAAGACAAATGAATGTCCAATCTTTTCTGGGAAACCTCCAGTGATGGAGCACCCACATCTCCAGAAGAAGAGCTATTCCACTGAGTAATTATTCTCACTGTCATACAATGTTTTCTTAGTTCTAGATTGTATCTTTGTTTTTAATGACCTTGCATACATTGCTTCTTGTCCTGCTTTCAGGTACTTTGGAGAATAGGTTTGTTGAAGGAAAAGTCTTCACCAGGGTCCAGTCCAAGCCGGGAATAATCAAAATGGAGACTGCTTTAGAAAGAAGGTTGTAGTTTATTGAAGAGGAGAGCCAGACAGAAATGTGGCTCTGGGAAAACTGACCACATGTAGAAGGTAGCGGTGGGTTTTTATATACCTTCTGGGGCTCTTGAGGTTGTTTCCTGTTCCTGTTTGAGGCTTTGTATTTCCTGTGTCATGCACTTTGACCTGAGCCTGAGTGTGTTCTTTTGGTATTGGTGCATTAATCCTATTATGTTTCCTGTCCTTAGAATTTGGGTGGGGGTATGTAGATTATAGGGGTCTTTGTCTTCCTAATTTCTTCAGTTTCTATCTGGAAGGCTCAAACCTTTCTGAAAGAAATATTGAATTTGCATTTCTGAAAGCTGGCCTCTGCCTAGGGGCTGGGGCTGATTTCTGGGGGCTGGTTTCTGTCTTTTTTAAGATCTGGGGGGGGGAGAATATATTCTGCCTTTTAAATATTCCCCAAAATATTTCTTTCTCTAGATTCTTCCCACAGGTTGAACTCCCCACCCCTATCTCTGCGGCAACCCTTCAAGTCCTGGAAGACTGGCATCATGTTACCCCCTAATCCTTCTCTTCTTTAGGCCAGACATACCTGTTTCCTTTAATCATTCAGTTACACCTCCAGACCTCTTACCATCTTTTTTGCTCTTCTCTGACTCTTTTTCTCAGGGGTTGTTTTCTTGCAGGAGGAGGAGGAGCAGGAGGAGGAGCTGGAGGAGGAGAACTACAGTAAATAACTATGGGGTCCTTGGTGCTCTCTGAGCTTGGTTGTTTTCTTGCAGGCATTTCATTACCCAACTAGTTACCAGTGCTAGAAGGAAATGGGATTTGTTAGGAAGAGGAGGAGCAGGAGGAGGAGGAGGAGGAGGAGGAGGAGGAGGAGGAGGAGGAGGAGGAGGAGGAGAACTACAGTAAATAACTATGGGGTCCTTGGTGCTCTCTGAGCTTGGTTGTTTTCTTGCAGGCATTTCATTACCCAACTAGTTACCAGTGCTAGAAGGAAATGGGATTTGTTTGGAGGAGGAGGAGGAGGAGGAGAACTACAGTAAATAACTATGGGGTCCTTGGTGCTCTCTGAGCTTGGTTATTTTCTTGCAGGCATTTCATTACCCAACTAGTTACCAGTGCTAGAAGGAAATGGGATTTGTTTGGAGGAGGAGGAGGAGGAGGAGGAGGAGGAGGAGGAGGAGGAGAACTACAGTGAATAACTATGGGGTCCTTAGTGCTCTCTGAGCTTGGTTGTTTTCTTGCAGGCATTTCATTACCCAACTAGTTATCAGTGCTAGAAGGAAATGGGATTTGTTAGGAGGAGGAGGAGGAGGAGGAGGAGGAGGAGGAGGAGGAGGAGGAGGAGGAGGAGGAGGAGGAGTAAATAACTATGGGGTCCTTGGTGCTCTCTGAGCTTGGTTGATTTCTTGCAGACATTTCATTACCCATCTAGGTAACACCATCAGTTCTAGGAGAGACTGAAACCTGTGTAGTTTGGTAATGAAGCATCTGCGTGAAAACAACCAAGCTCAGAAAACATCAAGGACCCCAGAGTCTTGTACTGGTTTAACCAGCAACCAAACCTACAAAGTCCTTTGTAGCAATCCTAAGTAGCTTTTGCAGATAAGAAGCACAAAGTGACCCTCCAACCCCCCACCCCACCCCACCCCACCCCAAAAAAGATCCCATGGCTGAAAATCATTAAATGTTGGTGCAAATATCTAGTATGGTTCCTTTGAAAGTTCTTCCCAATAATTGCAGCTGTCTACAGGCGGTCCTTTTGGAACTTAACATTTCCATTGCTAAGCAAGATAGTTTTTGAGTTTTGCCCCATTTTACGACCTTTCTTGCCACAGTTGTTAAGTGTCTTCCCCACTGTCTTTGATCACATGACCCCGGGACACTGCCAACCATCATAAAGATGAGCCACTTGCCAAGAGTCCAAATTTTGCTCACACGACCAGGGGATGCTGCAACAGTTGTAGTTGTGAAAAACTGTTATGAGTCATTTTGTTCAGCGCTGCTGTAACTTCGAATGAATGGTTGTAAACTGAGGACCTTTTCTATTGCCTGAGCCTGCTTGTTTTTTTTGCAGTATGTTTCGTTACCCAAACTAGGTAACATAATCAGTGCTAGCATTGGGTAATGAAACATCTGCAAGGAAACAAGCAAGTCCAGAGAGCACAAAGGACCCTTTGTGTCAACCCCTGAGCTACAAATATTCTCCTTTATTTCTACTATTTGTATTGCTTGGGATTGATGTACATTTTCTTCCTTATTTCTCCTTATTTCACACCCTGGACGGTATCTCTTTACTCTCCTACCATCCGTTAGGAGATATAGGAATATAGCCAGCCGTACCAACAGGCTGAAAAATAGCTTTTATCCATGGGCTGTTAGGCTTTTAAATGGGACATAATCTTATGCAGAATTGACTTGGGAGGCCGGTGTGTGGTGTAGTTGGTTCACATGGTGTGGTGGGATGGAGGGTTTGTTGTCACTGTGTGTTGGGGGGAGAGAGCACGGGGGGAGGCTCAGCTAATCTCAATGTACACATGTTGTACTTTGACAATAAAGGTTTATATTTATATTAATTTGTAAACATTCCTTTGGCACAAAATTTCTCAGCTGATCTCCCTCCTCCCAAATCCATCTCATAAAATTATTGACGTGTTTTGATTTTTATTTTATTTTTTTCAATGTAGAAGTCAGTGGCCCTTACAAGCATCGCATCTGCTATCATTTCTCCAAAACCTGATTAGGATCCTCCACTGTTTGTGCAACTGTCATCCCAATCTGTTCCTCCAGAGTAATAAGCACAGGAAGATACAGATATTTGTGTTTCCCCCCCCCATGCTAATTAACAAGAGGCCTTGATCTTCCTTCGGAATCAAAGAAACTTTGGCATGAATCAAAATGAGCAACAAAAGAACTGACTCAGACCTCTTATAAACTGTTTTTTTTTAAAAAAAAAATTCTATCAAATCTTTCCTGTAATGCTAGAATTATACAAACAACTTAATTTGCATCTTTTGCATAATGACACCATTGCTGAAATGATATAAATCACCACAATCTCAAATTTTCCTATCTAACAGATTCAATAATACATGTAAAATAAAGCTCTCTAGTTGACCACAACTCTAACTTGACCTATTTTTTTCTAGATTGGACATACACTATGAGCGGTGGCTCAGTGGGTTAGGATGCTGAGCCTGTTGATCAGATGGTCGGCAGTTTGGTGGGTCGAATCCCGAGTGCCGCATAACAGAGTGAGCACCTGTTACTTGTCCCAGCTTCTGCCAACCTTATCTTTACGTATGTGTACACAATAGAAAGCCAACCTCTCCATACTAACCACCGCTTTAAATTGTATCTTAACCACCTGGCCCTTGACACACAGTATTAATGTCAGGTCCCACCCCAATCCACGTCTTAGGAAAGAAGAACTCTTGGAGACAGAATTGTCCAAAAAGGAACTTTTTACTAAAACATGATTGTCAGTGGAAAATCTAGACAGGATCTGAAAACTGTGTTACAGGTTGATACTTTTAAAGTGTCCCCGAGTGAAACCCCCTCCCCTCAGTCCATTTGGTCAGTCCCGGATCAATTAAGGTTCAGGTGTCAAAACCTTCCAAGGGAAGAGGGATCTTCCATGTCTTTCAGATTCTAATTGGAGATACAAACCAGATCTCTCCCCCCCTCCCTTTCTTTGTTCTTCTCAGTTCAAAGGTTCTTCCCCTGGTCTAATGACGGCCTCCAGGCAGGCTGAAATAAACACCCTTGCAAACAAATGGATAAGGATGGCCAATTAACATCTTCTCTCCTCCTCCTTGGGAATGGCAGAATCCAGTGAGGGATGTAAGATTTTAGAACATACAGATAGGGATTTATTTATTTTATTTTATTGGATTTGTATACCGTCCTATTCCCGTAGGACTCAGGGCGGTTTACAGGGCAGTTTAAAACCATGAATACAAAAAATTAAAAACAATTAAAACAATTAAATTAAATTCAAGCCCCAAGAGTAAATCTAAAACCCAGTTAAATTAACAACCCCACAGTCTGTATTCATAAATCCCCACAGATTTATGAATGGGATAGAAATGGATTCTGACAATTAATTTACTTGATCAATTGAGTGCAGTCTACAGGAATACAAAAGAAATTTAAACTGCAACACAAGATCTCCCGGGAAGATTAGAATAGAATAACAGAGTCGGAAGGGATCTTGTAGGTCATCTAATTCGACCCCTTGCTCAAGCAGGAGAGCCTGTACCACTTCTGACAGATGGCTGTCCAGTCTCTTTTTGAAAGCTTCCAGTGATCAAGCTCCCACAACTTCTGAAGGCAAGCTGTTCCACTGTTGATTGTTCTTACTGTCAGAAAATTTCTCCTTATTTCTAGGTTGAATCTCTCCTTGATCAGTTTCCATCCATTGTTCCTTGTCTGGCCTTCAGGTGCTTTGGAAATCTGATGACGTTCCAGTAAAAGTTGTTGAAGAGTTGGTTGAAAAGTTTCCTGACTTCCCCAATGGCTTCAAAGCTGACGACGCTGATGAGTATGGACTCTTTCTCAAGGTGATGTTGACAGGAGCCTCATTATGACGGGTGAAAAAAAAAAGAGTGTAAAACTTTCTACAGAACATTTCACAGTTCTGCTGTGTGCTAGCTTAACTGGAGAAAAGCTAAAACCGGTTCTCTGTGTGGATGCCGCTTCCAGATGTCCATTCTGGGCCTGGGCAGCAAAAAATTAGCTACTGGTTCTGCTGAACTGGTGCGAACCAGCTGAATCCCACCACTGGGTATACCACAAGGTGTGTAACCTTGGACCAAGGTTGCAGCCCCTCTAGAAACCACACCCCCCATGGTGAAATTCGAGGGAGTAGACTTTGAAGATTTTGTGGGAATGGATGACGACATGGCAACTGCAATGAACATGACCCAGAAGCAATTTTTCAATCAGTATTGACCGAGGTAGGACCCAGCGGAAAAGTGGTGGAAGCAACTGATGAAGCGGAAGAATTATGTGAGGAGGACATAGAAATTGCAGATATTCCAAAAGAAGAGGATATCAGTCATTTGATAATGCATTTAAAGTCATTTGCCATGGAAAAAAATGCCCAGGTATGCTGAGTGGTATAGCCAATGTTGAAAGTGTTTTATTTGCTTACCTTCATGAAAAGAATCAGAAAAAAAGAATCAGAAACAGAGTAAAATGGGCTCATTTTTTTCCAGAAAGAAGGAACAAACCATGAGAAAACAATGCATATGGAAATTATTGGTTTTGTATGATACATAATGGCAGAAAGTGAAGAGGAACTAAAGAGCCTCTTGTTACGAGTGAAGAAGGAGAGTGCAAAAGTTGGGTTGAAACTTAACATTAAGAAAACCAAAATCATGGCATCCGGCCCTTTCAATTCCTGGCAAATAGATGGGGAAGAAATGGAGGTAGTGACAGATTTTATTTTCCTGGGCTCCAAGATCACTGCAGATGGGGACTGTAGCCAAGAAATTAAAAGACGCTTGCTCCTGGGGAGGAAAGCCATGGCAAATCTAGACAGCACACTAAAAAGCAGAGACATCACCAAAAGTGTGTATAGTCAAGGCTATGGTCTTCCCAGTTGCAATGTATGGCAGTGAAAGTTGGACCATAAGAAAGGCTGAGCGCCAAAGAATTGAGGCCTTTGAACTATGGTGCTGGAGAAGACTCCTGCGAGTCCCTTGGACTGCAAGGCGATCAAACCGGTCAGTCCTAGAGGAGATCAACCCTGACTGCTCTTTAGAAGGCCAGATCCTGAAGCTAAAACTCCAATACTTTGGCCACCTAATGAGAAGGAAGGACTCACTGGAGAAGAGCCTAATGCTGAGAAAGATTGAGGGCACTAGAAGAAGGGGACGACAGAGAATGAGGTGGCTGGATGGAGTCCCTGAAGCAGCAGGCGTGAGCTTAAATGGACTGCAGAAGATGGTAGAGGACAGGAAGGCCTGGAGGAACATTGTCCATAGGGTCGCGATGGGTCGGACACGACTTCGCAACTAACAACAACATGATACAGTATTGTATGAATGATTTTCCTGTGTTTCCACTATGTCTGTTTCTGTATGGCATTGTCTAATAAAAGCGGTACAGTAAAATGAGGCACGTGTACATATCAGTGCAGTTGTTCTATATGTTGACAACATCTGTATGTGGACCCCTTTCCTTCAGCCCATTGGGTAGTCATCTTTCGGAGGTTTTACTGTATGTTTTAGCCTCCAGTTCCCTAATCATCTTTGTTGCTCTTCTCTGCACTCTTTCTACAACAGGGCTCTTCAAACTTGGCCCTTTTATGACTTCTGGACTTCAACTCCCAGAATTCCTCAGCCAGCATGCCTGGCTGAGGAATTCTGGGAGTTGAAGTCCAGAAGTCATAAAAGGGCCAAGTTTGAAGACCCCTGTTGAAGAATCTCAACATCTTTTTTTCTGTTGTGGCAATCTAAATTGGATGTGATATTCCACAGGTGGCCTTACCAAGGCATTATCAAGTAGTATTAACTCTTCATGTGATCCACTTCACAAATACGTCATGTCATCCACTGTCCACGAAAGCTCATGAGAGTCTCTTTGCCATAGAATATGGCTAATAGAATAAATAAATAAGTAAATATTTTCATTTCCTCACTGCTAAAAACGGATCCTGAACTGATGAATGACATTAATAAGGTGCTAATACAGTATTATATCATTGTGCTAATAAGGGTGGCCTTGTTTGTGCTTATTTATTGCTATGTCACTTTAATTAGTTTTATGACATTTTTCAATGATTTTTTATGGTGCCTTGATTTTTTTTATTGCATTCCATGAATTATTTTCAAAACAGTTTGATAACTCCTATAATAATTTAAGGTGTTAGAGCGCCATGCTTCTATCCATCTGCTGACTTAAAGCCGGAGGAAAAATGGATTCAATACAGATATAGTTTCCTTCTTAAAAAAGAAATCCCAGATGAAGGGACTTGGGTTTATTTTTCTAACTGGGGAATATCTTTCATTAGTTCTTTTTCAATAACTGCTTGCCTGCAGCTAAATATGTCTTCGCCGTGACAGTGTTATCATTTTTCGTTCTAGGCAATTAATCCTTCAATTGATTCCATTCTTCTCTAGAGCGTAAGACTCCTGTTCTCCTTAACCAAGAAGGTTTTCCTTAATAAAGTGGGGTCGTGCCCAACATGTGTTAGGGGAAACAAAACGAACACGGGGAAGACTGTGGTGTGAACATTAATATACTCTCTCAAAAGCGCTGGTTATGTTAAAGGGTCTTCCCTAACAGCAACAACTTAATTTTATCAGTTGTATTCACAGATTAACATCTGACTAGAGATATAAATGTCATCTATTGTCCCTTAAGGAAACAAACAACAGCTAAGCAGGGAAGAAGTTTATGTTTGTGTTTAAATAACAAGGAGAAAGATACTAGAGGTCACTTGCAAGGGAGATCATAGCTGGAATTATGTGATCTATTGCTACTTGTAAACGTGTCACATAGAACATAGAGGTCCAATCCTCTGCTCAAGCAGATCTTATACCATTTCAGATAAAAGTTGTCCAATATATATATTTTTTAAAACTTCCAGTGATGGAGCACCCACAATTTTGGAAGCAAGCTATTCCATTGGTTGAGTGCTCTCATCATTAGGAGATTTCTCCTTAGTTCTACATTCCTTCTCTCCTTGGTTAGTTTCTGTTATGTACTGGGCTCTTGAGGAATGCCACCTGGGTTGCTGGAGCAGCTAACGGCTCTCCAGCAACCCAGACTACAAGTCTCCTGTGCTGCAATTGGCTATCTCCAGGCAGCAATGGTTGATTCAAATCTACTGGCTGCCACCTAGGGGCTAGACTATACATTGCAGCTTGTTGCAGCCATTTCCCCAGTACAGTTTCTGCACAAAATAAACTATGAGTTACCCTGTACTCAGTTACGCATCTTCATTCCTGCTCCAAAGAACCGCTATTTAACAGTTTCAATCCATTGTTTCTTGTCTTGCCTTTTGGTGCTTTGGAATCTAGTCTGACCCCCCTAGTTTTTCCACTGAAGGGCAAGTTGTTCCACTGCTTGATTGTTCTTGCTGTACGGAAAGTTCTCCTTAGTTCTAGATTGGTTCTTTGCTTGATTAGTTTCCATCCATTACTTCTTGTCCTGCCTTCAGGTGCTTTGAAAAATATGTTGACCTCCTCTTCTTTGTGGCAGTTCCTCAAATATTGGAACTCTGCTATCATGTCACCCTAGTTCTCTTTATTACACTAGATATACCCAATTCCTGTAACCGTTCTTTGTATAGATTAGATTCCACCCACTAATTATTCTTGTTGCTCTCTTCTGCATTCTTTCCAATGTCTCAACATCTTTTTTAATACTGTGGTGACCAAAACAATACTAATTGTATAATTATATATTATAATTAATTATACATGCATTAATGTCACATTATACATTAAGAGGGGTAGATCTTTGATTATACAGTACAGCTATCATTTTCGTATTTTTACATCTCCTAGTGCCACAGATTCCCTGAAGCAAAATGGTATATTTCTTTAATCATAAAAGGCAGTCACAATCCCACCATATTCTTGGATCTTGCAGCATTAAAGCAAAATTTGATTTCTTCTGATCCTACTGAGCTTGATCAAGACCACCACTAGAGCATAGTGATACAATTCCTATTTCAATTAGGGATTAGTTTCAACCCGGTGTAGTGGCAAGCAATCATTTTGAGAGAAGAAAATATTTCTGGGAGATCCTGTTATCAAAGTAGTAGTTTGCAGACTATGCTACCTGAAATACTAGCTACTGTGGACCAATGGAATAGAGTAGAATAGCTAGAACATCCATCCATCCATCCATCCGTCCATCCATCCATCCATCCATCCATCCATCCATCCATCCATCCATCCAATCATCCTTGTAGAGTCCTTAGTGCTCTCTGAGCTTGGTTGTTTTCTTGCAGAATTTCATTACCCAGATAAGGAACATCTTCGGTGCTAGTAAGGAGTAGGATTAGGGTTAGGGTGCTAGTATTATAACTTAGTAGTACATAGCTCAGTGCTAGTAGCAGTCTTCAGTTCTGTCACTGAATATGTTACCTAGTTGGCCAGTGAAACAACCAAGTTCAGAGATCACCAAGGACACCACAATTCAACCTTGAGCTACAATGTTCTCCTCTATTGGTCCATTCAATATTATATTCTCATTAACCCCTTGGCATTGCTGTTATCTGAAATAGAATAGGATAGCCTGAAACACCGATTCCCCATAATGTCAGTCAAGGAACAAAAAGTCACATCTATCTGTAGGTTGTTGATGCAGTAGAACAAAAAATCTTAAGGGGAACAACAACATTTAGCTACTCATTCAAGTCCAAATATTGAATTTCATCATCCTACAGGTATTCCTCGACTTATGACCACAATTGAGCCCAAAATTTATGTTGCTAAGTGAGACAATTATTAAGTGAATTTTGCCCCATTGTATGACCTTTCTTGCCACAGTTGTTAAGTGTTTTACTGATGTTGTTAAGTTAGTGACACGGTTGTTAAGTGAATCTGGCCCCCTCTGCCTTGTGGCATCCCCTCAGATACTGGAACACTGCTATCATGTCTCCCCTATTTAAAATTCTCCTTTACTGTTTTCAAAATAGATACACGGTGTAAAATAGATTTGTAGCTTTTCTAGCTGCTCTAACAACAAATCTTGACAATGTCTGTATAGCATAATGTCTGGTTTATATGCAAATGCTTACTCACGTTCTAGCTCTTAGCAACTTTCCTATCAACAATTCTTCTTAAATTCCCTTTATTCGGGGACTATGGAGTGGAAATTTGATTACGCTGCCCTACCAGCTATGCTGTGTGAGCCACAACCTCACATTAAGCCGTAATATGGCTGATTTGCTCAGGCACAGCATGTTATGTGTACACAGACAAAATAAGGAAGAGAGGAGGAAGGCTGATAATAAATTGGCTGGAGGTTATAGGTGCCTCATGTTAAATACAATGAAAACAAATTGGAATTCCACTCCAAAGGAGACCAGAAAGTAGGCCAAGCAAGTATTGTGCTTTGTCCTTTGTGAACCGGAGTTTACGGTTTATCCTGTTGAGAAGCTACAGAGAACAATACTCTTGAAAAACCCTTGAAGCAAATTGCAGGTTGCAACTTTAGCTCTGCCGACCGTTTCACAATATGTCAATTTCTGCCTGGCAGCTTTTATGGATTTGAGAAGCAAACATTTTCAGCTTGTCTTTCTTCTGTATCATCCGTTTCGTCTATTGATATTCTCTTGCAGAGTGAGAACTTATGGCCTGGTACGGGTTGAGCGATGTGAAAATGGACAATTTATATTTCGTCCTCTGATCGATTGATTTATTTTTCCTTGAGGTCAATAAAGAGGAGAGGTGGGCAGGCAAAACATTTGATTATCTTGGATTGTTTCCCTGCTACAAGCTGCTGTTCAGGAGACAAAACACATCATGGGTGAGAAAACAATGCAGAATGCAGAAGAACAGAGTTGAAAGGGACCTTGGAGATCTTCTAGTCCAACCCCATCCCCCAAAGCAGGAGACCTTCCTGACAAAAGGCTGTCCAATCTTGTTTTTACTGTCAAGAAATTTCTCCTTAATTCTAGATTGGATCTCTGTTTGGTAAGCTTCCATCTGTTGCTTCTTGTCCTGCCCTCAGGTGCTTTGGAGAATAGGTTGACCCCCTCTTCTTTGTGATAGCCTCTTAAATATTGGAAGACTGCTGTCATGTCCCCTCAAATCCTTCTCTTCATTAGACGAGACATATTCAGTTCCCACAACTGTTCATTATTCACTTTACTTTCCAGACCCCTAATCAATTTTGTTGCTCTTCTCACACTCTTTTTAGCTCAGAATTGAATTGTGGGTCCTTGGTAAAAGGTAAAGGTAAAGGTTCCCCCGCACATGCGTGCTAGTCGTTTCCAACTCTAGGGGCCGGTGCTCATCTCCATTTCAAAGCCGAAGAGCTAGCGCTTGTCCGAGGACGTCTCCGTGGTCATGTGGCCGGCATGACTAGACACCAAAGGCGCACGGAACACTGTTACCTTTCCACCGTAGTGGTCCCTATTTTTCTACTTGCATTTTTACGTGCTTTCGAACTGCTAAGTTGGCAGAAGCTGGGACGAGTAACAGGCGCTCACTCTGTTACGCGGCACTCGGGATTCGACCCGCCAAACTGCCGACCATCTGATCGACAAGCTCAGCCTCCTAACCCACTGAGCCACCGCATCCCTTTAAGCTGCCTACATGTAGTCAATAAAGAGATATATAATATGAATTCTTCTTCCCCATTCCAATAACAGAGAGCAAATGTTTACATTTGCAAGCAGCTCAGCATCTTTTGGACGTAGCAAGCACTTCCCGCTCATTTTCACCCATGCTATAGAATGCATTTTTCTTGCAAATTGCATTTAACCCCTTTCTTTGCCTCCAGAAGTTGTGGGTGCTCCAACACTGGAGATCTTTAAGAAGAGACTGGACAACCACCACTCTGTAATGGCATGGGGTTCCCTGCTTAAGCAGGGGGTTGGACTAGAAGACCTCCAAGGTCCTTTTCGACTGTTATTCTGTTATTTGAAAGACTCAAAGCCACGCTTTTCAACGTGCTGTTTGAACTTGGTCAATGATAATGATGTCTGAGCCATTTCTTTTCACCGGATTGTAATTGCTTTATATTTTATTTATGACGGTTAGCAGTCGTAAATAAAACATAAGGTTTCCACTGAAATAACACATCGATTCTACAGTACAGTAACACAACCGGGTGTCCCATTAGCTCCACAGTCCTCTTCAACCTGATTAGTTCCCTATTTTCTGCCCCATTCATTCTAAAATGAATTGCTTATGGTTATTGTGTTAATGCAGCCAAAATTAGAAGCCAGGAAGCTCTTAGCTAACATATTTATTATTAATCAAATATGTATACCAAATTAAAACATTTGGGAGACAAAGGAAGTCACAGAGTTACTTTGATCTAGTGGTTGAGGGATCAGGCTAGAAAGCGGGAGACTGTGAGTTCTAGTCCTGCCTTAGCCATGAAAGCCAGATGGATGACTTTGGGCCAATCCCCAAGAGACTGTGAATTCTAATCCCATCTCAGGCACTAAAACCAGCTGAGTGACTTTGGGCCAATCCCCAAGAGACTGTGAGTTCTAGTTCTGCCTTGGGCTTGAAACCAGCTGGATGGCTTTGGGCCAATCACTAGGAGCCTGTGAGTTCTAGTCCCAGCCTTAGTCATGAAAGCCAGCTGGATGACTTTGAGCCAGTCATTCCGTCTCAGCTCAACCCACCTCACTGGTTTTTTTTTTGGGAAAATAGGGAGAGGAAAGTGTGTTGTATGTGTTTGCCGCCTTGAGTTATTTGTAAAAATAATAAAGACGAGATGCATACAAACAAACTAGGAAATAAAACCCTACTTCTTGATGATACTGTAACCGTGACATCTGTTCAAAAGTTAGTCCTGCTGAATTTAATGAGGACCAATTCCAGTAAAGGTTGTTAGTGTAAAAACAATTTCTATCTCCTCCACTTTTTTTTTTTTTTTGGCTCACTTCAGTGTAATTTTAGGTGAGAAAGAACTGTTGGCGATCCTTAGCTGTGAAAAATTGCTTGTGACAACTACATTCAGCTGATAAAACCAAACCACTGTAGCACTTTAGCTTCTTGAGCATCAGTAAAAGAATGACAAGTGCTACTTAGGGTGTTAGGGGAAGGAACGAAAGAAGAGAAGTCACCAGAAGCAAAGCTATTTCGGTCCAGTTTGTTGGAACATGTGAAATTATACTGGAAAGTTTGACAACCTGTGTTGTGTAGGAGAAGATTCAAGGAAGGATTTGTTGGCAACACAAGATTAAATGGAAAGTTCTGCTGTTTGAGGTGGGGTTTCACAACTTCAGCAACTTCTAGAAATGTAGGTCTCGACTCCCAGGATCCTCAGGGATGGCCCTACTGGCAGGGGAATTCTGGGGATTGGAGTCCATACTGTACATCTGGCATTTGCCAAGACTTGGGAAATTTGCTTAAGACTGTAAAGTCTAAATGGGTTTCTTGTTCTGTATCGTATTTCCAGAAGCTGGGGGGAAAAAAAATTGGTGCCCCTAATTTCAGAAATTAAATCAATGGTATTTTCCATTGTTTCACTGTGTGGTGAGGAAAAGGAGATGCTAGTGGGGGAAAAAAATTAGAATTTACCTATGCAGTTGTAATATTTTGGGGTCCTTGGTGCTCTCTGAACTTGGTTGCTTTCTTGCAGACATTTCATTACCCAACTGGATAACGTCATCCATGCTAGAAGGAAGTGGGGTTTGCTCTCTGTTACATATAGTGGCTTGCCCTGTCAATGGAGATGCTATTCCAGAGGAAGGGGGTAGCAGCTGCAAAACCATGTTTTCATGGCCTCTGATGATGACAGTCTCTGACTGAGGGAACACATAAAGATTCATCCCTGTGAGATCATAGCAGCTTGCAGAGGTTGCTGGAAAAAGGGAATTGCACAATTATACAGGGCCTGAACCTTGCTCAATAATATTTCCACTCAATCAATGAGCTTTCTATTTCTAAACACCCCTTCTCCACCAGTCAACATCCAGATTTACCCCAAGATACTCATGTTGTTCTATGCAAGGTTGGATCTTTAATTTGGAGACCACCTTACAAGCCAACATATTGTTTGTATTGCAATTAGTTCCCCAGAGTTACTCTGTGGTGAGATGAGTGGTCCATAGACTCTAGAAAAAGGACAGAGAAGAGCAACAAAGATGATTAGGGAACTGGAGGCTAAAACATATAAGGAACGGTTGCTGGAATTGGGTATTGTCTAGTTTAACAAAGAGAAGGACAAGTGGGGACATGATAGGAGTGTTCCAATATCTCAGGGGCTGCCCCAAAGAAGAGGGAGTCAAGCTATTCTCCAAAGCACCTGAAGGCTGGACAAGAAGCAATGGATGGAAACTAATCAAGGAGAGAAGCAGGGCTTTTTTTGTCCAGAACGGAGTTCCGGTACCTTTTTTGGATGGAACATTGTAGGGTAGGCAAGGTGGGTTGTATGACATGTGTGAGTTCCGGCACCTTTTTTTTTTTACAAAAAAGCACTGGAGAGAAGCAACTTAGAACTGAGGAGAAATTTCCTGACAGAACAATTAATCAGGGGAACAATTTGCCTCCAGAAATTGTGGGTGCTTCATCACTGGAAGTTTTTAAGAAGAGACTGGACAGCCATTTGTCTGAAATGGTATAGGGTTTCCTGCCTGAGCAGGGGGTTGGACTAGATGACCTTCAAGGTCCCTTCCAACTTTATTATTATTATTATTATTATTATTATTATTATTATTATTATTATTATTATTATTATTATTATTATTATTATTATTATTATATTATTATTATTATTATTATTATTATTATTATTATTATTATTATTTTATTAAAAAATGAAAAGGTTTCACCTGTCCAGCCATATCTGACTCTAGGGGGCAGTGTGCATCCCCATTTCTTGGCTGAGGGACCCAGGATTGTCCGAATACATTTTCCGTGGTTATGTGGCCAGCATTACTATATGCCAAGGCTCAGGGAACACTGTTACTTTCCCAAAGAAGTGGTACCTATTAATCTACTCTTATTTGCATGCTTTTGAACTGCTAGATGGGCAGGAGCTGCAGCAAGGGACGGGAGCTCACCCCGTTGCGTGGCGCTTGGGTCTCGAACCTGGATTATCAGCTTTCCAGCTGACAAGCTCAGCATCTTTAACTGCTGAGCCATTGTGCCCTCTTTGATAATTTTTTTTACAAATAAATAAACCTGGAGGTCTGTGCAGTATGGTGACATACATTCAGGATTCACACTCTGATAACAGAGTCGTAGGCCTCAATTTAGTGACTGTTCAGACGTATGCTGGATCTACCTGGGGGCTATTTATGACCCAGATTCAGAGTTCTGATCATCACCACCGCATCACTCACTCACTCACACACACACACACACACACAAACACACACCCACACACACACACCCCTCAGTTATCTGACCAAACTTGAGTGCTTAGCAACTGGACTGAATTTGTGGCTGTTTGCAGCATCCTGTGTTCATGTGGACCATGTTTTATGACAGTTTTGCTGAAATGTGACATTTGCTTCCGTTTTTGGGCAAAACCCTAACCCTAGTAAACCATTGGTTCACATAACTACTGAAGCGTCCACTTAACAATTGTGGTGGCTACTTTGTGAATGCCATGTTTCCTTAACCACAACTGCAAACAAGCTTGTTGGCAGGCTCTGTTAAAGTTGTATAAGTCCAGGACTGTAGGTTAAAACCTCAGAAAAACATCTAATCTTTCCAATTAAGGCTTCCCACGGAGCTTAGGACTGCCCCCGACCTTCGCTCATTTCGCAGGGACTTGAAAACTTGGTTTTTTGAGCTGTCTGGCCCAGACTGAGGGGTTTTAATTATTTATTAATGGGGTTTTAGTTGAATTCAGGGACTTAATTTAATCTTAGTTTTAATCGATTTTAACTTTGTATGTTATATATTTTTAATTTTTCCCTGTAAACCGCCCTGAGTCCTAAGGGAATAGGGTGGTATACAAGTTTAAATAATAAATAAATAAATAAATTATTGAAAAGTTGACCAGGACTTTGGATCGTTGGGATTCAAAGCCCAATCCACTCATCTTCTGCCTCATCCCTACCTTTTTTATTATTATTAGTGTGGAACTGTGTGGGAGGGAATCAGATATCGGATGTCCCAACTCCAAGATCGGAATCCGGATTCCGAATTGGAGCAGGACCTTCGAAGCGTTTCTAAGGCAACCTCTGATGATTCGCCGCTGGGGAAACGGTGGAGGAGATGCCATGCCTGTGGGTGCGTCGGGGAAAAAAAAAGCTGGTTCTAAAAAAAATTAAAACGTATTTATTTATATATTTATTTCATATATAAAAGAAATTAAAAAAAAGGAAAGGAAAGGAAAGAAATCGTTAAGGAGGATGCAGGTTTATGGCAAATCCGTCTTCTCTGCGGCTTCCACCTGGGCAGTTGACTCGGATCCGCCCGGAGTTAGTAAAATCCGCCGGTTGTAGTGAGCCTTAATGATGCCTGAATTATTGTTCTCGGTTAAAATTTGCTTCTGCTTTTGCCTGTTCAGAGATTGCACGAGTCCCAGCACAACGGCAGCTAAGGAATATTGTCCCGTTAGTTTTCTTGGTTGCAAGGTCAAAGGGTTGGGCTGGACCCTCCCCAGGAGGAAGTAGGTTTTGATTTTGCCTTCTTGCTCGCTGATGCCCTTGACGTAAATCTCTCCCCGATAGTCAAAAGCGAATCCTCGGTCCTTCAAGATCAGATAGGTTTCCTCAGGCACTTGCATCCGGCCGCTAATTCCGGTACTGTCCATTCGGCTAGCTAAATTAACAGTTTTGCCCCAGATATCATACTGTGGTTTCTTAGCACCAATGACCCCAGCTACAACCGAGCCATGGCTGATACCTACAAAGAGAAAAAAAAAAGCAAATTACGATTATGATACAGAGCGATCCTACGAATTTTTTTTTATTTTTTTTTTATTTTAATTCCATTTATATCCCGCCCTTCTCCGAAGACTCAGGGCGGCTTACAAGCTTAGCAGTAGCCTTCATTCTATGTATATGCCTGCTTATTAGGGCTTTCACACCCCTCCCAAGCGGCATTATTACAAAGTCAGCTTATTGCCCCCAACAATCTGGGTCCTCATTTTACCTACCTCGGAAGGATGGAAGGCTGAGTCAACCTTGAGCCTGGTGGGACGCGAACCTGCACTAATTGCAGGCAGCTGGTGTTACTTAAGGAGGCATTAGCCCACTGCTCCACCAAGGCTCTTGGTGAGGGTTTCGGTGAATCTAACTATATACAGGGGTGGGATTTGGCCGGTTCACACTTCGGCCCAACTGGTAGCTAATTTTGTTGTTGCCTAGACCCAGAATGGACTTCCGGAAGCGGCATCCACGCACAGAACCGGTTGTTCACATATTTGAATCCCACCATTGACTATATCCAGTTCCTCTCCAAATCCATTCATGCCTTTGTCACATACAGAGTTAGAGCCTTCCAACTTGCAGCGGACAAATTGTGGTCCCACAGACATTGCAAGGGTACAGATAGTCCTCGGCTTATGACCAGAACTGAGCCCAACATTTACGTTGCTAAGTGAAAAAATTGTTAAGTGAGTTTCGCCCCATTTTATAACTTATTTTGCTACAGTTGTTCAGTGGATCATTGCAGTTGTTAAGTTAGTAACATGGTTGTTAAGTGAATCTGGCTGTGCTCGTCAGAAAGTCGCTAAAGGGGAATCACATGACCCCGGGACACTGCAGCCATCATAAATAGGAGTCAGTTGTTAAGCTTCCAAATTTTGATCACATGACTAAGGGGATGCTACAATGGTTATAAGTGTGAAAAATGGTCATAAGTCACTTTTTTGACTGCCATTGTAACTTTGATTGGTCACTAAATAAACTGTTGCAAGTCGAGGACTGCTGTAATGGTAAAATGCAAGAGGGGCATGTCCAAGCACATCTTAAAGACCACATGGTGCCCGTTGCTCAACTAACAGAAGGGAGGAACGAATATTTCCTAGGTTTAACATATAATGTTAATACATATGCACTCCCTCATCCTGTTTGTTTTTGAAGCACCATTCAAGGTGTTTCTGGGTTGAAAGGATGAGTTGGTGACATCACTGTAGCCTGGGGAACACAAGTGGGGGGCTCCTTTCATGTCCCCATCAAGAAGCTGGAGCGAGTGATCAGAACTCACCCTGCCACACAACAGCACTCAGGTCTCAAATGCGGGCTAGCTCACCTCCAATCTAGCATCCTAACTACATGAGCCACCACGCTCCTATAACACATATATACTAACAGAGAGGAATATTTGTAATTCAGGGTTGAAATCTGTAGTCCTTGGTGCTCTCTAAACTTGATTGTTTTCTTGCAGATGTTCCAGCAGTGCACTGATGATGTTACCTAGTTGGGTAATGTAATGTCCACAAGAAAATATCCAAGCTCAGAAAGCACAAGGGACCCCACAAATATGCACACAATAGAACTTAAATTGTAAGGGAATTTCAATATACTGCTACTAGTTAATAACTTAAAAGAAGCTGATAGAGCCGTAGATACAGGGTGTGATATATCTGGAAGGTTTAGCCTTCATCTAGTGTCGAAGACAGACTGGCTGAGCCAGGGGGAGTCAAGCAGGGAATTAGTCTGGAGTCATTACATAGGCATAGAAAAGCAAGGCCCGGTCCTACTTGAATGCCACTGAACTTTTATCTAGTCTGGGCATGAGCAATAAAGTAGCTAGTTGAACTCTTCATGTGTGGATCTGGTCGCTTCACCTGACATCTAGTTCAAATATTGGAGAAATGATATCATGACCTTGTGAAGAGTTGCTTGCACTCTTTAAGGAGGAAGTAACTTTGGGTTTTCAAAGGAATGCATGTGTAAATCTTGCTGACCTTTCTACCTATGGCAAGCTGCATTAAAGTGATTCAATAAATCAGCTGGTGGGAACCTTGCTGGTCTAGGGCACCGTGGAGCTCACGTTCAGCAGATACGTACCAATGCGGAGCTCAAAGTTGTTGAAAGAATGTTTGTTAATCTCTTGAATGCTTTCATTCAGTGCAATGGAGAAATCTGCCAGGGCGCATAAATGGCCCCACTTATCTTCACACTGCTGAGGAATGAAAGACAGAATCAACGTGTTGGCTGATCAGCTGCTCCGTCAACAGGGAGCCAAATTCTGCAACAGTTCAGAGGACTGAACTTAAAGATTGCGGAATATTAGCCAGGAGAGAAAGCTTTTCTCTTTTTGGAATACCACAGCATCACAATAGCAACATCACAATAAAGAGAACTTTCCTAGAGACATAGGAAGATTCTAGTCCTGTTCAGTTCCTCTATCTAATTTGTCCTTGCTCTCCCATGCTCACTGAGGATGCCATTTTAGAATAGAATAGAATAGAATAGAATGGAATGGAATGGAATGGAATGGAAAGGAGTAGAGTAGAATAGAGTAGAGTAGAGTAGAGTAGAGTAGAGTAGAGTAGAGTAGGAGTAGAACACAGCAGAACAGAACAAAACACAGCAGAACAGAATAGAATATTGGCCAAGTGTGATAGACACACAGAGAATTTGTCTCTGGTGCATAAGCTCTCAGTGTACATGCGAAACAACAAAGTAATAATATTCATAATATCAAAGTAATAATAATCCTGATACCAATAAGAGAAAGTAGTGGAACAGATGTGAAGGATAAAAGCAATACAGCCATACTACATGGTTAAATAGACACAAGACAGTTCTGTGGGAATTAGGTGTTTGAAGAATTATTAAAGCAAACAACCCTACTGCACAATTCACAACTCTACTTTATTAGGATCTCAAAATGGCAAAGAGATGGGACAAGAACAAACTATGCAGCTCTACCCCCAGATCTGCTTACAAATCTTCCTTCTTCTGTGTCTAAATCAATGATGAAGAGGAATGAAAAAATGAAAAAAAAATGCTGGCTATAGAAAAGTATCTGAAATCTATAGCTGAAAATTTATGTGGCTCAGGGTTCAACTGTTGGGTTGTTGGCGTGCTCCAAGCTTGTTGTTTCCTATCGGTTATCAGGCTGGGTGACTTCATCTGTGTGAGGAAGAGTGGAATTTGCTGGTTGTTTATATATAATGCTTTGCCTTGCTAGTCTTGATTGGGCTGTGGCTTCCTTCTTCTCTCTCTCTTGAAACAGGCAAACATGTGTTAGAAAATCAGATTAGCTCCTTACCTGTTTTTCAGGGGATAGCCCTGATACCGCCATATATGTGCTTCCAATGGTTTTAATTTTTTCAATATCCTGAAATCGTTCTTCACCTAGTAACTGAAAACAAGGATTTCAAAGTCATGATTAGCATATACATTCTTGCTAAAGGATTTCATTTTACATCCTTCAAGCCTGTGATTTATTGCTTTTGAGCCGGGCTCCTCAAACTTGGCCCTTTTATGACTGTGGACTTCAACTCCCAGAATTCCTCAGCCAGCGTGCCTAGCTGAGGAATTCTGGGAGTTGAAGTCCACAAGTCATAAAAGGGCCAAGCTTGAAGACCTCTGCTTTAGAGTAATAGACAATATAGGTAGTCCTTGCCGTATGACCACAAATGAACCTCAAACTTCTGTTGGTAAGTGAGACAGTTGTTCTTTCGTGCCACAGTTGTTAAGGGAATCACTGCAGTTGTGAAGTCAGTAACACAACTGTCAAATGAATCTAGCTTCGCCACTGACTTTGCTTGTCAGAAGGTCACAAAAGGGGATCACATGACCCCAGGACACTGCAACCATCATAAATATGAGTCAGTTGCCAAGCGTTTGAATTTTGATCATGTGACCGTGAGAATGCCGCAATGGCCGTTAAGTGTGAAAAATGGTCATAAATCACTTTTTTCAGTACCATTGTAACTTCAAATGGTCATCAGATAAACTGTTGTAAGTCAAGGACTATATAAAGGTGAAAGAATACCTTCTCCACATCCATCAGTTTAGCCCTTAAGCTACCCTAATGGCTGCAAATTCCTGCAAATTCAGAGACACATCAACACACTGAATCATATATTATCTTGTTTCAATACAGTTGCAACTTCAAAAGGCCACTAAATTCGACTATCTGTATTGCATTGACCCCCCCCCAAAAAAAAAGATGATCGATGATCCTGAAGGACTCCATTACACCTTGACGAAAGGAAGAAGAACTAAAAATAATGATTAACAGACAAATTGTTGCATAATTGGTGACCATATCACAAAAAAGATGTTGAGAGTTTGGGAAAAATTCAGAGAAGGGAAACTAAGATGATCCAAGGCCTGGAGACTAAAACATATGAAGAAAGGCTACAGGACTTGGGTTTGGCTAGTCTAAAGAAAAGAAGAAATAGGAGAGACATGATAACAGTATTGCATTATTTGAGGGGCTGCCACAAAGATATTCTCCAAAGCACCAGAGGGAAGGACGAGAAACAATGGTTGGAAACTGATCAAAGAGAGAGGCAACCTGGAATTAAGGAGAAGGTTCCTGACAGTGAGGAATAGAATAGAATAGAATAGAATAGAATAGAATAGAATAGAATAGAATAGAATAGAATAGAATAGAATAGAATAGAATAGAATAGAATAGAATAGAATAGAATGGAATGGAATGGAATGGAATGGAATGGAATGGAATGGAATGGAATGGAATGGAATGGAATGGAATAGAGTAGAGTAGAACAGAACGGAATAGAATTAGAGGAGAGGAGAATACAATACAGAATAAAACAGAATAGAACAGAAACTAAAATAGAATAGAATACAGAACAGAACAGAATAGAATAGAATATAGAATAAAACAGAATATAGAATAGATATATAATATAATATATAGTAGAGTAGAGTAGAGTAGAGTAGAGTAGAATAGAATAGAATAGAATAGAATGGAATAGAATAGAATAGAATAGAATAGAATAGAATAGAATAGAAAATATGGAATAGAATAGAGTAGAGAAGAGTAGAGTAGAGTAGACTAGACTAGACTAGACTAGACTAGACTAGACTAGACTAGACTAGACTAGACTAGACTAGAATAGAATAGAATAGAATAGAATAGAATAGAATAGAATAGAATAGAATAGAATAGAATAGAATAGAATAGAATAGAATAACAGAGTTGGAAGGGACCTTGGAGGTCTTCTAGTCCAACCCCTTGCTCAGGCAGGAAACCCTACATCATTTCAGACAAATGGCTGTCCAGTCTCTTCTTAAAAGCTTCCAGTGTTGGAGCAACCACAACTTCTGGAGGCAGGTTGTTCCACTGATTAATTCTAACTGTCAGGAAATTTCTTCTTAACTCTAGGTTGCTTCTCTCCTTGATTCCAATTCACCCCATCTACTCAAGCTGGACTCACCTGCATCTTGGAATCAATCCCTGTGCCTCAGAATTAAAAAGAGATTAGCTGCTAGCTAAAACGGCACAAACACAGGGGTTAAATAATCGATCGGCTGACAAAATGCCAGGCCTGCTGGCCGGGCCAGCTGTTCCTTAAATCTCACTCCTTCTCTGGGCCTGAAGGGTTGCAACAATTACCTCGTCAAAGTCAGCGATGATTTCGTTCAGCAGTCGCAGGCACTCCACACCCTGGTTGTTCATTTCGGTCTGGGAATAGAAGTCGGCAAAACCAGGGATGGAGGCAAACATGACGCCCACAGCATCGTAGGACTGAGAGTAGAGATCCTAGAAAGGCAAAGAAGGGCAGAGGAGAAAAAGATGCCATTTTGTGACATTTGGCGGAAGAGAAAAAAACGGCGTGCCTTTTCTTGCCACGAATATGTGCGTATTTGTTCGATCTATGTAGTTGCCGGTTTCATTTGACCAGGATGATATAAGGTCTCCTGGCTTGAGAAGGGGGGTTGGGCTAGAAGACCTCTGAGGTCCCGTCCAGGCCTATGACTCTATCTTCTGTGTACACCAAGGTGATGCTAGAATGGAACGGAACAGAACGGAATGAAACAGAACAGAACAGAACAGAGCTGGAAGGGACCTTGGAGGTCTTCTAGTCCAGCCCCCCTGCTCAAGCAGAAGAACCTATACCATCCCAGAAAAGCGACTGTCCAGCCTCTTCTTAAAAACCTCCAGTGATGGAGCACCCATGATTGTGAAGGCAAGCTGTTCCACTGGTTAATTGTCCTCACTATCAGGAAGTTTCTCCTTAATTCCAGGTTGCTTCTCTCTTTGATCAGTTTCCAACCGTTGTTTCTTGTCCTGCCCTCTGGTGCTTTGAGAGAATAATTTGACCCCCCTCTTCTTTGTGGCAGCCTCTAAAATACTGGAATACTGCTATCATCTCACCCCTATTTCTTTTTCCCCCCTTTAGACTAGTCAAACCCAAGACCTGCAGCCGTTTTTCATATGTTTTAGCTTCCAGGCCTTTGATCATCTTAGTTGCTAGTGATACAGAAAAGGTGAAACCCAAATAAACAATAGAAATGTCCATCAAAGAATATACTCCCTTTTTTATGACCCTGTAATCCCTTAATTCGGGGTAGAGTTGGGGTGACTGGATGGAACTGAGCATTTACTGACCGGATGCCCTTCCTGACACCATGCAGAGTTCTCAGCAGAATTTTTGTTTGTTTGTTTGCTGCCTAGGACTGCCTCCAGAAGCTGTGAATGCTCCAACACTGGAAGTTTTTAAGAAGAGACTGGACAGCCATTTGTCTGAAATGGTACAGGGTTTCCTGCCTGAGCAGGGGGTTGGACTAGATGACCTCCAAGGTCCCTTCCAACTTTACTATTATGATTATGATTATGAAATGCTAACATGTCTTGAGGTGTAGTTAATCTAAGTGTTGTTAAACAAGGACCATAGTAGAATCTATCAGGTCACTGGGCTCAGTGGAGGAGAATATGAAAACCTTCATTTGAGGTTATATGAGTGCCCCATCATATTATTTCAGTTAATGAATGCAAAAGTCCGACTAACGGCACCAAAGTAACTTTATTAAGTCTAGTGAAAAGAAGGACCAGGGGTGACATGATAGCAGTCTTCCAATACTTCACTTCCAATACTTCATTTTTAAGAAGAGACTGGACAGTCACTTGTCTGAGATAGTATAGGTTCTCCTGCTCGAGTGGGGGGCTGGACTAGAAGACCTCCAAGGTCCCTTCCATCTCTATTCTATTCTACTTGAAGGACTGCCACAAGGAAGAGGGGGCCAACTTACTTACCAAACCACCTGAAGGTAGGACAAGAAGCAACGGATGGAAACTAACCAAGGGGAGAAAAAACCTAGAACTAATGAGAAAATTCCTAACAGTGAGAACAATTAACCAGTGGAACAACTTGCCTTCGGAAGGTGTGGGTGCCCCATCACTGGAGACTTTTAAGAAGAGACTGGACAGCTATTTATCAGAAATAGTATAGGTCTCCTGCAAGAGCAGTGTTTGGACTAGTTAAACCTCCAAGATCCGTTCCATCTCTGTTACTGTTGCACCCTGTTAGTTTGGTGCTATTTATGAGAAATAGTATAGGTCTCCTGCATATTATGCATATTATGATTAGGATTATATGCTCTGTCGCTACCTAAGACTGAACTCTCAACCTTCCAAGTGGGAGACAAATGTCTTCACCACTAGGCCACCACGCCGCTCCAAAAAAGAATACACTAAAAAGCCAAAACATATTCAGAGGCTGTAAAAAAAAAGTCATGTCATCATTACAACAGTCATTAAACAGCCAACTAAGGGTGCTTCCTCTCACCCTCCCAACCCAGATTCCTGTAGTTCACAAAAAAAAAAGGCAGAGTCCAGGAATGAACGCCCTATAAAACACCTGACTCCCTTACATAACTTCGGATCAAAAACAGGAGGTTCCCCGCATCTGGAGAGGCTGGGAAAGGTCGACCTGCAATCTGTTTGCAGTCGCTTGTTTTCTGGATTCGGAAGCTTTCGTGTGGCGAGCCTTTGAAGTCAATCTGTGCAGAAAGGAAAGCATTCATTTCCCTACTGGCTTCCCTGGGGAAGGGGGAGGCTGGCGTATTATGTAAATAAGTGTTTACTGTATTGAACCTTGAATGATCCAGGCAGCTGATGCAGAAGCTCCCTGAAGGTATGATTATTCAATGCAACAGCAGGAGGGGAGAGCCTGGGAGGATTGGGGTGGGGGGTGGTAGTGGGGAGAGATCAAAGGCGGTGTTACAGAATTACTCTTGCAAATGGCAAGTATGCTTTCAGTGCCGTGGGAAGTCAGCTCCCCAGAGAAGGAAATATTAAAAGGGCAGAAAAATATATTTCCTAAAAAGATATTGAAGAACCAGGAAAGCATGCCTAGATGTTTTAATAGTCCCAGGTCTCCTTCCGACAAGCAGAAAACCAGTTCTATAGACATGCAAATGTAAACCATCAGGAAGGTTGGAGCTAGAACATTAAGAAGACAAAGATGCCTAAAGTCTACATACCCCACCCAAAGTCTAAGACAGGACACAATAGGATTAACTCATCAGAATACCAGAAAAGGCACACTCAGACTCAGGTCAAATGTTCATGACCCAGGAAGTAGCCTCAAACAGGAACAGGAAGCAACTCCAAACAAAAGGATCCAGAGGGTATAAAAACCCACTCCCTACATGTGGTCAGTCCTTCTTTTCTGCCAGCCATCTTCCTGTCTGGTTCTCCTCTTCAATAAACTACAACTTTCTTCCCAAAGCAGTTGCCATGTTTATTCCCAGCTTGGATGAACCATAATGAAGACTTTTCTTCCGACAGTGCTAAGAAGAGATATGGCTTACCATTAGGAAGCAGGTGATACCCTTTGCCTCACATAGCTACTTCAGAGGACAGGAAAAAGTTAATTAACATCACGGGTTTGGGAAGGGACCTTGACAGCTTCTCATCCAATCCTTTGCCCAGGGCAGGGATCTGGATAGCATCCCAGCCAAACTGTTGTCCAATCTTCTAATAGTTCTTAGTCGTTCTCCTTGGAATGACCAAAGAAAAGAAAGACCACACCCCAACCCAACACTGGCAGGGCAAGTTACCGTATATAAATGGAGCCAACCCCACTCTCACCAGCACTGGCCATGTTATCTAGTTAGAGATAAGAGATAACCTTTATTGCCATTTTTTTTTTACTGTGGGCACAACGGCACACATCAAAAATGAAATGTAGTTGCCCGCTCTCAAAGTGGAACACATACATGACACACACCTAAAACATACTATATACAGCATACGTATAGACCCACACCCTTACATATACATAACAATAAAATATTAAATACTGTCCATATTGAATGTATAATGGAAGGAGGAAGCCTGAGAATTCACAAGGTTAATGCTGTGTGGAAAGAAACTATGGTTGAATCTGGATGTTCTGCTATGGATACCACGAAGCCCACTCCTCCCAGAAGGAAACAAGGAAAACACATTGTGAAGAGGATGAGTAGTGTCCCAGATAATCTTACGGACCCTGCTCAAGCAACACTTCTGTGCTACGTCCTGGATGGGAGGGAGGGAACTGCCAATGATCTTTTCGGCCATCCTCACCACTCTCTGCACCGCCTTCCTGTCTGGAGCAGTGATGCTTCCAAACCAGACTGTGATGCTGTAATGAAATGTCTGCAGGCAAGCAGCCAAGCTCAGAGAGCACCAAGGGTTCTACTGTCCAAACGTGGTCTGAAAACTTTCAAGAATGGAGCCCTCACATCTCCAGAAGATGGGCTATTCCAATACTTATCAGCTGTCAGTGTCAGGGAATTCCTCTTTTTTTAAAAAAATGGATCTGTTTTGGGGGTAGAATGACAGAATGGCTATGGAGATTCTCAGTCATCCAGGTCATCATTATCCCAAAGATGCTTTTGCAAGGAGGCAACTGGATTTTCTTGTTTTTCTTTGAAGACGTTTTGCTTCTCATCCCAGAAGCTTCTTCAGCTCTGACTGGATGGTGGGGAATGGAAAGATTTATACTCCTTGCAGACAGTCAGTTGTTTGCATTCTTTTAGCCAGTCGATAATGCTAATGCTACCTGCAAATGAACAGCTGTCTGAAAGGAGTATAAATCTTTCCATTTCCTCACCATCCAGTCAGAGCTGAAGAATCTGCTTGGATGAGAAGTGAAAAGTCTTCAAAGAAAAAACAAAAAAGTCCAGTTGTCTCCTGAAAAAGCATCTTTGGGATAACCGTGGCAGAATGTTGAAAGCCTGACAGAGATTCTCTTTTCTTCCCCTGCATCAAGGTGGGCCACTCTTGAGCTTCTTCCTCAATTCTTCCTATTTTTGCAGGCTAGGTTGATGTTTTTATAAGGGGTTCTACATACATTCCTCAAGGGTCTATCCATTCTTCTCGACAGCTTTCCAACCTTTATTAAAATCAGAAAGAAAACTCTAAAGCAAAGCTTTGCTTTTGGCCACGACCATTATGAGAACCCAATTCTTACGTACTTCATTATCTCGGTCCTTTTCCAGGAAGTGACGGGCCACGTGGCTCGGCAGAATATTGCGCAGCATATTTTCGTTATGTTCTCTTAACTCTTTCATCTCATTGATTTCTTCTTTGGCCTGGCCGCGCCACAGAAAGTCAAGCCTTGCCGTGTATTCCAGCTGCAAAGACAGAAAAGCCTCTTTTTAATTGGACACGTAGCCCATCCTTAAGAATAGGTACCTAAGCGAAGTGAGGGTAGATACTGAATCAGTGCTAGGGTGACAGAGTAGATAGGGAGAAACACCAACTTCCAGATTTGGACTTGAAATAATCTGGCAGTTAATGAAACTTGGTGCAGAGATATTCATATTAGACGAGAGGTCCCCAACCTTTTGGGCACCAGGGACCGGTTCTGTGGAGAGAGGTTTTTTCTGTGGACCGAAGGGTGTATGGTTTTGTGTGCTTCCTGCATCCCACGAATGGGGCTTTGCTTGTTTGTGCAGACCGTTTGCTGGCATGCTGCGGACCTGTACTGGTTCACAGACCGGGGGTTGGGGACCCCTGTATTAGACTGTTGGGGGTGATTTGTAGACTATCTTCAAGGACAAACACAGATCTAGTACATGGAAGAGGTAAGAGAAAATCAGGTAGAACTGGGTGATGGAGTTAAGTGCATCATCAGCTTAGAGTCATTACATTGCCACAAATGGTCCAAGTCCAACTCCTCTTGAATTGTGTTGACTCTGATGCTAATTTAGTATTGAACTTTAGTTAACTAGATGCTTATTTATAGACTTGACAAATACACTTTGTTGAGCTACAACTTAACATGTGGTCCCGATTCCTTGCACTTGACATTAAACCACTCAATTAAACATTTGGGATCCTCAGACTCTCTGGGCATAGAAAAAGATATTTTAATTCATTCCTCCGAAAATTAGCCATTCCCATGCATATATTTTTTCCCTGTTCTGAAGTAAAAGTCAACTGAGACCTTTTTTTCCCCTTTTAAAATGTTCCCTGGGGATAAGCTAGAGAGGAAAGGGTTAAAAATCCTCTCCCTCTCCAAAAAGATACCGATGTGGGTCAAAGGCTGCATAGCTACTTTGAAGCCAATAAAATCAGAGAAGGAGTTCCACAATGTGTAATTAATGTAATGTGTAGTTTGTCCTTAAGAATAGCCTTCTAAGTCAAAGTTTAGGAAGATATTAAATCAATTCCGGTGTGAAGATTTATAAATGTCATTGCGCCAATGATGTGTCCTTTGAGTCTCTGGATGTGTAATTTAGTAAAAAAAAAACATGGGCATCATTATACTTTATTGCACTCCATATTAAAGTAACCTTTGGTACTGGAGTCACATGGAGTGGACAAAATTAGCTAAGGATAAACAAGGATTAACAGAATATCAGTATAACAGAGCGGATCTTGGAGGTCTTCTAGTCCACCTCCCACCCCGTTCCAGCAGGAGGCCATATAGCATTTCAGACAAGTGGCTGTCCAGTCTCTTCTTAAAAATCTCCAGTGATGGAGCACCCACAACTTCTGGAGGCAAGTTGTTCCACAGGTTAATTGTTCTCATTGTCAGGATTTTCCCCCCCTCAGTTTTAGATTGGTTCTCTCCCTGATTAGTTTCCATCCATTGCTTCTTGTTCTTCCTTCAGGTGTTTTGGAGCATAGGTTGACCCCCTCTTCTTTGTGGCAGCCCCTGAAATATTGGAATGCTGCTATCATGTCACCCTAGTTCTCTTTATTACACTAAGGTAAAGGTAAAGGTTCCCCCGCACATGCGTGCTAGTCGTTTCCGACTCTAGGGGCGCGGTGCTCATCTCTGTTTCAAAGCTGAAGAGCCAGCGCTTGTCCAAGGACGTCTCCGTGGTCATGTGGCCGGCATGACTAGACGCCAAAGGCGCACGGAACGCTGTTACCTTCCCACCGTAGTGGTCCCTATTTTTCTACTTGCATTTTTACGTGCTTTCGAACTGCTAGGTTGGCAGAAGCTGGGACGAGTAACAGGTGCTCACTCTGTTACGTGGCACTCGGGATTCGACCTGCCAAACTGCCGACCATCTGATCGACAAGCTCAGCGTCCTAACCCACTGAGCCACCACGTCCCTTTATTTATTACACTAGACATACCCAATTCCTGCAACCATTCTTCATATGTTTTACACTCCACCCCATAATCATTTTTGTTGCTCTTCTCTGCATTCTTTCTAGAGTCTCAACATCTAGACCAAAAGTGGATGCAAAATTCCAAATGTGGGCTTACCAAGGCATTATAAAGTCGTATTGACACATCACATATTATTGTGAAAGGTGGGTAATGTTTATTATATACTACCAGACAGGAAGACATTTCAGTTGTAAAGTTAACTGGAGTTTCTGGAAATATTATTATATCCATAGACATATTGACAGGACTTTGTCTTTCTTATATTTGATACCATCCCTTTGTCTTGTATTATATTTCTGGCCCTAAGCAGAGCTAAATTATGACTACAATGCTTAATGACTACACTTTACAATAGAGGTGCAGAAATATAGGTCTAGAGCAGAGGTCACCAACCTTTTAGGCACCAGGGACCGGTTCCGTGGAGAGAGGTTTTTCTATGGACCGGAGGGGGCGTGATTTTGTGTGCTGCCTGCATCCCGCAGATGGGGCTTTGCTTGTTTGTGCAGACTGGTTGCTGGCAAGCCGCAGCCCGGTACCGGTCCATGGATCAGGGGTTGGAGACCCCTGATATAGTGCATTACTTTCTATCCTTGGCAACTTCCCCAAGCATGCTGATTGGGGAATTCTGGGAGTTGAAGTCCAGACATCTTAAAGTTGCTAAGGTTTAGAAGCATGGGTCTAGTGGTTAAGGTGTTGGACTAGGACTAGAGAAATGTGAACTGTAGTCTTGCCTTAGGCACAAAGATCTAACTGACCGTGGACCAGTCAATCTCTCATAGCCCTGGGAAGGAGGCAATGGCAAACCACTTGCAAAGTCTTGCCAAGAAAACTGCAGAGACCAGTCCAAGCTGACTCAACACTGACTTGATGGTTTCCCGCATGAATACTTGCAAGGTACACACAGACACAAACACACACCTATCTGGGAGTGGAAAATGCTTGTTGAGATATTGTCCCAAAGGTCCTTTTTCAGGAGGCAACTGGACTTTCTTGTTTTTCTTTGAAGACATTTCGCTTCACTAGATGGTGGGGAAGTCAGAGTTGAAGAAGCTTCTTGGAAGAGAAGCGAAATGTCTTCAAAGAAAAACAAGAAAGTCCAGTTGCCTCCTGAAAAAGCATCTTTGGGACAACCATGATCTGGATGGCTGAGAATCTCCATAGACATCCTGTCTGACATCCCTTGTCCAGTTCTTAACTAGAATAAGTGTGTGTGTGTTGTGTGTGTGTGTGTGTGTGTAAAATGCTATCTTATTTATGAGATTTTCACAGAATATTTATTCTCCCTTGGCAATTTTTTCATTTTCTAACAAAAGGAAAGAAGACCATTTTTTTTCTTTAAAGAGGCAAGAAATTTTTTAGCAGATGCTATTTCAGATCATTATCTGCTCTTTAAACAAAGTTTAAACAAAATGAAACCCCTTTCAAGTTGAGCTTGACTTTTGGTGTCTTTCTTAGGCACATCCATGTTGTTCTGCTTTTGGCAACACAAAAGTGGTTTTCCATTGTCCTTTTCTGATTTTTTCTCCCCTTTTTGTTACTTTATGTAGTTTACAAGCCTAGGACCATCCAAATATCGACCACATCAAAACCTTCTTATGCTGTTGAGATCCATTAAGGTCTGATAGATGCTGCCAGCTAGCTAAGCATCCTTCTTATCTTTTTTGTTTGGAAAAAATAATGTAGGTTTATGAGTTCCTTTTTGCTTTAATGTAACTTGATTATGTTCCTGGACACCAGAGTGCAACAAAATGATTTTAGAAGCATATAATATTTACGTTCAAAAGTCATTGCTTCTATTTCCCAACGACTGTTCCAAGAGTATCTGATTTACCATAAGTCTAAAGAAGTCTAATTGACTCTTTGTTAGAATTATTTTTTAATATAAATTGAGGACTTTGTAGAAGACATCCTCCAGAACTATTGACTATGGGAGAAGAGATGTCTAGAAGAAATTACATTATAGGGAAAGAAAAAAGTGCCAGTCTCGGGATTTTCTGAAGAGAAATTTAATCAAAAGCGTACAAGTTTCTCATTAAGGATGGACCTGAAACCAAAGCAGGAAATAAAATACTGGATGCTATAAAGTACTGGGGGGGACACGGTGGCTCAGTGGGTTAGGATGCTGAGCTTGTCGATCAGAAGGTCGGCAGTTTGGTGGGTTGAATCCAGAGTGAGCACCTGTTACTCATCCCAGCTTCTGCCAACCTAGCAGTTCGAAAGCACGTAAAAATGCAAGTAGAAAAATAGGGACCACTATGGTGGGAAGGTAACAGCGTTCCGTGCGCCTTTGGCGTCTAGTCATGCCGGCCACATGACCACGGAGATGTCCTCGGACAAGCGCTGGCTCTTCGGCTTTGAAACAGAGATGAGCACCGGCCCCTAGAGTTGGAAACGACTAGCACGCATGTGCGGGGGAACCTTTAAATTTTACCTTTATAAAGTACTGGAGGAAGACTGCAGCCTGAATGGGAAGTCTGATAGTTGTTTGCTATTAACCACCATTGTGAATTATGAGCATGACATTCCCCCCCCCAAAGGGCTTGCTCATTCCATTTGAGAATGCTTTGAAAGCCTAGAGCAGGGGTAGGCAACATCGGCTCTTTTATGAGCCAGCCGGCTGGCTCAGGAATTCTGGGAGTTGAAGTCCATGAGTCATAAAAGAGCCGAGGTTGCCTACCCCTGGCCTAGAGCAACGGTCAGCAGCTAAAAGTTCAGATAAATCTCAGCATGGATAACTGTCTGAAAGATTCTCTTGACCTAGTTGTTTCTCTCATGAGAAATTCATTTCCTCCAGTTATTTTATCACAAGAGGAGGAAAATGTTTTTACAATGACTCCCTCAGGTCACGCAGCAACTTAGACCAATGTTTTTTCAAGCTTGGAAACTTTAAGAAGGGTGGACTTCAACTCCCAGAATTCCCCAGCCAGCATTGTTGGCTAGGGAATTTGGGGAGTTGAAGTCCACCCCTCTTAAAATTGTCAAGGTTGAGAAACACTGACATAGAATGTCCTCTAATTTTTTCTGGGCAGTGATATGGAAATAATTTGCTCTTACTCTCTCCATGCTGGGAAGTTTTCCAATTTCCTAATCTAGTCCACAGCCTGAGGATTTCATAATGGTCTCACATCCAAACCCAGGTCAGATTCTAGTCATGACTTAACCATGTGGGGTGAAACGAGTCATCGTGTGAAGCTACCATCTGGGTTTTGTTTGGTTCTTGCAGGAAATGTGAACAGAGAAACTAGGTTTTCTCAGTCTTCGCTGAGATTTTAGGCTATTGGCCATTCAATTCCTGCCAGGATTCTATACCAGGAGCCCTGTGGTTAGAATACAGTATTGCAGGCAAACTCTGCCCACAGCCTGGAGTTCGATCCTGACTGGCTCAAGGTTGACTCAGCTGTCTATCCTTCTGAGGTTGGTAAAATGAGGACCCAGATTGTTGGGGGCAATATGTTGAACATTGTAAACTGATCAGAGAGTGCTGTAAAGCACCAGGGGGTGATACTTAAGTCTAAGTGCTATTGCTATTGCTATCCTTCTCCCTATATTCGGAGGAGGGGCAGGGTGCAGTGGGAGGGAAGTGCTAAAATATGTGTCACAGTGTCAGCTTTACCCCTTGCATACCTACCTATGACATCACCACCTAAAGAAGGGAAGGCAGAGCTTGCATTATGACTTCACAAGCTACAATGAGAACACCACTGCAGACTGTCCTGGATATCTATACAATTAGTCCTCAACTTATGATCACAACTGGGCCCAAAATTTCTATTGCTAAGCAAGACAGTCAAGTGAATTTTACCCCGTTTTACAACCTTTCTCGCCACCGTTGTTAAGTGAATCCCTGCGGTTGCTAAGTTACTAACCCAGTTGTTAAGTGAATCTGACTTCCCCATTGAATTTACTTGTCAGAAGGGTGCAAAAGGGGATCACATGACCCCGGGACACTGCAACCGTCATAAGTTCATGCCAGTTGCAAACTGTCTGAATTTTGTTCATGTGATCATGGGGATGTTGTGACATTCAGCAAGAATGGCCACACTGGGCCATAAAAGAGTAGCTCCCAAAATTTATTTCTGGAAACTCTGCATCCTCTAATTTCCCAAGCGTTTCGAAGAAAATCTATAGTATAAATGGGCACATTAGAAATTATCCCATGGAAGGGGTCTCTTGGGGAGTCATTGCAATGCAAATAAAAAAGGGGTGGAGCTTTAACTGCCTGACTGTGTGGCTGCCATCTTGACTTTTTTGACCTACACTTTATAGACACCCCAATCCCATACGTAATAAGATATTTCTTTCCTGCAATTTTATTTTATTTTTTATCCTTTTTTCTACAGATCCCCAAGAAATCTGCCATTCTCATAGCAGCCGCTTTGCCGTGCTTGGATTTTGAACTGATTTTTGATTTCTCAACTAGAGTGAGTTGGATAGAGACAGTCTGAAACAGGTTTCTATTTATAATATTTTCACAGCGATAAAAAAAAAGAAGCTGCACGGAGCTGGCCGTGTGCTCATTTTAATTGGCCTTTCTTTAAGGTTAATCAGGTCTTCAATTATTGAAGGTCATAAAATACTTTAGCCTGATATTTAATTATTTGCTCCAAAGGGGAGCTGTGATTGGCAGGTTCTAGCAGAGCAAGTTGGGTGTGTGTGTGTGTGTGTGTGTGTGTTGGGGTATTTTCTGCTGGGAAAAGGTGCCTATGGGAAAGAAAGCTTTTGTCTTACCTGTTGGCCATGATAAAATACAGCTAACAGGAACATGGCCATGAGGAGCAATGAAGCTTCTTTCGTCCCCAGAAAATCTGTGCTATAAACAGAAAGGGAAGAGAAGGAGGAAGAGGCAGTGATTTTTAAAAAAAAACAACAGGAAAGAAGAGCAAAGCTTAAAACAAAAATCTTTTTCTATTGTTTTGTTTTGAAAGCCGGCTGGGTGACTTTAGGCCAATCACCAGGAGATTGGGAGATTTAGTCCTGTCTTGTCATGTGTGAATGTAGGAAGGAAAAGGTCAAGAGAATAGGGCAGGGGTAGGCAACCTTGGCTCTTTTATGACTAGAGGACTTCAACTCCCAGAATTCCTGAGCCAGCCATGCTGAGGGGAAAAGGAGAGGTTTCCAAGCTGAGCCATGCTGGCTCAGGAATTCTGGGAGTTGAAGTCCACAAGTCATAAAAGAGCCAAGGTTGCCTATCCCTGGCCTAGGCCTAGGCTGCTTTATGACTCGAGGACTTCAACTCCCAGAATTCCTGAGCCAGCCATGCTGAGGGGAAAAGGAGAGGTTTCCAAGCTGAGCCATGCTGGCTCAGGAATTCTGGGAGTTGAAGTCCACAAGTCATAAAAGAGCCAAGGTTGCCTATCCCTGGCCTAGGCCTAGGCCGCTTTATGACTCGTGGACTTCAACTCCCAGAATTCCTGAGCCAACCATGCTGAGGGGAAAGAGAAAGGCAACCAAGCTGAGCCATGCTGGCTCAGGAATTCTGGGAGTTGAAGTCCACAAGTCATAAAAGAGCCAAGGTTGCCTATCCCTGGCCTAGGCCTAGGCCGCTTTATGACTCGTGGACTTCAACTCCCAGAATTCCTGAGCCAACCATGCTGAGGGGAAAGAGAAAGGCAACCAAGCTGAGCCATGCTGGCTCAGGAATTCTGGGAGTTGAAGTCCACAAGTCATAAAAGAGCCAAGGTTGCCTATCCCTGGCCTAGGCCTAGGCTGCTTTATGACTCAAGGACTTCAACTCCCAGAATTCCTGAGCCAGCCATGCTGAGGAGAAAAGGAGAGGTTTCCAAGCTGAGCCATGCTGGCTCAGGAATTCTGGGAGTTGAAGTCTATGAGTCATAAAAGAGCCAAGGTTGCCTACCCCTGGAATAGAGTATAGAGCAGGGGTCTTCAAACATGGCCCTTTTATGACTTGTGGACTTCAACTGCCAAAATTCCTCAGCCAGGCACTGAGGAATTCTGGAAGCTGAAGTCCACAAGTCATAAAAGGGCCAGGTTTGAAGACCCCTGGTATAGAGTGCTTGTGGAAAAGATATCAGGAAATGGATGCATTGATTCCCTTTCAGACTCTGTCATTTATTCTCAGAATAACAGAATTGGAAGAGACCTTGGAGGTCTTCTAGTCCAACCCATTGCTCAAGCAGGGGACCGACCCTACATCTTTTCAGACAAATGGCCCTCCACTTTCTTCTTAAAAACCTTCCGTGATGGAGCACCCGCAATTTCTAGAGGCAAGTCGTTCCACTGATTATTTGTACTCACTATCAGGAAATTTCTCCTTAGTTCTAGGTTGGTTCTCTCCTTGGTTTGTTTCCATCCATCTCAGAAATTTCCAGACACAAGTATTTCTCGCTTCAAAATATTCTATGCGGAATTAAGTCAGACACTTCTTCTTCTTCTTCTTCTTTTTGCATTCATTCCATGAGAATTCCCTGCCCTAGCTGGGGTTCTTGTCCAGGTTTTCCACCTGATGCTAAAAACTCTCTCCATTTCCATGTTCCTGCTGAGTGACAGTCAATGAAAAGCCCCTGACAATGAAAGATTGACACATCAAACCAGCCGTGATATTGCTTTCCTCTTTCAGGGACCATGATAAGGCTTTCCCCTTTCATTTCTGCCCGTCTTTTTCCAGCTGATGAGATATTTCTAGCATCACTGCAGAATTATCTTGTCTAGAGATGAGATGATTCAGGTAAGGCTCCCTATTGGTCGAGGCTATTTTTGTTCCATTGTTCTGAAGAAATAAGAAGGGGCTGCGGAATAATTGCATACTGATTTGCAACACCATCTTAGGACATTTTTTTGGGGGGGGGGCAGATTATTTCCCTGCGTGTAGAAACCTAGCATGCCAGACATCCCCACCCCATCTGGAAGGTAATAGATGCACCTGGGAGGGATTTTGCTCCAGGCGACTGTTGTGAGAATGACTGACAGGCTAGGGGATTGGAAAAATTGTAGCTACTCTGTTTTTGACAGTTACATTTTACTTTGAGGAGCTATTTTATATAAGGAATAGGATCCAGAGCAGAGGAACATCTATTCAGATTTGTTATTTACTTATTAAACATATATGCCACCCATCCCACTATCTAAAGTATCTCTCCGTGGCTAAATTTTTGTTAAAGAGTTCCAGTTCAAAACAGTTCAGCTCTTAAGCTGCAATTTGATGCAGTGTTTAAAGGCGCTGGATTAGAACTAGGAGACTGTGAGTTCTAGTCCCTCCATAGGCAGGAAAGATGGCTGGGTGACTTTGGGCCAATCATCAGGAGACTGTGAGCTCTAGTCCCTTCTTAGGCATGAAAGTTAGCTGCATGAATTTGGGCCAATCACTGGGAGATTGTGAGTTCTAGTTCCACTTTTCCCACTTGATAAAAAGCATCCACAAAAGAGACCTAAACCAAGATGGATTGACTACATCAGTAAGTATTGCAGGCCCAATTGGTAGTTTGGTATAGGTTGGAAACATGCGGAAGAGGCCTTCATCCTGCAGTGGATAGATGAAGAAGAAGAAGGAGGAGGAGGAGGAGGAGGAGGAGGAGGAGGAGGAGGAGGAGGAGGAGGAGGAGGAGGAGGAGGAGGATTCAACCTTAGACATGAAAGTCAGTTGGATGATTTGGGTTCAATCACCAGGAGACTGTGGGTTTTAATCCTGCCTTAGGCATGACAGCCACTGCATGACTTTGGGCCAGTCCCTCTCTCTTGGCCCAGCATTCCTCACAGGGTTGTTGTGGGGAAAATAAGAGAAGGAAGGAGTATTAAATATGTTTTCTGCCTTGAGTTATTTATAAAAATAATATAAAGGCAGGATGAAAATCTACTGAATAAACAAACAGGTAAACAAAGACTTACTCTCCGTTATGATTGATGTCATCGTACTGGAGAAACAGGGAAGCATAAATGGTCTCAGTCAGGAAGCAGTAGATTGCAATCATCATGAGCAGCACGGCCAACTTGAGGACCGAATTGAGACGGAGAAACACGGCACAGGTCACCATAGCCAGGATACCGGTAAAGACGAAATACTTTATAAAGAAAATTGGGAGAAACATCAGCATTCAGACCAGCAACCTAAACTAACACATTCAGAATCTCATAGGGAATCACATAGCCCTTCAAGTATTGGAAGATGGCTATTGTGTCTCTCCTAAGCCTTCTCTTTGTTAGGCTAAACATACTGAGTTCTCTTAGCCATTCATCATACAATCGAACCTCCAGACCAGGGGTCTTCAAACATGGCAACTTTAAGACTTGTGGACTTCAACTCCCAGAATTCCTCAGCCAGCCAGTATTGTTACAGGGGCCCCAGCTATTCCCGTATGATTATTGGGTTGGTCTAGTGCAGGGCCCTTCAAAGTTGGCGACTTTAAGACTTGTGGACTTCCACTCCCAGAATTCTGGGAGTGGAAGTCCACAAGTCTTAAAGTTGCCAGCTTTGAAGAGCCCTGCTCCAGACCCTTTATCAACTTCATTGCTCTTCTCTGCACTCCTTCTAGGGCAGGGGTAGGCAACCTCGGCTCTTTTATGACTCATGGACTTCAATTCCCAGAATTCCTGAGTCAGCATAGCTGACAATTATATTAATCACCAACAATCTCATGTCTAGATTTTCTCTCTTATACAGGAGAAATCCTGCATTTTAAGGTTGGGATATCATGTTCCTACCCCCCTGGCTGTTTTGGACTACATGCCCCATATATCCTGACAATAATAGACCATGTGTAATCCGAAACATCTGGAGAGCCCCAGGATGCAAATGGTCGAGTTAGAGCAGGGGTAGGCAACCTTGGCTCTTTTATGACTTGTGGACTTCAACTTCCAGAATTCCTGAGCCAGCCATGCTGAGGGGAAAGGGAGAGGTTTCCAAGCTGAGTCATGCTGGTTCAGGAATTCTGGGAGTTGAAGTCCATGAGTCATAAAAGAGCCAAAGTTGCCTAACCCTGGCCTAGGCCTAGGCTGCTTTATGACTCGTGGACTTCAACTCCCAGAATTCCTGAGCCAGCCATGCTGAGGGGAAAGGGAGATGTTTCCAAGCTGAGTCATGCTGGTTCAGGAATTCTGGGAGTTGAAGTCCACGAGTCATAAAAGAGGCAAAGTTGCCTACCCCTGAGTTAGAGGAATTTTTGAAAGGATCTTTCATACTCACTTGAAGTGAAGCAACATGGTACAGACAGTCTTTGACTTACAACTGCCACTGAGCTGGGAAAATTGCTGTCGCTAAGTGAGACATTTGTTAAGTGAGTTTCACGGCTTTTCTTGTCACAGTTGTTAAGTGAATCGTTGTGGTTGTTAAGCAGTAACATGGTGGTTAAGTGAAACTGGCTTCCCCATTGACTTTGCTAGTCAGGAAGCCACAATGGCTGTTCACATGGCCCTGGGACACTGCAACCGTCATAAATATGAATCAGTTGCCAAGCATTCGAATTTTGAACACGTGATTATGGGGACGCTGCAACGATGGTAAGTGTGAAGAACGGTCATAAGTTCCCTTTTTTTTCAGTGTCGTTGTAACTTTGAACGGTCACTAAACAGACTGTTGTAAGACGAGGACTGTCTGTAGTTTCACAGTATCACTGAAAGAAAGTTTTGCTTTGAAGTTTCACATGATCCTAAAGCTTGGTATCATCCATCTGTTGCCTAGCTTAATACATTATGTTGTCTTTTCTCCATGCAAAATGATATACTTAGGATTACCTCTGGATACGAGCAAATGTCTGTAAAATATACCGAAGAGTTGAAAGTTTGATTCTTAAAAGGCAGTTGTTTGTCCAAGTCACACCAGAGCTGCAGACAAAGAAAAATAAAAAAGAAGAATAAGAAAAGCAATGGAATTGTTTGGCAGAACTTTTGTTGAGGAAGAAGAATGTTTGATTGGGCAAAGAGAGAAACAACCTAGAACTGAGGAGAAATTTCCTGACAGTTAGAGCAATTAACCAGTGGAACAACCTGCCTCCAGAGGTGGTGAATGCTCCAACACTGGAGGTTTTGAAGAAGAGACTGGACAGCCATTTGCCTGAAATGGTATAGGGTTTCCTGCCTGAGAAGGGGGTTGGACTAGACGACCTGCAAGGCAAACCAGACAGTTCCCACTTTCTTTTATATCTGTGGGAATTTTGTGAGGCCCGCAGGCATCCTTTTCAGGTTTTAGGTATGGTTCTAGGACCGGGATTTTTTCCCCTTGTATTATGCTTGATTTCTATTTTAACATTTCAAAAATATATATTAAAAGAGTGTTTTGATTTAAGACATTCTTATGAAATGGGTGGCCATATAAATATGATAGATAAATAGATAATGTAGATAGATAGGTAGATAGATACATAGACAGACAGACAGACAGACATATGATGATAGAGGAAAAATAGATGATAGATAAAGATGATTGATAGATAAATGATAGATAACTGATAGATGATAGATGATGATGGTGGTGATGATGATGAATAGACATTGGACAAAGACAGCAGTGTTTCATCTGAGGCCCCCTGAAAGATTGAATACTCTGGGGTTTGATTTCTTCCCTCCCTCCTCCCCTCCCCTCCCCTCCCCTCCCTCCATCTCTCCCACTTCTTCCTCTCTCCCTCTCTTCTCCCTCTCCTTCCTTCCTTCCTTCCTTCCTTCCTTCCTTCCTTCCTTCCTTTCCCAAGGAGAAAAATATATTTAAATACTTTCGTGCAAAATATCAGAAGCTACTATCCTGGGAAATCAGCTTTTCACAATCTTTCATGTTGCAGATTTTTGGGTTATAGCTCTCTTCACAGCCAGCCAGAATAACAGAGTATTACGAAAATACCAGTAGAACAGAATATTTGTAGCTCAGACCTCACAGTATAATGATAGGTTTGTAGAGCAGCATATCGGAAAGGCATCGGTTTGAGTAAAGTTGCTTCTAATTACTAGTTTATACTTTTTCTGCTCCCTCTTCCATTCAGACAACCTTTCCCTTCTTAAATACTTACAATATTGATGATGGCTCCCAGGAAATTAATCATAATTGAAGCAAAGATGACGACATTTCGGGCAAAGTAGGTCTCATTAATCCAGCAGCAAGTTTTCCGTAGCACCAGGGGTAAACATTTGTAATCCTCTGCAGTGGTTATCAGCACGAGAGCTGAATGTAATATAATTAGAATCGAAAACTGGACAATCATCGGAATCATTCTGGAGAAGGAAGTCAGACACACAGACTTAGAAGATGGAAAAACAGCCTTCTCCTGCATTTATAAGAAGAGTAAAATCTAATGTTTCAGGGCTTCATTAAATCTTCTAATTTCATCTTCTCGGGACAGATCATCCTGGAGAATGTCTACTCATGGAGTCATTAAGACTTTGATGCCAACTTACTGACACTTAATCCATTTTTATTCTTGTGCATGTGCATGCAATATACTTGTAGATGTAGGAGAAGCAGAGCTGGGGGAGGGAGTTAAGTGCACAATTAGCTTAGAATCGATATGTTGCCACAAATGGTCAACCCTCTTGAATTCCATTGACCCAAATCTAATTCCAATTTAGTATTGAACTTTAGTTGAGTAGATTCTTGTGTATAGGCTTGAGCAATAAATCTTAACATATGGTCTGATCCTTTACACCTGACTGCAGAGGACCTGTGCAAACATAACCTGTTCTTATATGACAGGATGACTAAAACAGTGCTTCTCTATGACAAAATGAACTATATGCGCAAAGAGAAACATTACAAGATAAGCATAATACTTCTTTGGAACGAAGATGAACTTTGGGGTGCTAGCCAATAACCCCCACTCCTGATAGCTCTTCTGAAGCTTAATAAAACCACCTTTGTACTGTTGTGTACCTCTAAGTCAGTCCTAACTTCTGATGACCCCATGGACAACTTCATGGAGTCTTCTTAGCCACATCTTCAGATGGGCCACTGAGTTTTCTTTAAGGCGGAGAGACAGTGACTGGACCAAATTCACCCCTCCTGGCTTCATTTCCCAGTTTTTAGCACAGTGCCTTTAACCACTACACCAAACCGCCCTGATTCCAAGCACTACAATGAGGTGCTTAATGATAACTATCTTTATGCAGGATCCCAGTTTCCCTATGCTACGGAAACTGCCATCCAAACGGAAATTTTGCCCTGACTCCCATTAATCTCTCTATTCCAACCCACGGAACCTACCTTGAAGAAGGAAGTAGACTTTGGATGGCGGTGATAAACACCAGGACAATGAATGCACACACCAAGTTTGACTTGAACACCTCGTCCCTCATTTGGGAGTACTGAAATAGAGAACAGTAGACAAAAGGAACCAAGTAAGTGAAGTTTCTAGATCAGCTCTAGAAAGAGAGCGAGGCACGTGTATGAGGCTTCTGGGGAATTATCAAACAGAGCTCAGTAAAGGAAGCATACTCCTGGGATAAGTATTAGTATATTAATAAATGAAAATATTTATAGCTCAGGGTTGGAATCGGGGGGGGGGGATCTTTGGTGCTCTCTGAGATTGGTTGTTTTCTTGTAGACATTTCATTACCCTACTGGGTAACATCATCAGTGATAGTAAGAAGTGGGTTTACTCTCAGTCTATATTCTAGTGGCAAACCCCACTCCATACTAGCACTGATAATGTTACCCAGTTGGATAATGAAATGTCTGCAAGAAAACAACCAAGCTTAGGAGCCCACAATCCTCCTCCTCCTCCTCCTCCTCCTCCTCCTCCTCCTCCTCCTCCACCCACTCCTCTCTCTTCTAGCACTGATGATGTTAGTTTGGGTAATGAAACATCTGCAAGACAACAATCAAGCTCAGAGAGCAGCAAGGACCCCACCCCCATTCATTATATTGTTTAACATCCATACAAAGAAATATCCCATCAAAACAAACATGCTTGCAAGACCCATTGAAGAATGGCATGTCCCCAACCTAGGGGATCGGTAATTCCATCTTTGCCTTGAGCTTTGCTAAGCTTGCTTAGTCACCTAGTTAGGTGAACATTTTTTTAAAGGATGGGTGGCCCCATTGAAGTGAGAAGGTGATCTAGAAATAAAGCCAGACAAGGAAAAAGTGCATCTAATGGGAATATCTTTAGGAGCTTGCTTGGATTCTGCAGTCTCATCTTAAACAACAACAACAACAATATAGGTAGTCCTCAACGTACGATCACAATTGAGTCCAAAATTTATATTGCTAAGCGAGACAATTGTTAAGTGAGTTTTGCCCCATTTTTATGACTTCTCTTGTCACCGTTGTTAAGTGAATCGCTGCAGTTGTTAAATTAGTAACATGGTTGTTAAGTGAATCTGGCTTCCCCCATTGACTTTGCTTGTCAGAAGGTTGCAAAAGGGGATCACGTGATCCCAGGACGCTGAAACCGTCCTGAATACGAGTCAGTTGCCAAGAATCTGAATTTTGATTACGTGACCATGGGGAGGCTACAACGGTTGTAAGTGTGAAAAATGATCATATGTCACTTTTTTCAGTGCCGTTGTAACTTTGAATGGTCACTAAGTGAAATGTCGTAAGTCGAGGACTAGCTGTACTCCAGTCTAAACTGACTGGGTGACTATGTGATGAGCCACTATAATAATAACAACAAAAAGCCTTAGAAAAACTGCAAATTGACAACATTTCCATCTGTCAGTTAGAAAAGGACAGACTGCTTGAATCCACACAATTTACTACCTCAATACATTATGACAGGCTAGTCCAGGGCTAGGCAACCTTGGCTCTTTTATGACTCGTGGACTTCAACTCTCAGCTGAAGAAGCTTCTTGGAAGAGAAGAGAAATGTCTTCAAAGGAAAAAAACAAGAAAGTCCAATTGCCTCGTGAACAAGCACCTTTGGGAAAGCCATGACCTGGATGACTGAAAATCTCCATAGATATATGACAGCTCAGGTCAGGGGTCTTCAAGCTTGGCCTTTTTATGACTTGTGGACTTCAACTCCCAGAATTCCTCAGCCAGGCATGCTGGCTGAGGAATTCTGGGAGTTGAAGTCCACAAGTCATAAAATGGCCAAGTTTGAAGACCCCTGGCCTAGGTTGTTGGGAATGAAAGGACAACACTAGCTAAACAACTGGCAGCTGCGATTTCACATTGTTGGCCTCAACCTATGACCGATCACTTGGCTGACCGTTCAAACTTATGATGGACCCCCACAAAAGGGATTTATGACCCGGTTTTTAAGTTTCCACGTTGAGGCCCACCCCCTTGTACAGTCACATGACTGCATTCTTGCTGCTTGGTAACCGGCTCGCATTCATGGTCACACAACCACAATTTACAGTGGGTTTTGTTTGGCCAAAAAACAGCATTCCCACTTTCATCAAAATTGGGCCCTAGGAAATAATAGATTTGCTTTACGACCCTAGCATTCACTTAACGACCATCACAAAAAGGGACATAAATTTAGGTCAGTACCAATCGTCACGACTTACAACCGTGATGGGCATACGTCAAGGACTCTCTGTACACAATTACAACAGGAGCCCATTAGATGGTGACTGTTACGCACAGGTCTGTGGTAAATGCGTCTTGAGATATCAGGACCATTTGGATTTTTAGCTATTGAATCATCCATTGCAGTTATTAAGGGAGGAGTGCCAATTTTTTTTCAAATTGCTGAATGCTTTCACGCTGTTGAGAAGATATGCAGGACATAATTGGATATGGAGCACTGATTCACTAGAATAACTACCTATCACCCCCTTCTTGCAATATTCCTCTCTTTATTATTGTCAAGCCCAAAACTGGGAATGGCAAGTGGTGATTCTCCCAAGCTTTCTTTTGCTGTTGTTTCACACCTGTAGAAAAAAAATATCTTGCCAGACTGAGCACTCTACTATCTCCATCTACAATAAACTAGGTGAACTATTAGGGAGGAGCTGTCTTCACCCTCTTTCTCTCACACAGAATATCTTGGCTGAGTTGCCTCTTCTTTCTCTAGAATGCACCCCTCCCTCCCTCCCTCCCTCCCTCCCAGAATCCACTTCCTCATTGATTCCATCACATTTGTACTTGTATATATTTCTCTTGGCAAGAGAAGAAGGGGACGACAGAGAATAAGGTGGCTGGATGGAGTCACTGAAGCAGGAGGCGTGAGCTTAAAAGGACTCCAGAAGATGGTAGAGGACAGGAAGGCCTGGAGGAACGTTGTCCATGGGGTCGCGATGGGTCGGACACGACTTCGCAACTAATAACAACAACATATTTCTTTTGGTGGGCCCAGGGGGGGGGGTGTAGATAAGCATAACAGATAAGGACATTTGTGGGGGCAGGTGGTCAAAAAAATCTAAATGGTGTCTAAATGACTACAGCCCCATCCCATCCTTTTGATTGACCCACCTTTTTAAGTTACATCAGGAAAAGAGGCTGCTTAGACAAACGTTCCCATTTCCTTCCCAAGCCAACGATCTATTTGATTTTGTGTAAGGTGTAAGATTACAAAGTCAGATAAATATTTCCCAGTTTTACCTTAGCTAGGTGCTCAATTCCTGCTAGATCAACCTCAGCATCCTTTACGATCTTGAAGATGCATGGATTTCAATTCCCAGAATTTCACCGTCAGCACGCTGGCTTGGGAATCTGGGAGCTGAAGTCCATACAACTTAAAGCTTAAGTCCACACATCTTAAGAACGGCAGAGGGCTGAAGGGCTATAAAACTTGCCCAAAGATACATATATTGATAGATAATAGATACATAGATATGAGACAAAGACAGATAGATTGATACTTAAATGCATTGATCGATAGAGAGATTGATAGACTGATACATATATTGACAGATATGTGAGTAGATAGGTGGGATAGATAGATAGATAGATAGATAGATGATAGATAGATAGATAGATAGATAGATAGATAGATAGATAGATAGACAGACAGACAGAGACATAGAGATGGATAGATAGATAGATAGATAGATAGATAGATAGATAGATAGATAGATAGATAGATGATAGACAGAGATAGATAGAGATAGATAGATAGAGATAGAGATAGAGATAGAGATAAAGATAGATAGATGATAGATAGATAGATAGATAGATAGATAGATAGATAGATAGATAGACAGACAGACAGAGACATAGAGATGGATAGATAGATAAATAGATAGATAGATAGATAGATAGATAGATAGATAGATAGATAGACAGAGATAGATAGATAGATAGATAGATAGATAGATAGATAGATAGATAGATAGATAGATAGATAGACAGAGATACCTAGCTTGATAGATGATAGAGATATATAGATTAATATATCTATCATCTTGATAGATAGGTACATAGATTGATAAATACATAAACAGGCCGATGACAGAACAGAACAAGGGCAGTTTGTGATATGCACAGGGAGAATGAACTCATCTCCCTATTCAAACCACTTCTCTTCTCTGTTTTTAGCTCTTCCAAAAAAGAGATAAGGGCTAAAGGCCCTGTGTGTGTGGGCGGGGGTGGGGAGGGTTAAGATGGGCTGGAGCCACTTCCATACTGTGACGAGTCCGTGCCTGCTTCTGCTGTGCAAATTTTGTTTTGATCTACGAATAAGCCTCCCCTTGAGCTGTTGTGACAGAACATTCACTAGAAAGAAAGAAAGAAAGAAAGAAAGAAAGAAAGAAAGAAAGAAAGAGAGAGAGAGAGAGAGAAAGAAAGAAAGAAAGAAAGAAAGAAAGAAAGAAAAAGAGAGAGAAAAAGAAAGAGAAAGAAAGAAAAAGAAAGAGAAAAAGAAAGAGAAAGAAAGAAAGAAAAAGAGAGAGAAAAAGAAAGAGAAAGAAAGAAAGAAAGAAAAAGAGAGAGAAAAAGAAAGAGAAAGAAAGAAAGAAAGAAAGAAAGAGAGAGAGAGAAAAAAAGAAAGAGAAAGAAAGAAAGAAAGAAAGAAAGAAAGAAAGAAAGAAAGAAAGAAAGAAAGAAAGAAAGAAAGAAAGAAAGAAAGAAAGAAAGAAAGAAATTAGAGGAGCTGACATAGCTGTGAAATCATTTGCGGTTCCCTGAAAAGGGGCGAATTCGATGACCATCGAGACGGCTGAGCCTTCTCTGTTTTCAGTACTTTGCAAATTGATGGGGTTTAAGTGGTTTTGTATGCCCTCGGAGAGGGCTGTCATCAAGACAGCCTCGAGTTGCAGGAAGGTGTTTTCCAAGGAGGGTGCTCTAAGTACCTGGAAAATAACAGGCTCTTGGCTAGAAGAGGCAGATGGAAGATCTTGGCAGGATAAATTAGCCGTCCTTTTTGAAAGCTTTAACTTAGGCAGGCATATTATGGGGCAGCGTGGAGCAGAAATCGTTTGAATTAAAACCAGAGGCAGATTTTGAGATAGAGAATATAGTTGGCCTTACCCGTTGTCTGGTGACCGTTTAAAGTTATGACGGGACTGGAAAAAAGTGACTTATGATCATTTTTACGATGCTATTGCAGCATCCCCAAGGCCACGGGATCAAAATTTAGATGCTTGGCAACTGGGCTGTACTTATGATGGTTTTGCAGCGTCCCGGGATCACGTGATCTCTTTTTGCGACTGTTTGAAAAGCAAAGTCAATGGGGGGGGGGAACCAGATTCACTTAACAACCAGGTTACTAACTTAACCACCACAGTGATTCACTTAGCAACTGTGGCAAGAAAGGTCGTAAAGTGGGGCAGAACTCACTTAACAACGGTCTCATTTAGCAACAGAAATTTTGGGCTTAATTGTGGTCGTAAGTCAAGGACTCTGTATTGATAAAACTCAAGACCCACGTCTTACAAAAGAATATTGTAGTAACCCTGGGGGTGAGGGGTTATTTTCCTAACTCCTTGATATCTCTACCTGATCAGAGGAAGATTTGGACGTACTGATGTTGTGTTCTTCTTGGGTTGATGGAAAGGTGAAGCAAAGGGTAAGATGTTAATGGGAAGGAAGGCGGAGTGAATTTGACCTAAATCTTCCAACCAAGAGCTGTTTCTGTTCGGTAACTCAAGCTCTTGGCATGTTGATCGTATGTCTTCATGGAATCAAGGGAAGCTTCCCAGAGAAGTTGATTACAGAGTTGGAGGACAAAACATGTCAAGAACGGTTGCAGGAATTGGGCATGGCCAGTCTAGAGGAAAAAAAAGGACTAGGGGGTGAGATGATAGCAGCGTTACAATATTTGAGGGGCTGCCACAAAGAAGAGGAGGAGGGGTCAACCTATTTTCCAAAGCACCAGAAGGCAAGACAAGAAACAATGGATGGAAACTGATCAAAGAGAGAAGCAACTCTAAAAGTAAGGGGAAATTTCCTAACCGTGAAAACAATTAACCGGTGGAACGGCTTGCCTTCAGAAGTTCTGGGTGCTCCATCACTGGAGGCTTTTAAGAAGAGACTGGACAGCCACTTGTCTGAAATGGTATAGGGTTTCCTGACTGAGGAGATGTTTGGATTAGAAGACCTCCAAGATCCCTTCCAACTCTATTATTTTGTTATTCTGTTAAATCTAAGGAGAGCCAGTTATCTTGGAGTACCTTCTCACATTTCACTTAATCAGGTTTATCAGTACTTCCTTGGAACATCTTTTTTTGGGCCATGTCTTCTGGCATAGTGCCTTCACCTCAAGTCATGAGTGAGATAGGTTTACTCAGCCTTAGCTATACTTAGCTATACTGAATGGGGAAGAAATGGAGGTAGTGACAGATTTTATTTTCCTGGGCTCCAAGATCACTGCAGATAGGGACTGTAGCCAAGAAATTAAAAGACGCTTGCTCCTCGGGAGGAAAGCCATGACAAATCTAGACAGCACACTAAAAAGCAGAGACATCACCCTGTCAACAAAAGTGCGTATAGTTAAGGCTATGGTCTTCCCAGTTGCAATGTATGGCAGTGAAAGCTGGACCATAAAAAAGGCTGAGCGCCAAAGAATTGAGGCCTTTGAACTATGGTGCTGGAGAAGACTCCTGTGAGTCCCTTGGACTACAAAGCAATCAAACCGGTCAGTCCTAGAGGAGATTAACCCTGACTGCTCTTTAGAAGGCCAGATCCTGAAGTTGAAACTCAAATACTTTGGCCACCTAATGAGAAGGAAGGACTCACTGGAGAAGAGCCTAATGCTGGTAAAGGTTGAGGGCAAGAGAAGAAAGGGACAACAGAGAATGAGGTGGCTGGATGGAGTCACTGAAGCATTAGGCATGAGCTTAAATGGACTCCAGAAGATGGTAGAGGACAGGAAGGCCTGGAGGTACATTGTCTATGGGGTCATGATGGGTCGGCCACGACTTTGCAGCTAACAACAACAAGCTATACTGGTAGTCAATTTAACATCTCCTCCCTCCTTACATCAAGGTCATCCAAGGTCAACCAGAATGTCAAATCTGTTATGCTTTGGCACCCAGCAGGTGAAGGACAGCCAAGGTATTCAGTGATTGGAGAACTATAATAGAGGCAGGTTAGCAATGAGTACAGTAATAGGAGCAGCAAATTTCATGCTGGTCTAGTTTTTAACCCACTCAAGGATGGATGAAGAACATCACTCCATGGGAAAGGTCTTGATTTTTGGAAATCCATTGGCTTAGGTCTGATCCTTCCTGGCCATTGACCAAACTAGGAATCGATGGAATCCAACAATGGAATTGGTTAAAAAAAGAAATCATCTAAGAAACACCAAGCCAAGTGTTTTCTTCTCAGGAGAAACAGAACTCAGTTTTTTTAGGCAAGTTCTAACCTCTTTCTTGAGCTCAACTCATGTCTGGTCACCTAAGGAGGGGCACTCAAAGAACATCTGTCCCTTTTTCCTCTGCCTTAAGAGAGAGATGGTCAGTGATCATATCTCTCAAGGATACAGACTGCCAACGCTGCTAACATCAGATGTTTTTGCTTTGACAACAGATGGAGATGCAACGATTTTCTTCTTATGTTTTACTTTTAGAATTAGAGTTAGATGATTCTGGTGGGGGGGGAGGAATGGGCATGAGAGTTTAGCTAGACATAACAATACTGAAACTAGTGTGAGAACCAAGGTTATTGAAATAAGAGATGATAAGAATTGGTGGGCTGGAGAACTGGAGGGGAAGCCCGCATTTCCAACTAATTGGAGAATGTTATTTATGACTGTTAATTGGAGGAGGGTATTGTGCTTTGATACTATGTGCTCAGGGGAGGGGAACTTAGTGTTTGGCTTCAACTATGTTAGTGCTAATGCTATGCTACTCAGATGAACATTCTTTAAGGTAAACAATGCTTCAAAGTTCTTTGAAGAGTTTCATCTGTCGGAACCATGACACAGACCCTTAAAAAAATCTGTATCATTAATAAAAAATGTTGTAATTGTGTCAGAAAGTAATATATTCCAATAAAGACCTTTTAATGGAATACTTCTGCTGATCTAAGTGGATTTAAGGTCTCAGAGATTTTAACCACACATCAGATAAAGTCAGCCACCAGGAGTATAATTAATTTGTACAATAGTTAAGTTATTTAAGGGCACTGTTCTATTGGTGTCCACAGAATCAGAAAGAAGAAACCTCCTCACATTTTCATCCTTATTTTTGGTAAAAAGAAAAAAAAGTAATAGAAAATGGACCACTCAGAGCTGAATGTAATATAATTAGAACTGAAAACTGGACAATCATTGGGATCATTCTGGAGAAGGAAGTCAGACACACACACTTAGAAGATGGAAAAACAGCCTTCTCCTGCATTTATAGGAAGAGTAAAATCTAATGTTTCAGGGCTTCATTAAATCTTCTAATTTCATCTTCTCGGGACAGATCATCCTGGAGAATGTCTACTCATGGAGTCATTAAGGGTTTGATGCCAACTTACTGACACTTAATCCATTTTTATTCTTGTGCATGTGCATGCAATATACTTGTATGTGTAGGAGAGGAGCAGGCAGACCTGGGGGTGGAGTTAAGTATATGATAAGCTTAGAATCCATATGTTGCCACAAATGGTCCAACCCTCTTGAATTCCACTGACTCGAATCTAGTACCAAGTTAGTGCCCACTCAGCACTGCATTTTAGCAGCATATTCTTAGGTGCTGAGGGTCACAGAATCACTACTGGGGGGGCAGGGGGCGGTACTATGACTCTGAGCTCCAGGTGACTCATTCCATTTTAAAGATATAAGAAGTGTTTCACCCCATAGCTTTGGGCTGCTGGTTTCTTACTATTCATACTCCCTCTATATAATTTATATAGTTATATAAGGGACGCGGTGGCTCAGTGGGTTAGGACGCTGAGCTTGTCAATCATGGTCGGCAGTTTGGCGGGTCGAATCCCGAGTGCCACGTAGCAGAGTGAGCGCCTGTTACTTGTCTCAGCTTCTGCCAACCTAGCAGTTCGAAAGCATGTAAAAATGCAAGTAGAAAAATAGGGACCACTATGGTGGGAAGGTAACAGTGTTCCGTGCGCCTTTGGCGTCTAGTCATGCCGGCCAAATGACCACGGAGACGTCCTCGGACAAGCGCTGGCTCTTTGGCTTTAAAACGGAGAGGAGCACCGGCCTCTAGAATTGGAAACGACTAGCACACGTGTGCGGGGGAACCTTTACCTTTATAAGCTCTATATAACTGTTAACCTCTCTGCTGTTCTCTTATCCATCACTTTGTGGTTAGGTTTACAAAACTTGCTAAACCTCACGGCCTAGTCAACAAAACATGCATCATAGCACAGGCTCTGCCCCACAAAATAAATTACATTACAACTTCATATCTCCTTAGTCTAATCTAGCACGCAATGCACACCCAACCAAAATTTCCTGTTCATTTTATCCTTCGGTGTCTTATTTACAAACCAACCAATACTTTGTCATTCAAGTTGTCTGAACTCATAAGGAGGGAAATTGTAGAAAAAGGGATGGAAACTTATCGAAGTGAGATCCAAGCTAAAACTAAGAAGAAATTTCTCGACAGTAGGAACAATTAATCGGTGGAATGTGTTGCCTTCAGAAGTTGTGGATGCACCATCACTGGAGGGTTTTAGGACACGATTGGACAACCATTTGTCCAGGATGGTAGGCTGTCCTGCTCGAGCAGGGGGTTGAACTAGAAGACCTCCAAGGTCCCCTCCAACTCTGTTTATTTCTGTTATTTTGAAGCCCAGGGAGAGACCTTGGCTAATTGAAAAGAAGGGAGCTTCAGGGAAGCTCCTCAAATGAGACCAAGAAGTAAAGAAGAAATGTGGAAACCATAAACTTGTACGTGTGATTGGTAGCCAAATGAAATGACAGAAACTGTAATAAGGGCAAGGAGAAACAAGAACAACGTAGTATGTCAGATGTTTATATGGTCTCATCTTGGGTACCGTTACTTCCCTGAAGCTCCCTCTTTTTCACTTACCCATGGTCTCTCTTCTGGGCTCCTTATTCTACAATAACAAGTGAGTTGCACCCAATGTTACCACCTTTCCCCCCATAGTTGTTAAGCGAATCACTTCAGTTTTCAAGTGACTCATGTAGTAGTTAAGCAAATCTAGCTTCGCCCGTTGATTGTTGCTTGCCAGAAGATGGCTGAGAAGGTTGAAAATGGCAATCACATGACCCTGGGATGAGGCAACTGTTGTAAATACACACCAGTTTCCAAGCAGCCGGATTCTGATCACATGACTATGGGAATGCTGCAACAGTTGTAAGTGCGAGGGCCAGTTGTAAGTCACTTTTTTCAGTGCAGTTGGAATGTCATACAGTCACTAGATGAATGGTTGTAAGTCAAAGATTACCTGTATACCATTTTGGGGGTTCACACCATAAACTATAAGTAACCAAATATGTTACAATGTTGCATAATAGGTCTATCACCAACTTTATCTCTCTTCATTTCTCTCTCTCTGACTCTCTCTTACTCTTTCTGTCTCTACCTCCACCTCCACCTCCACTTCCACCTCCACCTCCACTTCCATTTCCAACTCCAACTCCACTTCTATCTCCACCTCCACCTCCACCTCCCATCTCCACCTCCATCTATCTCAACAGTGTAGACTGTTGTGCAAAGGCATCTCTTAAGTTCTTATCTGACCTAGCTAAGCATGTACAACTTTTCCCAGAGCCACATTTAGTCTCTGGATGTCACCTGCAGATGACAAAGGAAGACAGTTGTCCCTGGGGAGAAGAAGGGAAACCCTACATTTGATTTAATGAAACTATAATTTATTAAAGACGATGACCACCACACCCTCCACATATTCCAGTTTCCCTTCTCTGATCCCATCCAAGACAACTGGGGGCAACTTGTGGTGGGAGCTTTCAGCTTTCATTAAGCTTTCAGGAGCTGTCCATGGACTCCAAATCCTGAGATGTCCGAAGGAATCTTAATAGCTCCATCTTGGAGAGATTATTTGGGAAGAAAGGAAAAGGGAGATTGAGAAGCGAAACCCACTGCCATTTTGTTTTTGCTAATCAACAGTCACTGCACGTCAATCTGAGTTGGCAAAAGTCAATCTATCAAGACCCAGCTACCTTATGTTCCAGGCCAGAGTCTTTAAACATCAGGGAAAAAGGCTTGATATGCTCTCTTCGCAACTTATCGCCACTCCGCAAGTCGATGGTGTGTTCTATTCTCTTGTTAATTTCCTCAGGCCCAGACTGGACATGCAAAGCTTGTGCAAGATGGTTTGGAAGCAGATTTATTGAATTTCTTGTTAGGGCAGCCAGAGTCTAGGGGAAAGCACATGCAAAAAGAATAAACCGGCTAGTCCCCTTGTGGGTTAAAAAAAATGCAAAATGTTCTGTTCTTTTTTTTCCCCAATGATCATGTTGCATTGCAAACTGTTAAAACAGCATTCCATGCAATTCATTCATCCAGCCATCTGAACATTTTAGAAGGAGGAGGAGGAGGAGGAGGAGGAGGAGGAGGAGGAGGAGGAAGAGGAGGAGGAGGAGGAGGAGGAGGAGGAGGAGGAGGAGGAGGAAGAGGAAGAGGAAGAGGAGGAGGAGGAGGAGGAGGAAGAGGAAGAGGAAGAGGCTCAGCTAGCAAAGGGCATTCAAGAAGAACAAGCAAACTCTCAAGAGGCTTTAAGCCTTCTGGTTTGTCTGCTTAACATTCATCTTGCCATACATCGCTTTAAAAGAGAGAATGAAGTTGGGTATGGAATGGGACAACTCGCCACGGCCAACTCACCATGGCAACTCACCGCAGGACAATGATTCTATTTAATTATTTAAAATAATTTAAAAAATCATTTTAATTTTCGTCATTCACATTATCCTTTGTTCCTCCTTTTGCATCCTTCCTTGAAGGATTGTATCCCACCGTTCCTTCGATATTAGTCTAATTCTTGTCCTGCAGCGAGTTGGCTGGCCCACAGTGACTTGGTCATGGCAAGTTGTCCCGCAGCAAGTCGGCGGTGTCGAGTTGTCCTGTGATGAGTTGCTCACAGTGAGTTGGCTAGGGCGAGTTGTCCTAGACCCAGGTGGGCAACCTATGAAATTCACTGAAATGTTGTTCGAAACAGGAGACCTCACACAGGCTATTTCTTATCCAATTATAAAGGAGTATGAGGAACATGATCCCAGGAAGACAAGGATTATTTCCATATTAGAACTGGGTACAGCACCCCAGATCTGTGCTCAGGGATTTGGAGGGATTTGTGCTGACACATCTGCCGACAGTTGTGTCCTGCACTGGACACGATTAGAACTCTGGTGCTCTCTGAGCTTTGTGGTTTGTTTGCAGACATTTCATTACTTGACTAGGTAACATCATCAGTGCTGTGAGTGTGAAGTTTGCTTCTTGTTTCTATGCAGTAGTTTGCCCCAGTAAGAAGAACCCATCCTAAGCAGATTCTGTGCCTCAACAGCCCCTTGAAACAAGACAGAGACAACCACACCCTTTGACTTTGATCAGACATAGGTCTGAGCATACTTTCATTGCACATCAAGCCAGTTCTTTCCAAGGCTGTGAATTATGGGCTTCTTTGAAACATTTTAGATAATCTACTCATCCGGTCAATGCTGACCGTTCTTGCCCTCTCTTGCGAGCATCCACCAGAAGTGTGTCCTGGTGGGAACAAACCTTGGACCTAGTGCATCTCTAAGATCCTTGGGCAGTCAGTCACTCTGTGAGTGAGATGGGTGGTTTCTAAATGAAATAATGAATGAATGAATGAATGAATGAATGAATGAATGAATGAATGAATGAACGAACGAATGAACGAACAAACAAACAAATGATAGCTAGCTAGCTACCTAGCTTGCTTGCACAGAACCCTAGAAAGATTACAGGCAGTCCTCAACTTCTGATTACCCAGCATTTCCATTGCTAAGCCAGGCAGCTCTTAAGTGAGTTCTGCCCCATTTTATGACCTTATGCTGTTAAGTGAATCACTGCAGTTTTTAAGTGAATCCTGTGGTCATTAAGCAAATCTGGCTTCTCCCATTGACTTTGCTTGTTAGAAACCAACTGGGTAGGTTACAAATGGTGATTGCATGAACCTGAGACAGTGCAACTGTCATAAATACATGCCAATTGCCAAGAGCCGGAATTTTGATCACATGACCACAGGGAATACTGCAACGGCCATAAGGGTGAAAACAAGTCACTTTTTCTCAGTGCCGTTGTAACTTTGAACAGTTACCAAAGGAATGGTTATGAGTTGAGGACTACCTGTAGAAGCATGATCAAGGGAATGTGCTTACAAAAATTCTGTATCAAGGCACCTTCCTGAAGTTCCTGACGTGTGGAAATTTCTCAAGACCTTCTACTGAATGCACCATGAACCTTCATCAAGACCTTCACACTTCAGTGCACAAAGATCTACAGTATGCAGGAACCTTCTGTGAATGTGTAGGCGTGTGTCCACACTGTGGAAGCACTCATATGTGTGCTATGGCAGTGCACTGGAAAGCAAGCAGTATCAGCTAGGATCATGTTTTTAACCCTTGTGCAATGTTTAGGCAAGATTTCTACCTTTTGCTTCCTGATTATTTGTGTAACTGGGGGTGCTATGACCTGGCAGCTTCTCCATGTTCTTATGAGAATAACCAGAGTTACTCACTTTGCAGAGTGAGATGGGAAGCATATACAATAAATTATATAGAACATGGTTAGATAGATAGATAGATAGATAGATAGATAGATAGATAGATAGATAGATAGATAGATAGATAGATAGCTGATAGATATAGATGACAGATGATAGATACAGATAGATAGATAGATAGATAGATAGATAGATAGATAGATAGATAGATAGATAGATAGATAGATAGATAGATAGATAGATAGATAGATAGATAGATAGATGGATGGATGGATGGATGGATGGATGGATGGATGGATGGATGGATGGATGGATGGATGGATGGATGGATGGATGGATAGACAGATAGATAGATGATAGATTGATGGATAGATAGATAGATAGCTGATAGATATAGATGACAGATGATACAGATAGATAGATAGATAGATAGATAGATAGATAGATAGATAGATAGATAGATAGATAGATAGATAGACAGATAGATAGACAGATATAGATGACATAGATGATAGAAGATACAGTAGATGATAAATGCTAGATTATGGTAGAAGAGATAGATAGAGAGAGAGACAGACAGACACAGACAGACAGATGATAGAAAATAGATGATAAATGCTAGATTATGATAGGAGATATAGATAGATAGATAGATAGATAGATAGATAGATAGATAGATAGATAGATAGATATAAGATAATGATAAATGCTAGATTATGATAGGAGATAAGATAGATAGATAGATAGATAGATAGATAGATAGATAGATAGATAGATAGAAGATAGAAGATAGATAGATAGATAGATAGATAGATAGACAGACAGACAGAAGATAGATAGATAGATAGATAGATAGACAGATAGACAGATGACATAGATGATAGAAGATACAGAAGATGATAAATGCTAGATTATGATAGGAGAGAGAGAGAGAGACAGACAGACGGATGATAGAAGATAGATGATAAATGCTAGATTATGATAGGAGATAGAGATAGATAGATGGATAGATAGATAGATAGATAGATAGATAGATAGATAGATAGATAGATAGATAGATATAGAGAGAGAGAGATAGACAGACAGACAGACATGATAGAAGATAGATGATAAATGCTAGATTATGATAGGAGATAGAGATAGATAGATAGATAGATAGATAGATAGATAGATAGATAGATAGATAGATAGATAGATAGATAGATAGATATGATAGAAAGATGATAAATGCTAGATTATGATAGGAGATTAGATAGATAGATAGATAGATAGATAGATAGATAGATAGATAGATAGATAGATAGATAGATAGATAGATAGATAGATAGATAGATAGATAGTGGATGGACGGAAGGATGGACAGGCAGACAGACAGATCGGCAGACAGGAAGGCAGATAGACAGAGACAGACAGAAAGACAGAGCCAGGGAAGATGATTGTTATAAAAATAGTCATAGCTCCTGCATTTTTGTAACATTTACATTCCAAAAATGTGTTGGTTTGCTGGTTTGTTTGTTTTACAGATGGAAACTTATGAGAGAGTTTAATTTGAAAGCAGTTCAGTCCAATCTCTAAATCAAATTGAATTGGAAAGTTGAATTGTATCATCAAATTAAATGGGATGCCTTTTGGATGGAATCAAAGATGCTGGGCTGCCTATCTATGGCACTATTTTTTTACATATAAATATACGAAACATATTCAGAATTTAAAATCAAATCCACCCAATTTGATGGGTTTGACTTGGGATGTCCAAATCAGACCAATTTTCTGCATAGGTTTGAAGTGTTGAATTGAATCATCTTGTTTTTTCAAAGCACCAGAAAGCAAGACAAGAAGCAATGGATGGAAATTAATCAAGGAGAGAAGCAACTTAGAACTGAGGAGAAACTTCCAAATACTGAGAACAATTAACCAGTGGCATGACTTGCCTTCTCAACTTGTAAGTGCTCTATCACTGGAGGCTTTCAAAAAAGAGATTGGACAATCATTTGTCTGGAATGGTGTAGGGCAGGGGTCTTCAAACTTGGCCCTTTTATGACTTGTGGACTTCAACTCCCAGAATTCCTCAGCCAGCATGTCTGGCTGAGAAATTCTGGGAGTTGAAGTCCACAATTCATAAAAGGTTCAAGTTTGAAGACCCCTAGTGTAGGGTCTCCTGCTTGAGCAGGGGGTTGGACTAGAAGACCTCCACGGTCTCTTCCAACTCTATTTTTCTGTTCTGTTAAGCAAATAAATGCTTCAGACTAGATGTGGGCTGATTTGCACATCTCTGCTGATTATGCACAGTCACGCCTGCTGAAATTCCCCATTCTACACAATTATTACAAATGTGCTGCTTTTTAAGCCAAGCTTCTGGCTAGGGTTTATTTCCATATGCTTTTCTGAGTGTAAATGACTTCTTGTTTTAATGGCAAATAAGTAAATTAAGAAGGGAGGGGGAGCAGGAGAGAGGAGAGATGTTGATAAAAATACATACAACCGCATTATAAACCTTATAAAATGAGAAAGAAAAGAATATCGGTAGCTCAGGGTTGAACTATGGAGTACTTTGTGCTCTCTGAGCTTGGTTATTTTCTTGCAGTCTGATGATGTTACCTAGCTGGGTAATGAAACATCCAAAAGAAAGCAACCAAGCTCAGAGAGCACCAAGGTCTGACCCAGTTAAGATTTCAAATAAATAAATAAATACATAAATCCATGCAGCATGATTTAGTTCCTCAAAATGTTTAAACAGCAGGGCATAACAGCTACCCAAGGGTGACTTGAAGGAAAGAGGCAAATATTTCCTTCTCAAACTGATTAGTATCTATCTTCCGAAAGCAGGATGCTGCAAAAATGCCGATATTACTTGTTCCATGTGGTGATGTCTGTTGGAAGATAGGCTGAATAGGATATTTCTTAAGGAGAGGAGATGGTTCTGTTCTGCTACCATCTTCCATACTTAGCTCAGGGTTGAACTATGGAGTACTTTGTGCTCTCTGAGCTTGGTTATTTTCTTGCAGTCTGATGATGTTACCTAGCTGGGTAATGAAACATCCAAAAGAAAGCAACCAAGCTCAGAGAGCACCAAGGTCTGACCCAGTTAAGATTTCAAATAAATAAATAAATACATAAATCCATGCAGCATGATTTAGTTCCTCAAAATGTTTAAACAGCAGGGCATAACAGCTACCCAAGGGTGACTTGAAGGAAAGAGGCAAATATTTCCTTCTCAAACTGATTAGTATCTATCTTCCGAAAGCAGGATGCTGCAAAAATGCCGATATTACTTGTTCCATGTGGTGATGTCTGTTGGAAGATAGGCTGAATAGGATATTTCTTAAGGAGAGGAGATGGTTCTGTTCTGCTACCATCTTCCATACTTAGCTCAGGGTTGAACTATGGAGTACTTTGTGCTCTCTGAGCTTGGTTATTTTCTTGCAGTCTGATGATGTTACCTAGCTGGGTAATGAAACATCCAAAAGAAAGCAACCAAGCTCAGAGAGCACCAAGGTCTGACCCAGTTAAGATTTCAAATAAATAAATAAATACATAAATCCATGCAGCATGATTTAGTTCCTCAAAATGTTTAAACAGCAGGGCATAACAGCTACCCAAGGGTGACTTGAAGGAAAGAGGCAAATATTTCCTTCTCAAACTGATTAGTATCTATCTTCCGAAAGCAGGATGCTGCAAAAATGCCGATATTACTTGTTCCATGTGGTGATGTCTGTTGGAAGATAGGCTGAATAGGATATTTCTTAAGGAGAGGAGATGGTTCTGTTCTGCTACCATCTTCCATACTTTGCGGCTTAAACTTTTCCAGATCTGCTTCTCAAGTGTCAGCCGGTCCTGCTTACAAGTAAACGTGCGAACGCATCCCACCTTAAACTATTTTTTACTTTCACCAATTCTGACTCTACGAAAGTAATACGGCTACCCAGAGAGGCAGATTTCAAATGCATCTTGACCTTAACCACCGTGTCAGTAAAGTACTGCTGGGGAAGCTGAAGTATTTGACAGCATCCCATTTTCACAAATAGTCCTTTGGAAGTCTATCAACAGGTTGAAAAGCTTTCCTTAATTGTCTGTCCTCCAGCAGCTGTCATTCAAGGAAGAGTGTCTTTGAATATGGAGAAGCTATTTGTCATCCTAGCTAAAGCTACTGATAGAGCTACTCTTAAAGGGAATAGTTGTAGCTCAGGGTTGAGTTGAGGGGTCCTTGGTGCTTCCTGAGCTTGGTTGTTTTCTTGCAGATATTTTATTGCCGAGCTACATAAGAGTGTCTCCTACTACTGATGATGTTATCTACTTGGCGTAATAAAACTTCTGCAAGAAAACAACCAAGCTCAGAGAGCATCCGTGACCCCTCAAAGCTACTCTTTTGACTCATTAATCTAATGACCATCAACACATCACAGGGCAATAAATTCCATCAACAATTCTACCAGTAAGTTAAATGGAGAAACACAATAAATATTTATTTTGCCACAAATTCCCTTGTGTGGTAGTTTCGCTTGAGAGACCTCAAGCCCTGGTGTTAGAAGTGGGGGAAGTCACTTCCTATCTCAGGCTTGTAAACAAATCCACAAAACTGAGTAGCCTGGCCAGAGATGAGAGAAGGTGGGGCGGGGGTGGGGTGGAGCCTCTTTCCCTGTTTCTTATTGGATGCAGAGAATGAATACTTGGGAAATGTCTCCATCATGAAACTATCTTCTCATCCACCTTTCTCTCCTTTCTCTTTATCGCTCATCATTATAATCATCTCCCAACATAAACCTTAACAGGTATTTCTCAACCTTAGCATCTTTTAAGCTGTATGGATTTCAACTCTCTGAATTCCTTAGCCAACACACTGGCTGGGGAATTCTGGGAGTTGAAGTCCATACAGCTTAATAATAAACCTTTATTGTCAAAGTACAACATGTGTACATTGAGATTAGCTGAGCCTCCCCCTGTGCTCTCTCCCCCCAACACACAGTGACAACAAACCCTCCATCCCACCACACTATGTGAACCAACTACACCACACACCGGCCTCCCAAGTCAATTCTGCATAAGATTATGTCCCATTTAAAAGCCTAACAGCCCACGGATAAAAGCTATTTTTCAGCCTGTTGGTACGGCTGGCTATATTCCTATATCTCCTACCGGATGGTAGGAGAGTAAAGAGATACCATCCAGGGTGTGAGTCATCCCTGAGAATCTTCCTCACTCTTCCAAGGCAACGAGCCCTGGTGATGTCATCCAGTGGTGTCAGGGAACAGCCCACAATGTCTTGTGCTGTGCTCACTACCCTCTGTAATACTTTCCAAGTGTCCAAGGTAGAGAAACACTAGCTTGAACTAACTCCATTCAAAATGAAGGTTTCAAAACCCACGGCCTTCCAAGTTGTAGGACTTCAACCCACATCACCTTTAGCCAGCATGACCAACAGTGATAAATCCTAAAGGTGCTTTTTTTTCAAGAGGCAACTGGACTTCCTTTGTTTTTCCTGGAAGACGTTTTGCTTCTCATCCATGTTCAGAACCAAAGAAGCTTCTTCTACGAGAAACGAAACGTCTTCAAGGAAAAACAAAGGAAGTCCAGTTGCCTCTTGAAAAAAGCACCTTTGGGACAGCCATGACCTGGATGACTGAGAATCTCCCTAAAGAACAGTGATAAAGGATGAGATCTGACATTTGAACTGCAGGAACAACAATAACCCTGGCCCTAAAATGACACCATTTCAGTGTTGTTCTTCCACTGCAGTTCTTCCTTGGAAACACATTTCACTGTGATCCATAGTTCTGTGATTATTATTTTTTAACTCCCAACCAGGACCATCTACTGCCGGGAATGACCTCCCATCGCCCGGTGCGCTCACACAGGGAGGGCCTCCTCATGGTGCCGTCGGCTAGACAATGTCGGCTGGTGACCCCCAGGGGGAGGGCCTTCTCTGTGGGAGCGCCGGCCCTGTGGAACCAACTTCCCCTTGAGCTCCGGATGGCCCCGGATCTCCGGTCCTTTCGCCGCGGCCTTAAAACATTTCTTTTCCATCAGGCTGACCTGGACTGACAGGGATTTTTAAAATGTTTTTAACTTATTATTGGGGCTGCTAGTTTAATTCTTTTTTAACTTTTGTATTATTGTATTTTTATTGTTGTTAGCCGCCCTGAGTCCTTAAGCTGCCCTTAAGTCCCAAAAATAAATAATAAATAAATAAATAAATAAATAAATAAATAAATAAATAAATAAATAAATAAATAAAAAGTCATGTTTCCTAGCCATGAAGAAGACTGTGCACCTCAGCATATTTGCGCACACCCTATAGATTTCACGTATCACCTATGCATATTCAACCTGCTGTAAAGAGAAGTCCTTGAACAATTACAGGGACAAACGATTACCACTATTTTTACAGCGTCCTAACCGTTAACCCTAATTTCAATCAAATTTGTCACACTACAGTACCAGCAGGTCACCCACAGGAGTTTATGCATCGTAAAGGACACAAGCGTGGACCTTTAAAGCAGAATAATGAATAACAATGAACCCTATATGAACATCACATTCGAGCAGGGAGTGAGTCTTTCATGCAAGGTATTTTATTGGAATTGCTAAACATCTTCCTGCTTTCAGCTACATACCCACGTATGTCTACGAAGTGTATTTTTTCAACCTTGCAGGAAAAAGGTGTGCTCTTTTTACTGTGACTTGTATCCTGACTTTGTTCCTGTAATTGTACATGGAACCTTAGGACAGAGGTCCTCAACGTTTTGGGCACCAGGGACCGGCTCTGTGGAGAGAGGTTTTTCCGCGGACCGGAGGGTGCGTGGTTTTGTGTGCCGCCTGCATCTCGTGGATGGGGCTTTGCTTGTTTGTGCAGACGGGCTCCTGGCATGCCGTGGCCTGGTACTAGTCCATGGACCAGGGATTGGGGACCCCTGCCTTAAGAGACAGCAGGAACTTGGGAGACAGGAGGAAGACTCACAGCCAGGGTAAAGGTAACATAAACAGCAACGCAGCCTGCAGAAGGAATGTGGCCATGGCAAATATCTCACAAGGGACAGAATAACAGAAATACAGAATTGGAAGGAACCTTGGAGGTCTTTTAGTCCAACCTTCTGCTCAGGCGGGAAACCCTAAACCATTTGAAACAAATGGTTGTCCAATCTCTAAAGAGGGACCCTCTTTACTTTCTGGGACTGTAAAGATAATAGGGGAGGAACAGATCTCCTGTCTTGCAAACTTGATGTTAGCTTTATAAGGTAATCCAGACAGGAAGCGTGCCCAGATGAACTAATCTTACTTTATTGTTATAGGATTATTATAGGATTAATAAAATCTTGCAAGTTTGAACGTACATTTCTCTCCATCATCTCTACAGGCTGAGGAATTAGGGAGGGTCTTTTGTGAAATGTTTGCCATATCCACTTCCCTTCTGTGGGCACCGCTGCCTCTTACCTGATGGTTCTCTTGACAATGGCTCTTACCCTTGTCTCCCAAGGCCATTCCCACATAGCAATACAGTTCCCTGTCCTTGTAGTGTTCCCCAAACTCTGCCTCTTCTGCAAATTAATCTTCAGAATCTGACATCTTTAGCCCCTGGGGTGGGATAGGATATTTAGTATGATGACATAAGGTATTCTGGAGAAATGGTTCTACCAGGAGGAGGAGTGGCAGAACCTGGGGATGGAGTTAAAAGAGGGACCAGCTCAGAATCTCTATGTAGGCACAAATGAGGCATGTCCAGCCTTCCTTGAATTTCATGGACTCTTACCAAACTCCAAGCAGGTGCTAACTGCTAGTTGAGAAGATTCCTGTGCATAAGCATAACTACCAGTAAATCAGTTTAATTGGGTCTTCACGTATGGACTTGAACATTCGCTCCTGACACTACCACTGACTTTGTACCAAACAACCTCAGAACAGATATGAAATCTGCTAACTGATTTTTAAGCTAGGAATTCCCACCCTCTGTCACCTTGAGTTGCACCAGCCTTCTAACAGCTGTAGATGGCTGCATTCCAAATTCCAATTCCCTGGGGATCCCTTTTAAAATAAAAGCAATCCTTATGGGAAGGGGCCATGCTGCTGAAAGTCATAGCATATACATAAGTCCTGGGATTGTCTCAGCTGGCAGGGAAAAGAAGTAAAGGGTACTTTTGTTCAAAGGAACAGGATCCTTGGACAGGGAAGGCAACCAATCAAGATGTAACAACACAGCCAACCAACCCGCTTACAGCAACAAAGCCAGCACCCCACACACCCCTGCCAATATTTATAGAAAGACGGCAGCTCCGATCACACTTTGCTCACACAAGCACGAAGCCGAAGACAGCAGCCTGAAGATGATGAGTGGGACCTCATCGAAACGTCGCCAAGACACTCTCAATTTTACATGGGAAAAGACCGGAATATGCCAAGACCTACACACACACACACACACACACACAGAGACAGACACACACGCACACACATATATGTATGTGTGTGTGTGTGTGTGTGTGTGTGTGTGTGTGTGTGTGTGTATATATATATATATATATATATATATATATATATATATATATATATATATATATATATATATATATATATGGATCTTCGGTCATTCGGGTTTCCTCCCGCGTAGAACTAAAGGTGTAGGTGCAACGTTTCGACGGAATCCCATCCGTCATCATCAGGCTGGTGGCTTTAGCTTCCTTCTTCTGGGAGAAGCATGTGGCTGTTTGTTCCTCTTTTTTAAACTGCCAGAGGGGGTGTGTTCTGTGGGTGGAGGTGTGCTCTGATTGGGTGGGGGACCAAGTGTGTTCTGATTGGGTGGGAGTGTGTTTTGAATGGTGGGTGTGTTCTGATTGGGTGGGGGTGTGTTCTGAGTGGATGGGCTGGTCTCAGCTGCCAGCTCCAGACCTGAGCTGGTGAGTTGTGCTGCTTTTGTTCGGCTTCGTGTTTGTGGTGGTGCCATGTTTTTATAGTGGGTGTCAGTTTGCTTATTGTGTGATTTGGAGGGGTTTAAAGTGGCTGATGTTGCAGCTGTAGTTAGGTTTTTGTTTTGTGGTTGTGCCTCGTTATCATTGTGGGTTCAGATTTGCTTTTGAATGGTTGTGTGGTGGTGATGTCATGTGATGTTATCATGAGTTTGGGTCTGGTATCATTCTTGGTGGTTGGGACTCGTCTGTCAATCAAGGCGGGTTTCCAAATGGCTGGTAAGCGAGAGGTATCATCTCGTTTGTTAATGCTGTGGGGGCGTTTTTCTATCTCAATGGCTTCTCTGATTATTCTGTTGTTAAAATGTTCAATTTTGGCGATAGTTTTGGTTTTTTTAAAATCAATTTCATGTCCCGTGGCTTCAAAGTGTTGGACCAGGGATGAAGTTTGTTCTCCCTTTCTGAGTGAGTTTTTGTGCTCTTCAATGCGTGCACTTATTCTTCTGTTGGTCTGTCCGATGTATGTGGTGGGGCAGGTGGTGCATGGGATTTCGTATACTCCTTGGTTTTCTAACCCAATTATGTCCTTGGGGTTTCTTAGGATGGTGGATATTTTTCTGTCTGTGTAGAATGCTGTTTTGATGTTGTGTTTTTGGAGGACCTTGCTGATTCTGTCTGTGGTCCCTTTTAAGTATGGGAGGAGGGCTTTGCCATTTTCTTGTTCTCTGTCTTGGGTTTTTGTGGGTGTCTCTCTTTGGATTAAGTTGGTAATCGTGTTTCTTTGGAATCCATTGGCTGTTAGTACATTAGTGAGAGTGTGTAGTTCGGGTTTTAGGTGTTGTTCGTCAGCTAGGTGTTTTGTTCTGGAGATGAGTGTCTTGGCTACGGAGTTGATCTGTGCTGGGTGGTGGTGTGAGAGTGCGTTTAGATAGCGGTTTGTGTGTGTTTTTTTATGGTAGATAGTGTGTCCTAGGGAGCCGTTGGATTTCTTGTAGACTAAGACATCAAGGAAGGGAAGTTGATTGTTAGCTTCTGTTTCCATGGTAAATTGTATTTTGGGGTGTAGGCTATTGAGGTGTGTGAGGAAGTCATCCAGTTTTTCTTTGCCATGTGGCCAGATTACGAAGGTGTCATCTACGTATCTGAGCCAGAGTTTGGGTTTGTGGTTGGATTTTTCTAGAGCGAGGGTTTCAAAGTGTTCCATGTAGAGGTTTGCGATGACAGGTGAAAGGGGTGATCCCATGGGTGCTTCTTCCATTTGTTTGTATCTTTGTCCATTGTAGATGAAGTATGTGTTAGATAGGCAGTGGTTGGTCAGATCTAGGATGTGTTTTGGGGGGTTGTATTTATTTCGGATAGCTGTCAAGGCTTCTTTGATTGGCACTTGGGTGAAGAGGGATACGACATCGAAGCTCACAAGTAGGTCACAGGGCTGTAAGTTTAGTTTACTTATGATCTCTATGAATTGGAATGAGTTTTGTACGTGTGAGGTGATGGAATTTGCGTAAGGATGTAGTTGTTTGGCAAGAAATTTGGCTAGATTTTGTAGAGGTGAGCCTATGGAGCTGACTATGGGTCTGAGTGGGGTTCCTTCTTTGTGTATCTTGGGCAGACCATAGAGCTTAGGACATCTGGATGATTTTTCTCTGGGAATGATTGTTTTCTGGATCTCTTCACTGATGGGGGTGGCTTTTATTTTGGATTTTGTGGTTTTTTCCAGGTAGGTGGTGGGATCTGTCTTGAGGAGTTTGTATGTGGAGTCTCGGAGTAGGTTGGATAATTTGGTATGGTAGTCAGATGAGTTCATTACCACCGTGGCGTTGCCTTTGTCTGCTGGCAGAATGATTATGCTGGTGTCATTTTTTAGATTAAGTAGTTCTGTCTGTTCCTCTTTGGGTAAGTTGCTTTTGGGTGGTTTGCTGGTGCAGAGGATGTTGGTAACTTCGAGTCTGATTTTGTTGGCGTCATCAGGGTTAATTTTGGTCAGGCTGGATTCGACTCCGCATATAATGGTTTCCGTGGGAATGTGTTTGGGAGCGACTGCAAAATTAAATCCTTTAGACAGGATGTTGGTTTCGGCTTTGGTGAGAATCCTATCTGAGATGTTGTGCACAGTTTGTTTCATGTGTTGCTGTGAGAGAGGAGGGGTTTGTTTCTGGCGTTCCTTTAGTCTTCGGAGTTTATTGGTGTGTGTGTCTGTTTTGTAGGCAGTCTCTGTTTCAGCTCTCCAGACAGCGATTTGTTTGAATTTGTCCCAAAGTGTGGGGTGGATCTTGTTGCTGAGTTTGAGGTGAAGTGTGAGGAGGTCTCTGTTGATTCGGTCCAGGAGGAATCTTTTTGTGTGGAGTTCATTTCTGATTAGGGCCAGTTCAGTTCTTATCAGGATGCGTTTGATGGCTGCAGAGTTGGAGTGGAATTTCAATTGGAAGGATGTGGGGATTAAATTTTGATTTCGGCAGTTGCGTAGGAATGTGAGGTCACACAGAATGGAAGCTCTTTGTACTTCGAGTTTTTCGTAGGTCCTAGTTAGCTGGTGGATTTCCTCCCCGTAGAGGTAAGATATTTGTTTTCTGAGGTTTTCGCGGGTGTTTATATGTGGATCTTCGGTCATTCGGGTTTCCTCCCGCGTAGAACTAAAGGTGTAGGTGCAACGTTTCGACGGAATCCCATCCGTGCTTTTGTTCGGCTTCGGATTTGCTTTTTGAATGGTTGTGTGGTGGTGAAGCCATTGAGATAGAAAAACGCCCCCACAGCATTAACAAACGAGATGATACCTCTCGCTTACCAGCCATTTGGAAACCCGCCTTGATTGACAGACGAGTCCCAACCACCAAGAATGATACCAGACCCAAACTCATGATAACATCACATGACATCACCACCACACAACCATTCAAAAGCAAATCCGAACTTTCGCAAGAACGCTATATTATGGAATGGAGAAAATGGATTGAGTTTATCCAGAACAAGTATAGGGTTAAGAAGTTTTATGTAGCATTCCAATAAGTCTTCTTTCGTTTTTTTTTCTTTTTTTTTATTCTAGTTTTTTTTATATATATTTAATATTGTTAAGGTGTGTCTTATCCTATATAAGCTAGAGAGTGATGGATTTTAGAATTTATAGTTGTTAGTATATGGTTGTTTATGGTTGCCTTTTTATATATATATACCTTGTATTTAGCTCTGGGAAGTCGGGGGGGTGAGGGGGGGGTGGAGGGAGGGGGGGAGGGAGGGAGGTTGGGGGGAGGTAGGGGGGGAGCAGGGAGGGGGAAGGGGGGTTTCTTAAGGGAAAACTGTATTTTAAAACTTTTCAATAAAAAAAAAAAAAAAGCAAATCCGAACCCACAATGATAACGAGGCACAACCACAAAACAAAAACCTAACTACAGCTGCAACATCAGCCACTTTAAACCCCTCCAAACCACACAATAAGCAAACTGACACCCACTATAAAAACATGGCACCACCACAAACACGAAGCTGAACAAAAGCAGCACAACTCACCAGCTCAGGTCTGGAGCTGGCAGCTGAGACCAGCCCATCCACTCAGAACACACCCCCACCCAATCAGAACACACCCACCATTCAAAACACACTCCCACCCAATCAGAACACACTTGGTCCCCCACCCAATCAGAGCACACCTCCACCCACAGAACACACCCCCTCTGGCAGTTTAAAAAAGAGGAACAAACAGCCACATGCTTCTCCCAGAAGAAGGAAGCTAAAGCCACCAGCCTGATGATGACGGATGGGATTCCGTCGAAACGTTGCACCTACACCTTTAGTTCTACGCGGGAGGAAACCCGAATGACCGAAGATCCACATATAAACACCCGCGAAAACCTCAGAAAACATATATATATATGTGTGTGTGTGTGTGTGTGTGTGTGTGTGTGTACATATATTCGAATCTCAGAAGGGTTATGGCTGACTGATGAGAACAAATAAGTTTGAAATGATCATATCGGTCTCCCTTTATTCTTTGTTAGCAAGCCAAAAAAATTTACACAAATATGAGCTGCCACTGTTGTGGCTACTGCCTGTAGATGGCCTTGGGCTAGGCTGAAACAGGAAATAAGATTTGTCCCGGGTCTGGGACCAAGCAAGTGTAGTCTGAATGCTTAAGAAACATTTAACACATATCTCCCTTGCTTCTCAGCTAACAAAGAGAGAGAGAGAGAGAGAGCCTGTGGCCTAGGGGTTAAAACAACTGCTTAAGACGCAGTCGGCCCAGGTTTGAATCTCAGAAGGGTATGGCTGACTGATGAAAACAAATAAGTTTGAAATGCATATCAGTCTCCCTTTAATTCTTTGTTAGCAATCTAAAATTTACACACACACACACACACACACACACACATGTATATGTATATGTATATGTATATGTATATGTATATGTATATGTATATGTATATGTATATGTATATGTATATGTATATGTATATGTATATGTATACGTATACGTATACGTATATGTATATGGGACGTGGTGGCTCAGTGGGTTAGGACGCTGAGCTTGTCGATCAGAAGGTTGGCAGTTTGGCGGGTTGAATCCCGAGTGCCGCATAGCAGAGTGAGCGCCTGTTACTTGTCCCAGCTTCTGCCAACCTAGCAGTTCGAAAGCATGTAAAAATGCAAGTAGAAAAATATGGACCACTATGGTGGGAAGGTAACAGTGTTCTGTGCGCCTTTGGCATCTAGTCATGCCAGATGATATTGATGATCTCACTGTTACCCTCCCCTGCACATCAACACAATGCCTCAAAAGAACTCAGTCTGATCTAACTCCCAGGGATGCTTGGATAAAAAGCGGGGAGCCCACTATATCAGTCTGAAGTCTTAAAAGGAAAACCACAGAGCAAAATAAATAGGTCAGGCATAGGTAGAATTACCAGAAGCAGGAAGAATTAATCCAAAGCATTTATAGGTCATTTGAGGCCCTGCAAATGAAGATGTCTGCATCCCGGCAGACAAAATTGCCCAGCAATCTGTTCTCAATTTTCTCCACTTTTATAATATCTAATTACAGTAAACCACACTCAATGCAGGAAGCCAGTAAGGAGAGCTGGTCATGCATAGAACGAAAAGTAATCCAGACAGATTCTTGGAAAGAAAATATGAACCTGGGATAAACTCAGGTCCAAATCCACTCTCAGTTATGGATGTTTCATGGATGATTTTGGACAAGTTCAACCCTTGGGGGGGTCTTCAAATGAGATCTATCTCATTTTTATAGAGAAAAGTAGTAGGAGGAGGGGTGTAGAAGTGCCATTTTGAGCTCATAAAGGAAAGATGGGATAGGAATCTACAAAATAACAGGCTTGGAAGGGACCTTGTATATATATATATCACAAATGCATGAGTGCATGAGTGCTCAAGCAGGAGACCCTATACCAGGGGTCTTCAAACTTGGCAACTTTAAGACTTCTGGACTTCAACTCCCAGAATTCCTCAGCCATCCAGGCCTGGCTGAGGAATTCTGGGAGTTGAAATCCACAAGTCTTAAAGTTGCCAAGTTTGAAGACCCCTGCCCTATACCATTTCAGACAAATGGTATATAAAGAATAAAGACCTTACAGATCAAGACAACATTAGCACCAGCTCTAGGGAAATGTTCTTTATTCTTCTTCAGAGAGTTATGAAGGTTTCTTACTCTAGAGTCTAGGCACTGGATACAAAAGAGCAAAGCAAGATAGTTTACATGATAAAGCTTTAATATCAAGGATGGAGATATTTTTTTAAAAAAGTAGGACTAAGTTCATGCAGAGAAGGAAAATTGAGATTGTGTGATTTTTGGATCTGCCCTAGCAAAAGGGGAGGCGGTGTTCGGTTGACTTTCTTCCAGACTGACTCATAGTCCATCAAGAGAGGCAGAGAAGACTGGTGTCTTAGGGCATTTTAACCTTTTCTTCTTTAATTTCCCTTGACAGCCTTCAAAAGCGATTTTGAAGACATCGCTCATAGAGGGAGAGAGAGATGGAGAGAGAGAAAGTCACAACCCACACATTTTTAAGCTGCCAGACTTTCTACTTATGAGTTCAGAAATCACTTCTTTATCTTTTCAAATCATTTCAACAATCTTTCAAATTGTTGAAAATGCTTCCCGGAAAAACACAACCACACCTCCAGTGAGCTACAAGGAATGTTGGAGAGATGTCTGAGATGAAAAGTTGCCTTGAACAGAGCTTCTATCTCCTTCCCTTCATCCCTGAGGAATTTCAAAGTGCTTGCTTCTGTTTCAATCCCCCTAAATGTTGTTGACTTTTGAGACTTTTGAGATATCCATTCCTGTTCATCTACTGGACCCAAAGTTTTCCACAGAATGAGGAGGTAGGTGGATCTTAGAAGCCTAACATCCACCCCTTTGGTATGTCCATGAGATGACAGAAGACAGATATAAAAGGGGCATAGATAATTATCATGATGTAATGATGTACAAAGGGACATGGTGGCTCAGTGGGTTAGGATGCTGAGCTTGTGAATCAGAAGATCGGCAGTTTGGTGGGTCAAATCCCGAGTGCCGCGTAGCAGAGTGAGTGCCTGTTACTCGTCCCAGCTTCTGCCAACCTAGCAGTTCGAAAGCACGTAAAAATGCAAGTAGAAAAATAGGGACCACTACGGTGGGAAGGTAACAGCGTTCCGTGCGCCTTTGGCGTCTAGTCATGCCGGCCACATGACCACGGAGATGTCCTCGGACAAGCGCTGGCTCTTCAGCTTTGAAACGGAGATGAGCACCAGCCCCTAGAGTCGGAAACGACTAGCACGCATGTGCGGGGGAACCTTTACCTTTTACCTTTAATGATGTACATTTTGACATGTGCATCATTTTCTCTCCTTCTCTTGGAGAAACTCAACCACATCAGAAGTTCTTCCATACATTCCCTGCTTGTCACAATGATAGGTTTCAAAGCTGAATGTAAAAGTCCTTTAGGCATGACTTATATAGACAAATCTCTCTCTTTCAACAAAGGACTGCCTGCGATCCTACCTTTTCTGATATTGTTCTACGATGTTGCTTAACCAACGAGTTTTAAATATGCAACAAGGTCTGACGACAATCAGAATGAGGACAAATGAGGATGTCTTCGGTTTGGGTAGGAAAATAACAGACAAAAATCTACCCAACTATAGTGGTAAACAACATTTTTTTTTTACCTCTATCAGTTTGCACATCAATGAAGATAAGTGAAGTAGAGGAATCTGAGACTGATTTTACAGAACAGGAGTTTTGTTTTGTTTTTAACCCAGAAGGCAGGTGCATTCAATCTATCAGTTCATCACATACCGGTAGATGGAAAACCATTCTTCTTACTTTTTGCCGTAACCCAGGACCATCAACTACTTGGAACATTTTTAACCAGAGGAAGCTTGAAAAACTTCAGTTTATGCTGCAAAATTTAGGGGACAAATGGCTGGCTTTGTACCCCAGGCTAAACCCTCAACCCAAACTCAGTTCCTGGGTTTTCACACGTTACGCCAAACAAATGAATGAGACTGATTTTTTATTTTTTTTATTTTTTATTTTAATTCCATTTATATCCCGCCCTTCTCCGAAGACTCAGGGAGGCTTACAAGCTTAGCAGTAGCCTTTATTCTATGTATATGCCTGCTTATTAGGGCTTTCACACACCCCCAAGCGGCATTATTACAAAGTCAGCTTAATTGTCCCCAACAATCTGGGTCCTCATTTTATCTACCTCGGAAGGATGGAAGGCTGAGTCAACCTTGAGCCTCGTGGGATGCGAACCTGCACTAATTGCAGGCAGCTGGTGTTACTTAAGGAAGCATTAGCCCACTGCTCCACCAAGGCTTTAATGTACTGGCTTGATTCATATCGCATAGTAAGAAAAGAACTGGTTACTAAAGGACCCAGATTGTTGGGGGCAATTAAGCTGACTTTGTAATAATGCCGCTTGGGTGTGTGTGTGAAAGCCCTAATAAGCAGGCATATACATAGAATGAAGGCTACTGCTAAGCTTGTAAGCCGCCCTGAGTCTTCGGAGAAGGGCGGGATATAAATGGAATTAAAAATAAATAAAAAAATAAAAAATAAAGCACCGTGAGCCACAAATTACCTACCTCCATTTTAGTTTGATCTAAGCAAGGCCCGAATAATGATGGCATGGCTTGGAATTCTTTAAGAAGGGATAGTGGAGTGGAGAATGGGGAATGAAATGTATAGCCCAATATGCCACTTATTCTTGGGAGAGAGAGAGAAAAAAAAATCTCTGTGAAGATATTAAGGTGAGTGTTAACGATTATTATACCCAGTGCTTTTTTTGTAAAAGAAAAAGGTGCCGGAACTCACACATGTCATACAACCCGCCTTGCCTACCCTACAAGGTTCCCTCCAAAAAAGGTGCCGGAACTCCATTCTGAGCGTTCTATGAGAAAAAAAGCCCTGATTATACCAAATGCAGCTATTTTCTGCTGAGTTAAACATGGTTTAATTTAATAATTTAATAATTTAATTTGTATACCGCCCTTCTCCCGAAGGACTCAGGGCGGTGTTCATACTTGGTTTATTATGCATGGCTGCAGTTTTGCAAAAACTCATCTCAGGTGAAATCTGTAATGGGTCTCAAAAGGAAGCAAGGAGCAAACTAGGATCCAGAGCCAGTTTGGTCTAGTGGTTAAGCCACCAGTCTAGAAACTGGGAGGTTGTGAGTTCTAGTCTGCCTTAGGGATGAAAGCTGGCTGGGTGACCTTGGGCCAATCACTCACTCTCAGTCCAACTCAACTTCCAGGGTTGTTGTGGGGAAAATAAAAGGAGGAAGAAGAATTTGGTAAGTTTGCCCCTTTGAATTATTTGTAAAAATAAGAAAGCCTGGCTATTAAATAAATGTATTACATCAATAAAATCATTTACATATACATTATGAGCTCTATCTTATCTACTCCCCCAATACACACAGTGTTGGAGGATTGAAAAAGAAACAGCAATGGATTCACTCTCAAGAGTGATAAATCAATAGTCAAAAGCTTTAGAACAGGGGTCTTCAAATTTCACCCTTTTAATGACTTGTGGACTTCAACTTCCAGAATTCCTCAGCCAGCGTGCAATGCTCTGTGTAATCCTCAAAATGCCATCTTCTATCATTTCCCCCCCCCCAAATAATTTTTAGAAACCTGCTTTTCAAACTTCAAAAGGGGTCAAGACCATTGTTCTATTTTTAACTCTGTGATTATATTTAATTATAATTCTCTTTTTATCTATATTTTTAATTAGTTTTAGTTATTTTGGCATCAAGGGGAGCAGAATTTCCATAAAGTTTAGTACTACGGTATTAATATTTTTATTTTTATCAAACAGGCATGCGTAGGATTTGCACTGAGGTATGCAATGGAGGAATGAATGTTTCTGAAATACATTTTCTAAATTATAATGACAATTTTAATTTCTAATAAACACTCAGAAATGCCAGCATAGTAGGTAGCTGGGATGTTCAAAAGAGCATAGCTTCTTCCCAAAATATTCCAGAGAAATTTTCCCACCCAAAATGGGTCAGTCTAAATATTCCACAGTCCTTCATCCAACTTGAAGCCATGTAGACAGAGTACAGTCAACAGATTCCTGTACACAACTAATGTGGTCCCCCAACACACTAAAATGTAAATCTGGATTCACAAGCCTCAAATCTGTATTTATGGAATAAACTATGCCCAAACAATCTCAGATGGCTGAGACCACTTTGAATTCTAAGGTGAGCCTGGATATTCACAATGTGGCAAAACACAAATAATCATCCAGTCACATTTTAAATAATAATGGTTATTGTGTTGTGGGTTCTGGACCGCATGGCAAGGAAGAGGCAGATGAGTACAGCATGTCAGCTCTTTATTGGTGGTAGGCGTGTACTGAACAAAGGGGGTTACCTGAATCCCTTATATACCTTGCCAGGTACCTCTCTGGCCAATCCATCCATCTGTATCTCCCACCGAAAACCCTTCAGCCAATCCAACCACAGCACAGTGCCTCCTGGTGGTATTTGCAGAGCTGCTGCTCACACCCCATACATAACACCAGTAACAACAATAAACTAGGGGTGAAATGATAATAAATATAAAAACTAAAGGTGACTAGGAGTGACTTGCTAGTGATATTCCAGTATCTGAGGGGCTACCACAAAGAAGAGGGGCTCAACTTATTTTCCAAAGCACCAGAAAGCAAGGCAAGAAACAATGGAGGAAAAACTAATCTAGGAGAGAAGCAACCTGGCATTAAGGAGAAACTTCCTAAGAGTGAGAGGAATTAACTAGTGCAGGGGTCAGCAACCTGAAACAGTGAAAGAGCCACTCGGAACCGGTTCCCTCACAAAACGAAAAACTGGGAGCCGCAAAAAATATGTGCGCATGCGCATACATGCAAGCATGCGCAGAACAGGGTTTGACTGAAGAGTGGAGCCAAGGCGAGATATGCACCTACCCTGCATATTTGAATTGATTGGCTGAACTTTTTTAGTCCCACTTTTTTTTTTGGACTGCACATGGCAGAGGACTGGGAGCCGCAGGAGACGGCTGAAAGAGCCGCATGCGGCTCCGGAGCTGCGGGTTGCAGACCTGTGAACTAGTGGAACAGCTTGCCTTCAGAAGTTGTGGGTGTTCCATCAGTGGAGGTTTTTAAGAAGAGACTGGGCAGCCACATGTCTCAAATGGTATAGGGTCTCCTGCTTGAGCAGGGCTTTGGACTAGAAGACCTCCAAGGTCCCTTCCAGCTCTATTCTGACTGAAAATAAACAACAACTGGAGCACCTCTTGAAAACCATTGGCATTGACAAATTCACCATCAGTCAATTGCAAAAGGCAGCTTTACTCAGAACAGCTTACATCCTGCGATGATATCTGTAATACCATCAAACATCTAAATTTGCTTATTCCAGGTCCTTGGGAAGGACTGGATAGGTGGACAAAAAACACCAAATCCAGTCTAAACATCTGGCTGACTGTGTCTAACCATTTAATAACTTCAGTGTACATGTCTGCTCATTTATAGGAGGTGACCAGGCTGAGCCCGAGGGAGGGGTTCAAATACGTCATCAGCCATGAGTCTCTGTGCACCTGCAAGAGATCTAAATCCAGCCCACCTTGAATGTCTTTATCTCCCGCTCATTTCGCTTGACTATTAGTAGTTCAGATTCTTGTGGAGAGCTTAAGCTTGCAATACATCTTTATACTCATTTAAATTTCCCGAATCTCCTGATTTCCCCAGCTCTTAACATCATTTTCCCAAATGATTCTGGTGGCCAACCGAGATAGAAATACCAGTATTACCATAAATGCACAACAAAAATAAGTAACTACACAACAAAAATAAAAAGAATGGTATCTGAGAACAACCAATGAAAATAAGCATATAATTATATCATAATTAATTAATTATAATTATGTTATAACTAATTAATTATAATCATATTGTATAATGCAAGGGTGTCAAACTCCCAGCCTGTGGGCTGGACGCGTCATCTGGAAGCAATGCCCACCCCATTGCTGGCAATGGCAAAACTGTCCTGATACGTTGCACAACGTCACGTGATGTCGCGGGTTTGACATGTCTGGTATAATATATAATAATAACAATCACTCACAGGGTCAACTAACCTCCTGACCTGTGTGCACAGGAGAAAAGCAAGTCTTAAGGTCATCTGAACGACCACCAAGATCGGGGCCAACCTAATCTCAGGGGAAAAATCATCTTCCAAAGGACCATGGGTATGACAGACAAGCCACCTCTAGCATATTGCACAAACCCAACCATTATTTGCTCTGTCAGATAACGGTTTAGTTTCTAACAAAAATCAGATGAAGCAATCCATCGTGTCATGACTTGACAAAATCAAAGGGTGAGAAGTGTTCATAAGTGATTGAATAGAAATGAACCCTTCTCTTTGCAGAAGTAATGAGTAAATAGTTCCCTATATGAGGCGGGAAAATGGAACCTTGATGTTTTCCCCAGTGTAATCACTTTCTGGACGTAGAGACAAAGAATATGTAAATAACTCTTTTGTCTCTTATTGCTTCTTAGATGACTGGATGGACCTCCAGAAACAATGAAAATCAACTTGATAGGAGGGCCAGGATGCCCAGGATAAACTGACATTTATTTTTATATTTAATGAGGGGGGATGGGCTTGGGTTTCTGGGTTGTTCTACATGTTGTAACAGAACTTTTCTTTAGCATTGGAAATGGTTGAGAATCTTGGTTGCCTGCAATGGGTATTAATGTGATGAAAAAAATGGAATGACAAATGTGCCATGCTGTTTTGCTGCAACTGCCTTCCCTTACTTACTTGCCTGTTGACATCACAACCCAGGTGTGAAAGGGGTGGAGTTTGCAAGGCAATAACCTGATGCATGTTTCATCAGCTGTTCACTTCTGTGGACCCTCATGATATTGCATTGCAGGGAAGCATTGAGTTTCTCATCTGCTACATGAAGAGCCCGCAAGGGCAATCACCACTTGCCCACCTGCGAACCTTAAGGCTGCCTTTAGGACATTCATGGCCAAGTAACATTAGGCAGTTTAAGTTGGTATCTATCTCTCTACCCATCGATCCAGCTACCCATCATCTATTTACCTAACCATCTTTCACTATCCATCCATCCCTCTGTCCATTTATCTATCATATATCTACTTAACAATCTTTTTTTCATCCATCCATCATCCATCCATCATTCTATCCATCTAGCTGTTATATTCTATCTATTTATCAATCCACTTATCATCCTTCTACCTATCTGTCTGTCTATCTATCTATCTATCTATCTATCTATCTATCTATCTATCTATCTATCTATCTATCTATCTATCTATCTATCTATTCATATATACATCCATCCATCTCTCTATCCGTTTATTCATCATTTATCTACCTATCTTTTGTTAACCAACCAACCATCCATCCATCCACCCATCCATCTAACCATCATGTTCTATCTATCTATCTATCTATCTATCTATCTATCTATCTATCTATCTATCTATCTATCTATCTATCTATCTATCTATCCATATATACATACATCCATCTCTCTATCCATTTATTCATCATTTATCTACCTATCTTTTGTTAACCAACCAACCCTCCATCCACCCATCCATCTAACCATCATGTTCTATCTATCATCTATCTATCTATCTATCTATCTATCTATCTATCTATCTATCTATCTATCTATCTATCTATCTATCTATCTATCTCTATCTACAGTATCTATCATCTATCTATCTATGTTTCTGTCTCTCTATCTCTTTATCTTTCTCTCTATCTCTACCTATCTCTACCTTTTCTCTCTATCTCTACCTATCTTTCACACTCCATCCATCCATCCATCCATCCATCCATCCATCCATCCATCCCTCATTTATCTTCCTATTTCTCACTAGACATCATATCTCTCTCTCTCTCTCTCTCTCTCATGCATCATCTATCTAAAGTATCTATCTCTGTTTTCATCCACCTCTAACTACTTATCCATCCATCCATCCATCTCCTCTCTCTCCCCGCTCTCTCAATCCAGCCATTGTTCCATCATCTCTCTTTTTTCTCTCTCTCAATGAAGCTCTGTCAGGCACCCATGCGTCCACCAAAATAAAATTAAAAGCCCCACACATTAAGCCTAAAACATGCCTAAAATCTACAAGACACCCGATTTGATAGTCTGGAATTACAAGTCTTCAGCCACCATGTTTTGATGGTGTCTGCCGCTCGTAAAAGTCTCTCGCGCTTCCTGTGGAACGGAGCGATGACCTCTGATGTGTTTCCAGTTCAGCTAACACTCAGAGACGAGGGACAGTTTCCAGGTTCGGATATGTAGCTTAATTCTGCCCAGCAGCAGTGTTTTTAATTAGCTGTTGTCATTTAGAGGAAAGGCTAAGCCAACATTTCTTTCCTTGGATATGGAAATGAAGTCAAAGCTAAGTGGCAGGTGATATTAAAGAGGAACGTTAAACTTACATGCTGCTTTCCCACGATGTTATCAAAAGGAAGCTCTGGGCTCCAGGATCCTTCAGTGAACGTCGCTCCGCTGTTTCTCCTGTCTGAAGAAGGGATAGACTCTTTGACGATGTCTTCAGGTAAAGTCAGCAGGCTTTCCTCGGGCTGTTTGATCAGGTACGTTTCGATGTTGTGCTTCCTCAAAAATTCATTGCGTTCTTTGCCGTGTCCTTCCTCCACTTTATAATCCCCATTGAGGCAATCTAAAGTCGCTTTGGATATGTGGATTCGCCTACGGAGAGGAAAAGAAGGAGCAGGATGGATGGAAGTGAGGCACAGCTGGGCAATTCGAAGGAACACCAAGGCAGAATGTTAGCAATGAAGGATAATGTTTGTAGCTCAGGGTGGACACGAGGGGTCCTTGGTGCTCCCCAAGTTTGCCTGTTTTCTTGCAGAACTTTCATTACCCTAACTAGGTAACATCGTCAGTGCTAGTCAGTGATGATGTCACCTAGTTGTTGTTGTTAGCTGCGAAGTCGTGTCCGACCCATCGCGACCCTATGGACAACGTTCCTCCAGGCCTTCCTGTCCTCTACCATCTTCTGGAGTCCCTTTAAGCTCCTGCCTACTGCTTCAGTGACTCCATCCAGCCACCTCATTCTCTGTCGTCCCCTTCTTCTCTTGCCCTCAACCTTTCCCAGCATTAGGCTCTTCTCCAGTGAGTCCTTCCTTCTCATTAGGTGGCCAAAGTATTGGAGTTTTAGCTTCAGGATCTGGCCTTCTAAAGAGCAGTCAGGGTTGATCTCCTCTAGGACTGACCGGTTTGATCGCCTTGCAGTCCAAGGGACTCGCGGGAGTCTTCTCCAGCACCAGAGTTCAAAGGCTTCAATTCTTTGGCGCTCAGCCTTTCTTATGGTCCAACTTTCACTGCCATACATTGCAACTGGGAAGACCATAGCCTTGACTATACGCACTTTTGTTGACAGGGTGATGTCTCTGCTTTTTAGTGTGCTGTCTAGATTTGCCATGGCTTTCCTCCCCAGGAGCAAGCGTTTTTTAATTTCTTGGCTACAGTCCCCATCTGCAGTGATCTTGGAGCCCAGGAAAATAAAATCTGTCACTACCTCCATTTCTTCCCCATCTATTTGCCAGGAATTGAGAGGGCCAGATGCCATGAACTTGGTTTTCACCTAGTTAGGGTAATGAAATGTCTGCAAGAAAACAAGCAAGCACAGAGGGCACCAAGGACCCCTCATGTTACAAAATGTTTTTTTTTTGTGTGTGTGTGATATGGGATCCTCCCACTTGGTGTTGATCTTCTAATGTTATTAATTAATTAATTATTATTTTTTTTAAAAAAGATATCCCTCCTTTATTATTTTTATGAATGACTCAAGGCTTTCATGCTTAAGGCAGAACTACAACTCACCGTCTCCTGGTTTTGACCTTTGGTGTGCCTTAACCGCTAGATCAAAGTGGATTTTATTTTTACGAGTTTGTTTTATCGGTTTTTATTATGATTCTGTGTAGATAAGGACCACTTTTTAACTATGCCTCCATTACTAGCAGTAACGCTGAAATGGGCCTGAGGGCTATGTAATTTAGAGCATGTGGCAGCTGTCTGCCTGGATAATACGTATTGTTATTAAGCTATCAGCATCTTTTTTCAGAGAGACTTTTCTTGTTCTAATGACTGCAACAGTCCTGTTATGCAGAGATCAGTGACATGCAGTTGAGTTTGGCTAGCAGGGAGATAAAGGGCTTGATCTGGAATTATGAAATGTCAGAAAGAAAAATGAATCTATCTCTGAACAGAAGATCAAGCAGTCCAATGTCGGGACGCTATTATACTTCAGAGCATTATTATAAAAATCGTAAAAAGGTTGTTTCTGCACTGCAGAGCCAGGTGAATTTTATATCAGACCCAGGTTTTTTTATTTCTGCAGCTCGGAATATTCTAAAGAGAATTTTGCAAATTCTGCACTTATAGATGGCTTAGAAGTCTTCTCCAGAGGTGACATACGAAAACATACGAAGAACGATGGCAGGGATTGGGTATATCTACTCTAGTGAAAAGAAAGGGGTGACCTGATAGCAATCTTGCAATATCTCAGGGCCTGCCAAAAAGAAGAAGGGGGGGGGGTGTCAACTTATTTTCCAAAACATCAGAGAGCAGGACAAGAAATAATGGATGGAAACTAATCAAGAAGAGAACCATCCTAGAAATAAGGAGAAACTTCCTGACAGCTACAGCAATCAACGGCTTGGGACGGCTTGCCTTTAGAAGTTGTGGGTGCTCCAACACTAAAGGATTTTAAGAAGAGGTTGGACAGCCATTTGTGTTGTGGCTGTGGGCTGTGGTGGCGAACCTATGGCACGGGTGCCACAGGTGGCATGCAGAGCCCTCTCTGTGGGCACACACGCTGTCGCCCCAGTCCTAGGCCTTCAGCTGGGTTTTATAAAACCTTTTCACTTTAGGCCTCTGCCGCCATGTACAAAAAAAAAAGGTTCAATCAATCAATTTCAACTTCTCGCGGGAAAAAAAAGTTCTCATAAAGTTGGAATTGATTGATTGAACTTTTTAGTCCCACCCAGTCTGCCGTTACCACCGCAGCCACACCCACCCGATGGGCTATGCCCACCCAAAGGGCCACACCCACCCAATGATACATAAGTGGGTTTTGGGTTGCAGTTTGAGCACTCGGTCTCTAAAAGGTTTGCCATCACTGATATAGGGCCTTCTGCTTGAGCAGGGGGTTGGGCTACTAGAAGACCCCCAAGATGCCTTCCAACTCTGATGTTCTATGATGATGTACCTTGATTTCTTTGGTGAGAAAAGATGTCTAATAAATGCATGGCTGTCTGTGATATGTATGTGTATGTGTATGTGTATGTGTATGTGTATGTGTATGTGTATGTGTATGTGTATGTGTATGTATATGATACACACACATACATATACACATATACATAGATATACACCCAAAGCCATTTCAAGTAGTCCTCGACTCACAACCAGTTGCTTAGCAACCATTTGAGGTTGTAACAGACCCTTCTAGAAGATACTACAGATAGTGTTTGACGTATGACCAAAATTTCTGCTGCTAAGCAAGACACTTGTTAAATGAGTTGTTCCTCAGTTTATGACCTCTTTTGAACCACATTTGCTAAGTGAATTATTAAGTGAATCACGTGGTCATTAAGCGAATCTGGGTCCCCTTATTGACTTTGCTTGTCGTAAGTCAGCCGAGAAGGTTGCAAATGGCAATCACATGACTCTGGGACACTGCCAGTTGTCAAGTGCCCCAGTTTTGATCATGTGATCATGGGAATGGTACAAAGGTTATTAGTGTGAAAAACGGTCATAAGCCATTTTTTCAATGCTGGATCACTTGAAATGGTCACTAAATGAATGTTATAAGTCAAGGACTACCTATATCTGATTCTGAAATTCTGATGGCTGACGCCCCGCCCCTAGTCATGTGATCATATTTCAGGCCCTTGGTAACTGGACCACATTTATGGCTGTTCTTTGTGTCCCACACTCAGTTCATCATAATTTACAATATTTTGGCACCCAAACTGGCATTTACTTCTGGCTCTGGCCAAAATGCCTCTTAGCAAACAAGGGGTTTACTTAATGAGGATGGCATTCACTTAATTGTTGCCACACAAAAAAGTGTTGTAAAATCAGAACCATCATGACTTGCAATTACAATGATCAAGTTCCATTATAGTTATAAGTGGAGAGCTACCTGTAAAGTTCAAATGGAGAAGCTATGAAGAGGCTAGATCTCAGGAACATCAAGCCATATACATAACGTTCCCATATCTCTGCAACTAGAAGTCTGTGGCATGGGCTGAATGACACATAAAGACGTCCCTCCAAGACACCCAGGGCAGTGAGTTTCCCAGGGCTAAGCATGGACCTGAATTTGGATTTTCTCAGAATAAATCCAACACCTTCACCAATAGCCCATCCCTGTAGACCAGGGCTCTCCAACCTGGGCAACTTTTAAGACTTGTGGACTTCAACTCCCAGAATTCTTCAGCTATTTCTCAATTCTGGGAGTTGAAGTCCACAAGTCTTAAATTTGCCAAATTTGGAGAACCCTGCTGTAGACCACTGTTGGCATAAAACCCAATTGAGAAACTCTTTCCTTTTCAGAATCATGAGCAAATCCAAGAAAACAATGTTCAGAGAGACAGCAGTTTTTTTATTCCACACAGATGGGGCCCGGGAAAAGCCCAGACTTCAATATTCTTGCTGTAAAAGTAAGACTCAAAATCTAGAACATGATGGCATCATTTAACCAGATTCCACTTACCCAGGTATTCCACCTGACTCAAGTTTGTTTGCAATGTCTACATCCCATGACCAGACATCAAATTGCCATTTCCGCAGACCCAGGACCCCACACAGCACAGATCCAGAGTGTATGCCGATCCTCATGTCCACATCATGCTTTGTCCTTGACCGAACATACCTAAAAAAAGATTCAATTCAATTATATTATATTATCGGTCTCCCTTTATTCTTTGTTAACAAGCCAAAAAAAATTTACACAAATATGAGCTGCCACTGCTGTGGCTACTGCCTGTAGATGGCCTTGGGCTAGGCTGAAACAGGAAATAAGATTTGTCCCAGTCTGGGACTAAGCAAGTGTATTCTGAATGCTTAAGAAACATTTAACACATATCTTCCTTGCTTCTCAGCTAACAGAGAGAGAGAGAGAGCCTGTGGCCTAGAGGTTAAAACAATGACGCAGTCGGCCCAGGTTCGAATCTCAGAAGGGTATGGCTGACTGATGAGAACAAATAAGTTTGAAATGATCATATCAGTCTCTCTTTGTTAGCAAGCCAAAAAAATTATATATATATATATATATATATATATATATATATATATATATATATATATATATATATATATATGTGTGTGTGTGTGTGTGTGTGTGTGTGTGTGTGTGTGTGTGTGTGTGTGTATGTATGTGTATATATATGTATGTATATATATATAAAGAGAGAGACAGACAGACAGACAGACAGACAGACAGACAGACAGACGTAGAGATAGAGATAGAGATAGAGATAGATAGATATAGACATATAAATATAGATATAGATATAGACATAGACAGATATAGATATATAGAGAGATAGACATAGAGATAGAGATTGATTAGATATATAGATATAGATATATAGAGAGAATCCAATCTAAAATTACAGAACCATCATGATATTTAAAATAGACAACTCTTTCTATCTAAGGAATAGACAATATTTCTCAACCAAGAACTACGTTTTTTATTTTGGCTGCATGTTGAAGTTATCTCCCGAAAACACAGATGGTGGTTGCGTCCATGTGGTTAGAACACAGAATGTAGAATAATAGGGTTGGAAGGAACCTTGGCTGTATTCTAATCTAACCAAATGCCCATGGCAGAAGACCCTATACCATTTCAGATAAATGGCTGTTTAATCTTTTCTTGAAAATCTCCAGCGATGGAGCACCCACAACTTCAGAAGGCAAGTCCTTTTATTGATTAATTGTTCTCATTGACAGGAAATTTCTCCTTAATTGTAGGCTGGATGGCTCTTTGGGAAGCTTTCCTCTTTTACTTCTTGTCCTGACCTCTGATCTTTGTAAATATAAACACGTTACAGCACTGAAATATCTTCACCAAGGCCTTCATGGCTGCTCTATCGAGAGTCTGTGACATATTTTGCGACTTTTCTTTTACTGTTGATTCTAAAAAGCAGAAGCTATCCATCACTTTGATACCTTCATTGCCAGTTCTAAACCGATTATATTAAACACTTTGTGTTCCCCAAAACATTTCTAAATATGCGAAAATGAATATGCTGAAACTTTTAGAAAGTGGAATTGGATATGAATGGAGGCATTAAGATCCCATTTATGCCTATGGGGTTAATGTTATTAAAATGAATATTGTCCCTCGTTTGATCTATATCCTTAGCGGTATTCTAATGTTAACACCTAATGCAAATTTTCTTCACATTGCTAGGTTATTTAGGAAATTTATTTGGGATAGTAGGCCCCTTGAGAGATTCATTAGTTAAATTGAGATTATCTTTGGAGGAGGGTGGTTTTAATATATCTAATTTGCAAAAATATAATTGAGCTTATTTTATCAGCCATAAATACATAGAATGACAATTTATGGAACATTGTCTTTTATAGCCCATATTGGAAAGCTATTCCCTTTGCAGTCATGGCAAGTTCTTAGAACAACATAAAGCAGAAATGGTGCTTTTATTTTGAGGAGTGCAGGCTGTGAGAAAGTATATTGGGTGCCTTGAAGAATGTGCTTGGAAGGAAGAACAACAGATTTTCTCTGTTGGAGATGTAAAACCAGGAGGTTTCATTGCTCCGTATGACATCATCCTATGAATTCTTGACTCTTTTCTGGAATTACATGTTAATGAACATAAGCTGATTTATGGGGAACTCTTTAAATGTTGAAGATGTTAATGTGGAGGTTGAATTATATACCAAAACTCAAGAATTGGACTGTGAGGAATTAATAATAATAATAATAATAATAATAATAATAATAATAATAATAATAATAATAATAATAATAATAATTTAATTTAATTTAATTTAATTTAATTTAATTTAATTTAATAATTTAATTTGTATACCGCCCTTCTCCCGAAGGACTCAGGGCGGTGAACAGGGCAATACATAATAAAAAACAGGATACAAAAATTAAAAAGTGATTAAACAACTATGCCCGTAATTGATACATATTAAAAATTAAAACTAATTATAAAAAACCCAACCCCATCCCGTCAGACCAGGCCAGCTTGTTCAAAAAAGAAGGTTTTGAGATCGCTTAATAATAATAAGTTGGAAGGGACCTTGGAGGTCATCTAGTCCAACCCCCTGCTAAGGCAGGAAACCCTATACCATTTCAGACAAGTGGCTGTCCAGTCTCTTCTTAAAAACGTCCAGTGTTGGAGCATTCACCACTTCTGGAGGCAGGTTGTTCCACTGGTTAATTGTTCTAACTGTCAGGAAGTTTCTCCTTAGTTCTAGGTTGCTTCTCTCCTTGACTAGTTTCCATCCGTTGCTTCTTGTCCTGCCTTCAGGTGCTCTGGAGAATAGCTTGGCTCGCTCTTCTCTGTGGCGGCCCCTGAATTAGGGCGGCATCATGCACAGGAAGGGGTAAAAAGATCTTTACTGAGAAATTGGTAAAGTGATATTATTCCAAATATTAATGATTGGCTTTTGGAAATGCGTTACTGTTGTGTTCTTATTGGTGTTCTGCTTATATTTGGTATTTTCTTATGGGCTCCTTCTTGTAGCAACGAAGTTTGTCTCTGCTCCTGCTTCTGCAAGAGGCAACTGGACTTTCTTTGTTTTTGCTTGAATATGTTTTACTCCTCTTGATGTTACCTAGTTTGGATAATGAAACATCTGCAAGAAAACAAGCAAGCTCAGAGAGCACCAAGGACCCCTCATCTCAGCCCTGAGCTGCAAATATTCTTCTTTATTGAAGCACCAAGGTCAGCCTATCCCAGGTCCTCGGGAAGGACTCAAGAGGCGGATGAAAATGCCAAATCCAGTCTGAACATCTGGCTGACTGTGCGACCCACCATAATAATTTCTTAAACAACAACATCTGCTTATCCTAGATCCTTGGGAAGGACTGGCTAGGTTTACAAATCTGCCAAATTGAGAAATTGGAAAATTGATATTGTTCCAAACACTAATGATTGGCTTTTGGAAATGTGTTATGTTTCATTTCTCATCCAAGAAGTTTCTTTAGAACCGAAGAAGCTTCTTGGACGAGAAGTGAAATGTCTTCTAGGAAAAAAACAAACAAAGTAAGTCCAGTTGTCTTTTGAAAAAGCACCTTTGGGACAACCATGAGCTGGATGACTGAGATTCTCGATAGAAATTTTGTTCCTGCTCTAAACTAGATTCCAACAAGAAAGAAAGTTTGATGGTTCCCAGGAATAGTTTTCTGTGTGTAGCTGAACTGCAAACTCCACTCTGTTCTGGAATTCAGTACACAATCCTGAATCCAAGTTTCTTCAGTTCTGATCAAACGTCTTTTGCAATGAACATTGGTTCTATTTCTTTTTTAAAGTGAGTGGGAGTGGGAAAGACAAGGTTCCTACAAAATATTCCACTGTCCCAAGGTAAGAGCTGTAAAACCACCGTCCGTAGCACAGTGCGAGGGTGGCAATAAAGCCCAATGCAAATTACCTGATGGTTTTAATCATGCTGAGTCCCATTTCAACGCAACAGTGAGCGTGATCCTGCCGAGGCTCTGGAAGCCCAGATACACAGTAGTAGCAGTCTCCCAGGATCTTAATTCTAAGGCAGTGATGTTCCTGTAGATGAAGAAAATAAAAAGAGCAGCTCTGCCATTCTTTCTACAAAAAGAAGATGGACGGGAGGAACACCGGGGAGCAAATACAAAGTTCTGCGGTACAGACATGCTTTCCTGCGTCCAGAAAGAAATGAGACCTGCTATTTTCAAAAAAAAAAAAAAAAAAAGAACAGCACTTGATGACTTTCAAGATCTGAGACCTTTATCCATATCAGAACTCCAAAGGAGAAATCCCCCATGTTGTTGTGACTCAGGGTCAGCCTGTGGGTTCGGCACCCGGCTCAGATGTATCGGATGACTCAGATGAGGGGGAGGAGGTGTGTGGGGGTGACGAACCGGCTGATGATGGCTTGCAGGCTTGGCAGAGCTCCCAGCCGGGGACCTCCTCTCAGCTGCGTGAGCCCGATAGTGCGGAGGATGATGACCCACAGCTGGCCCTGTTCAAGGACGCCCGACGCAGGAGGCAGTCGAGCAGGACTAAGCAGAAAAAGGCTGCGGGTCTCCTCGGGAGGAGGCACAGGGAGACCACGCCCTGAGCTCTCAATAAAAGGAGTGTTTGGGGAGGGGCTGGTTGCTGAAAGCAACCCTTCTGCTTGAGGATTCAAGTTCCGGAGTTTTGGTTTCTTGTTTTGTTAATTGACTATTAAACCTTGGCAAACGTTTTTCAGCCTTGGACGCTCTCCAGTCTCTTCTTTCTGAATAGGGGTTTGCCTTATTACAAGGCCAGAAGGGGCTGGTTCAGAACACATGTTTAGATTATAATAAGAGGAATCTAGTGGTTGGACAAGAAAGAAAATGGTCATCTGAATCCTCAGAGTACAAGGTACTGGTGATTTAGAATAGAATAGAACAGAGCTGGAAGGGACCTTGAAGGTCTTCTAGTCCAGCCCCCTGCTCAAGCAGGAGGACCTATACCATCTCAGACAGGTTATTGTCCAGTCTCTTTTTTAAAAACTTCCAGAGATGGAGCGCCCATGATTTCTGGGGTTAAGCTGTTCCACTGTTTCTTGTCCTGCCATCTGGAGCTTTGGTGAATAACATGACCCCCTCTTATTTATGGTAGCCCCTCAGTTACTGGAACACTGCTATCATGTCTGCCCTATGTCTTCTTTTCTTTCTCCTTGAGCAGTAAAGAGCTGCTATCATTATCCCATTGTAGGGCAGTTTGTTTGTTTATTTCCTTGTATCCGACCTTTACAAATAATTCAAGTCAGTGAACATATCCAACACACCTTTCTCCTCCTATAGTCTCCACAACAACAACCCTGTGAGGTGGGTTGGGTAAGAGACAGATTGGCCCCAAGTTACCCAGCTGGCTTTCCTGGCTAAGGCGGGATTACATCTCACAGTCTCCTGGTGATTGGCCCAAAGTCATCCAGCTGGGTTTAGTGCCTTAACCACTAGACCAGAGGTCTTCAAACTTGGCCCTTTTATGACTTGTGGATTTCAACTCTCAGATTTTCCTCAGCCAGAGTGCCTGGCTGAGGAATTCTGGGAGTTGAAGTCCACAAGTCATAAAAGGACCAAGTCTGAAGACCCCTGCACTTGACCAAACTGGCCGTCTATTCTTACTTGGAGCAAACTTTAGGCAAAACTGGCTCTAACTGATTTATCTAGAGATGATAATGAAGATGATTGGTGATGATGTAACTTTAGTCAAGGTTTATCTGGGAGTTGCCATTTAAATTACAGTGCACTCGGTGTACTGTAAACAGTAGTTGCTTGGCAGCCTAGGAGCAAAGGACAAAAAATTATGCTTTTTAAAAGGATACTGTAAAAACTTTTAAAAGGTTTGAAAGAGGTCCAAGATGTGGTAGTATTACTTTATATTATATTATCTTTCCATAACCCTGTTAATTCCAAAATGTGATGTGTGTTTCATTATCTAGAAAGACATTGGATAGACTAATCCAACTTCTATTCTGGTCTAATAGAGGATAATATGAGCCAGCAATGTGTAGCAGAAGCCAACAAAGACAATGCAATCCCTAGTGTGGGAAGTCAGTCCCCCAGAGAAGGAAACATTAAAAGGGCAGACAAATATATTTTCTCAAAGGATCTTAAAAGAGGCAGAAAAGCATGCCTAGTTTTCTTAATAGCCCCAAGTCTCCCTCCCCCAAGCAGAAACCAGGTCTGCAGATGTTAGTCTTATCAGAAAGACTGGAGTCAAGAAACTGGGATTAGGAAGAAAGATCCTTAGAATCAACACCAAAAATCTAAGAGTCATCAGCCCTAGCCCCAGGGAAGCAGGATATGACCCTTGGGACACAATAGGATTAACTCACCACTATCAGAATACCAGAAAGGCACACTCAGTCTCAGGTCAAAGTTCATGGCACAGGAACAACTCCAAACCAAAGGCTCCAGAGGGTATAAAAACCCACTCCCTACATGTGCTCTCTCTTTTTTTCTTCCAGAGCCATCTTTCTGTCTGGCTCTCCTCTTCAATAAACTGCAACCTTCTTTCTAAAGCAGTCACCATGTTGTTTATCCCCGGCTTGGACTGAACCATGAAGAAGAACACTAGGCTGTATTAACACAGGGATAGAATCAAGATCACATGAAGAACTAGTACGGCATTAAAAAGCCGTAAAAAGGCCATATTGAGAATACTGCATCTACTGTTGGTCACCATATTATAAAAAAAGATGTTGAGACTCTGGAAAGAGTAGAGAAAAGAGCAACAAAAATGATTAGGGGTTGGAGGTTAAACCATTTGAAGAACGGTTTCAGGAATTGGGATGTGTAGTCTAGTGAAAAGAAGAAATAGGGGAGACATGATAGCAAGGTTTCAATATTTGAGGGGCTGCCACAAAGAAGATGGGAGGTCGACCTATTTTCCAAAGCACCAGAAGGCAAGACAAGAAACAATGGATGGAAACTAATGAAGGAGTGAAGTAACATAGAACTAAGGAGAAATTTCCTGACAGTGAGGACAATTAACCAGTGGAATGGCTTGCCTTCAGAAGTTGTGGGTACCCCATCACTGGAGGCTTTTAAATAAGAGATTGGACAGCCACTTTGGCTGGAATGGTAGAGGGTCTCCTGCCTGAGCAGTGGGTTGGACTCGAAGACCTCCAAGATCCCTTCCAACTCTGTTATTGGGAAGGATAAAAACTGTTCTATTCCTATCCTCTATTACAGGGGTTCCCAACCCCCGGTCCATGGACCAGTACCGGGCCACGGCATGCCAGCAACTGGTCCACACAAACAAGCAAAGCCCCATCCGTGGGATACAGGCACCACACAAAACCACACACCCTCCAGTCCGTGGAAAAACCTCTCTCAGCGGAACCGGTCCCTGGTGCCCAAAAGGTTGGGGACCTCTGCTCCATTAGAACATAATAAAAGTTGGATTAGTCTATGCAATGTAATGGATATCTTCCAGAGAAAGATGATGCCTGTCTATAAGCCTGCTCCAGAATAGGTTACAATTCCTGGAAAGTTGGCTGCCTTAGAGGACAAAGACACGCTGACAGATTTCCATCTGTGCTCTGATGTGTCTCCAGATGGTCTCAGCACTACATGTAGTAATGGCAGCTTGAAAAAAAAGGCCATAAGAATTACATCATTAAGGCACAGTTCAGAAAAAGGGGGACATTTTTTTAAAAAATATCAATTTCTATCAGAGTACGGCTCAAAAGGTTAGGAAATCTTCTCTCTTGTTCACTTGATGGTCGTCCAGTTTTCATGTTTGTTGGTTTTATTGTTCCTGAAGAAATGTGACTAGGATGCAAACCAGATACAACTTCTGATACATGTATTTTGATCTAGAATACAGCTTAAACCATAAAGTACATCACCACGATGTAAAAAAGATGTCGAGACTCTAGAAAGGGTACAGAGAAGAGCAACCAAGATGATTAGGGGGCTGGAGGCTAAAACATATAGGGAACGGTTGCTGGAATTGGGTATGTGTAGTTTAATGAAGAGAAGGGTGAGGGGTGACATGATAGCAGTGTTCCAATATCTCAGGGGCTGCCCCAAAGAAGAGGGAGTCAAGCTATTCTCCAAAGCACCTGAAAGCAGGACAAGAAGCAACGGATGGAAACTAGTCAAGGAGAGAAGCAACCTGGAACTAAGGAGAAACTTCCTGACAGTTAGAACAATTAACCAGTGGAACAACCTGCCTCCAGAGGTGGTGAATGCTCCAACACTGGAGGTTTTTAAGAAGAGACTGGACAGCCATTTGCCTGAAATGGTATAGGGTTTCCTGCCTGAGCAGGGGGTTGGACTAGATGACCTCCAAGGTCCCTTCCAACTTTATATTATTATTATTATTATTATTATTATTATTATTATTATTATTATTATTATTATTATTATTATTATTATTATTATTATTATTATTATTATTATTATTATTATTATTATTATTATAAATTTAGAGTATGAACTCAACGATGTGTAACTGAGTATAAAACAACAGAAGTGCAGAAAACTAGAAGGGCCACCATATATATATATATATATATATATATATATATATAAACAACTCCCTTTCTACATCCCTGTAATCTGTTAATTTGGGGTAGAGTCAGGGTATCTGGATGAAGCTGAGCGTTTACTGGCCGGATGCCCTTCCTGATGCCTATGCAAAGTTTGCAGCAGATATTTTTTCTTTGCGCCCTAGGAGAGAGAAATATCTGTCACTACCTAGGTTTGAACTTTCAGCCTTCTGTGTGGGAGGTGAGCATCTTCACCACCAGGCCACCACGCAGCTCGCAAGGGCCACAAGGTATAAATGGTAAAAATCACATTACCAGATATAAATGGTAACATCACATTGCTTAAAATAAAATTCTGCATGGAATCCTCAATTTACAACCATTCATTTAATAACTATTTGAAGTTGCAATGGCTCTGGAAAAAGTGACACATCCTGTCCTCGAAGTTGTAACCATCTTACCACCCTTGTAGTCCCATGATCACAATTTGGGCACTCACATTTATGATGGTTGCAGTGTCTTGTGGTCATGCGACGGGCCAGTTTCTAACAACCAGAGTCAGTTGGGAAAACTGGATTTGCTTTATGACCATGTCATTTGCTCAATGACCACAGTAAAAAAAGTCTGTAAAATCAGATCTGGCCTTGTGATGTAATGAAAAGAAGGACTAGTATGTCCAGTATCTTTCAGATCTTCCAGTATCTGAGGAGCTGCCACAAAGAAGAGGAGGTCAAGGTATTCTCCAAAGCACCGGAAGGCAGGACAAGAAGCATTGGCTGATCAAAGAGAGAAGTAACCTGGATTTAAGGAGAAACTTCCTAACAGTGAGGACAATCAACCAGTGGAACAGTTTGCCCCCAGAAATCATGGGTGCTTCATTGCTGGAAGTTTTTAAAAAGAGACTGGACAATCACTTGTCTGAGATGGTATAGGTTCTCCTGTTTGAGCAGTGGGCTGGACAAGAAGACCTCCAAGGTCCCTTCCAGCAATATTCTATTCTATTCTATTCTATTCTATTCTATTCTATTCTATTCTATTCTATTCTATTCTGTTCTGTTCTGTTCTGTTCTGTTCTGTTCTGTTCTGTTCTGTTCTGTTCTCTTCTCTTCTCTTCTCTTCTCTTCTCTTCTATGGATGGAAACTAATCAAGGAGAGAAGCAACCTGGAACTAACGAAAAACTTCCTGACAGAACAATTAACCAGTAGAACAACTTCCCTCCAGAAGTTGTGAATGCTCCAACCCTGGAAGTTTTTAAGAAGAGGTTGGACAACCATTTGTCTGAAATGATAAGGGTTTCGTGCTTAAGCAATGGGTTGGACTTGCAGACCTCCAAGTTCCGTTCCAGCTATGTTATTCTGATGAGTCATTTAATGACTGCATTGCTTAGCAACCCAAATTCTGATCCCAACTGTGATCATAAGCTGAGGACCACTGGTAAATCTCATTGTCATTACCACCGCCATCGCCACCTAAGCTTGTAAAAATAGCAGAGACCATTTGTCTGACTTTCCTACTGAAAACCAGAGAGCTTTAAAAGTACCCCCTTTTTGGACAATACAGTTTTCTGCCAGATTGTTGGGGGCAATAAGCTGACTTTGTAATAATGCCGCTTGGGGGGGGGGCGAAAGCCCTAATAAGCAGGCATATACATAGAATGAAGGCTATTGCTAAGCACATTTGATTTGTGCTTAGATTGTAAGCCACCCTGAGTCTTCGGAGAAGGGCGGGATATAAATGGGATTAAAATAAAAAAAAAATAAAAATAAAAAAATAAAAAACTTCCAGCTTCCCCTTACTTGAGCAGAACATGGAGAGGAGTATCATTAACTCTGACACCCAATGCCGTAGGCTGCTAATCATAGGACGACATGCCAGACTGAACCCACTAAAATTAGTTCATAATAGCAGATGCATTCCTTGATGACTCAGCAAGATGTTTTTCGTTCATTGAATATTTACTCATTTAATATGAGGGATTAGTAATAGCTTGGTCATGAAGAGGAATGAATGAAGATGAAACATGAATTATTGAAGCTCAAGGAGTTCTTGAAGGCTGTTTAGCTGAAGCTTATTCTTGACCCACTGAATGCAAGAGAAGATCTGACTTCTGCATGAAAATCTCAGCGAGGAGAGCGGGCCACTCCTTGGAGATGGACACTTAATGTACATTATTGCTGGCCAGAACAATTTGGAATACATGTCGGATTAAAAGAAGGCTTTTTACGTAGAGCACAGCATAATTAAATTGTGGAAATCTCCAACACAAGATGTGTTGCGTCTCTTGCGTTAGCGAATTTTAATAGTTACAAAGGATTGTGAGACTAATTTATGGAAAACAGCCTTTTAACAGTATCAGTCTTGATGATTCAGACTAGAACAACCAGATGACAGGAAGATGAATTCATGTCCTATTTTGAGCTTCAATCTAATGAACAAATTAAAGGGGTAGGTAAGTTTTGGTTTAATCTGTTTTTTCCCCCCCTCAAGTTCTTACAACCTATGACAAAATTCCCGGGCATGATTTAAAGCAAGCTTGATAAAAATACGAAAAATACAACGTGGCTTGTCGGGAACTAAGCTAGAAAAAAATGACATTGAATAAAGTCAATGAACTTCTGCAACATTTATTTGTTCCAAGAAGCCAATCAGAACATTTTTTTTTCTCTTTCTCTCCCCAGGCTAGAAAATAAGGGATTGTTTTTCCTATGTCCTATGTCATATTATTAATTTTGCAACATCTTTCAACCAGATCTGATATACCAAATTCTTGGCAGACGCTAAGAGTGTGCTGTTAATCTCAGTTGGGAAACTAGGGTCTAAAGAAAAATGGAGAAAGGTGGATAGCATATCTCCAAAGAAACTGGACAAGAGGACAACTCATCTGTCAACCAAGCAATCAAGTTCTCTAATAGTCCTAGGACTTAAACATTGTGACTCCTTTTTCTATCCTTTACTAGCAACAGTCTTCTTATTGGTCATTTCTCAGATGTGGGGGTTCTTGCACCATGGGTTGATAACAAACTTAGCCTCTTTGCCAGATTCAATCCTTGTTTAGTATCTGCAGCAGCATTTCTCAACCTTGACAACTTTAAGATGTGTGAAGTCCACGCATCTTAAAGTAGCCGAGAAACACTGTTCTACAGAGTAGTCCTGACTGCAGAAAAGACTTTCCTCCAATCAAAGTCAGTTTCCCCTTTAAGACTATGGAAATAGACCACAATGTTAAAAACGTTTATTTCCCATGAAGGATTCGGGAGATTTGGCTACATCAACAGAAATGGAAAATGCAACTTGCCACCTGTCCTAAGAAACTGAGCCAATTTCTCAAGGATCACTACCCAATGTCATGAAACATGAGATGGTTATGAAACTTTTGCTTCAGATGAAGATAAAAGGCAATTTGGCTCGGCAAATAAACAGAAGGAGCCGTTAGCACAGCAAGGTTAAAATCAGGTTAAAGGTTAAAATTTGCCTGAAATGGTATAGGGTTTCCTGCCTGAGCAGGGGGTTGGACTAGATGACCTCCAAGGTCCCTTCCAACTTTATATTATATTATATTATATTAATCAGGAATATTTCAAAATTATGCAACACGCCTGCCGAGCACGTGTTAGTTTTCCCTGCCTTGGATTGAAAAAACTGAGGTGCAATTCTAAACTAAAAACAAAATTTTGACTTTGGCCCTAGTGAGTCACCAAATGTGCAAATTTAAGACAAATTTAAGACAAAAAAGAGGGTCTCTCTGTGTAAGCGTGTGTTTCTCTTTCTCCATCCTGCTTCTCTACTGAAGTTCAGAAAAAGGCATCAGCAGCTGGACTCACGTGTGCTAAGCGATCGAATCTGGCAAAAAGTTCATTCAGCATCCGAACCAACTCTTGAGCTGATAATGTTGTAGAGAGATTGGTAAATCCTTTCACATCTGCAAATAGAATGCTGAACACAGAAAGGGGATGAACAGTCAGATTAGTAGGGATATAGTAGGGCAACTCAAATAGCAATTCTACCTAGACAAGGTAAGGTGCTGGTACTTACCTTTAAAGCCCTACATGGCTTAGGCCCGGGATATTTGCAGGACCGTCTGCTACCGGGGACGACTTCCCATCGCCCAGTGCGCTCACACAGAGAAGGCCTCCTCAGGGTGCCGTCAGCCAGACAATGTCGGCTGGCGACCCCCAGGGGGAGGGCCTTCTCTGTGGGAGCACCAGCCCTTTGGAACCAACTCCCCCTTGAGCTTCGGATGGCCCCAGACCTCCGGGCCTTTTGCTGCAACCTCAAAACTTTTTTCTTCCATCAGGCTGACCTGGATTGACGATGGGGTTTTTAAATATGTTTTAATTTTTAACTGTGTAGTCAATTTATTTTGGGGCTGTTATTTAATTCTTTTTTAATTTTTGTATTGTTGTTTTTTATTGTTGTTAGCCACCCTGAGTCCTTCGGGAGATAGGGCGGCATATAAGTCCCAAAAATAAATAAATAAATAAATTAGTCTGATGTCTCATTGATCCTGCCATCATGTTTTAGTGACTATATAGATCAGTGGTCTTCAAACTTGGCAACTATACGACTTGTGGACTTCAACTGCCAGAATTCCTCAGCCATCCAGGGCTGGCTGAGAATTCTGTAAGTTGAAGGCCACAAGTCTTAAAGTTGCCAAGTTTGAAGACCCCAATATAGATTTTCTCCAGAATGACATGTCCCCCCCCAACCTGATCCTTTGCTTTTCCAATGTCGTAGACTAAAAACAATGTTTGTGGCAGAGGCAAATTTGTGAGAAACAGAACAGGGGGAAAAAGAACAGATAAGGTGAAGAAACAGAGGAATTAATAGACGTAATCCTCGATTTACAACCATTTGTTGACTGTTCAAAGTTACAACGGCACTGGAAAAAGTGACTTACGACAGCCTTTCACAGCTACGACCATTGCAGCATCCCCATGGTCATGTGATCAAAATTTGGATGCTTGACAACTAGATGGTTGCAATGTCCCAGGGACATGTGATCATCTTTTGTGACCTTCTGACAAACAAAGTCAATGGGGAAGCCAGATTTGCTTAACAACTGAGTTATTAACTTAATAATTGCAGTCATTCACTTAACCATTGTGGGAAGAAAGGTCATAAAATGGGGGAAAATGTAACATCTGTATTGCTTAAAAATAAAAATTTGGGGCTCAATTGTGGTCGTAAGTCAAGGACTACCTGTAGCAGTTAAACTGGCAACATTTGTCCCTGCAACTACCCAAACCCTACCTAACTCAACAGCCCTAAATTAACCACGGAGAGGGAGGGGGGAAGAGAGAGAGGGAGAGGGATTAATTTACTAACCCTACGATAGTATGGCATAGATAACTGGAGAATTCCTCTCAAGCATAATAAACTATGCAGGTCTGAATAGTTAACTCAGAGGTCTTCAAACGTGGCCCTTTTATGACTTGTGGACTTCAACTCCCAGAATTCCTCAGCCAGCGTGCCTGGCTGAGGAATTCTGGGAGTTGAAGTCCACAAATCATATAAAAGGGCCAGGTTTGAAGACCCCTGTTTTAACTGAATAGTTTAAAAGACACGATTCCAGCAGGCAGGATTGCCAGCTAGCAATGCAGGCTGAATTGGGTTTCAGGGTGCCCTATTGCATTCACGAGGGTTATTCCTTTCTCATCCATGCTTTGATTTCTCTGCTTTTCTTTCAGTTGCCCAGGTAGGCATCAATCAGTCTTGCATATATCTTGAATTGTGCCCATCCGTGTGATTGCTGCAGCTGCCTGAGCATACGGCAGCAACGGCAAGTCGCATTTACAAGGGAACAAGTCCTATCAATTCTGTCCATACATCCTTGGAAGTCCGCATGCTTGAGATAGCAGACTCGGTGGGCTAGAGTGGAAAACAGGAGCTCTCAAACTAAATCAAATCCTCTCATTTGCACCAGAAAGCGAGGTGAGCAAAAGAAGGCTGGGATATTGTGAGAAACTGAGACAGGAACATCTCTGTTTTCAAACAGGAAGAATGAGCGAAGGGCAACAACGAGAACAGAAACTCAGCAATCCAGGAACATCTCCTAACCTTCCAGACCCAAAGAGGAATGAACTGAGCTAAAGACGAACATGCAATTCAGCAGCAGAAGACATGATTAATCTGGAAAAGGTTGACTCAGCCTTCCATCCTTCCGAGGTAGGTAAAATGAGGACCCAGATTGTTGGGGGCAATTAAGCTGACTTTGTAATAATGCCGCTTGGGGGGTGGGAAGCCCTAATAAGCAGGCATATACATAGAATGAAGGCTATTGCTAAGCACATTGATTTGTGCTTTAAATTGCAAGCCGCCCTGAGTCTTCGGAGAAGGGCGGGATATAAATGGGATTAAAATTAAATTAAATTAAATTAAAATTAAAAGAACAAGAGAAGCACCTGACGTTTTCATAACGGTGGATATAGATCTTATGGAACTGGTGTTGTAAGTGTTCGTCCTCCACAGTGCCCATGTCGTTAATCATTTCTAGCACAACAAATCGAGGTAACACAGACAGAACCAGCCGCTCCTGAAACAACAAACAAAAACAGAGAGAGGAGTTAATAGTCTCTGGGTTTAATGAACCAAAAACATTGCAACAAATCAAACAAATCAAACAAAAAAACAACCCCAGGTTTCACCTGAGGTCTTAAGGCTGGGGAAAGCCTACCTATTGATTCAGTGGAATACACACACACACACACACACACACGCACACAGAGTATATGAATCTTTCCGGTATAAATTTGATAAATGAATGAATAAAAATAAAACACTTGGTTAGTTCTGAAATGGGACAATAACAAAATAATAGAATAATAGAATTGGGAGGGACCTAGAAGGTGTTCTGGTCCAACCCCCTGCTCAGGCAGGAAACCCTATACCAGTGATGGCGAACCTTTTAGAGACCGAGTGCCCAAAACTGCAACCCAAAACCCACTTATGTATCATCAGGTGCCGGGTGGGCGTGGCCCTTTGGGTGGGTGTGGCCCTTTGGGTGGGCGTGGCTGCAGTGGTAACGGCAGACTTGGTGGGACTAAAAAGTTCAATCAATCAATTCCAACTGTGCGAAAACTTTTTTTTTCCCCGCGAGAAGTTGAAATTGATTGATTGATTGAGCTTTTTTTTTTTGGTACACGGCGGTGGAGGCCTAAAGCGAAAATGTTTTATAAAGCCCTGCTGAAGGCCTAGGACTGGGGCGACGGCGCGCGTGCCCACAGAGAGGGCTCGGCGTGCCACCTGTGGCACCTGTGTCATAGGTTCGCCACCATGGCCCTATATCAATTCAGACAAATGGTTGTTCAATCTCTTGTTAAAAATTTCCAGTGTTGGAGCATTCACAACTTCCAGAGGCAGGTTATTCCACTGATTAGTTGTTCTCACTGTCAGGAAATTTCTCCTTAGTTTTAGGTATGTATTGAAAGTATTGAATTATTTTCTTTCTTTCTTTCTTTCTTTCTTTCTTTCTTTCTTTCTTTCTTTCTTTCTTTCTTTCTTTCTTTCTTTCCATCCTTCCGAGGTTGGTAAAATGAGGACCCAGATTGTTGGGGGCAATAGGCTGACTCTGTAAACTGCTTAGAGAGGGCTGTAAAGCACTATGAAGCGGTATATAAGTCTAAGTGCCATTGCCATTAACCTAACAATGAGAAGGCTGAGGGGAAGCTGATGGCAGTCTTCCCATACTTGGCGGGATCTCACAAGGAAGAGGGCATACAACTCTGCACTGCACCTGAGAGCAGGACAAGAAGCCAAGGGTAGAAGCTTGTTAAAGAGAGATCCAACCTAGAAGTAAGGAGGAATTTCTTGATAGAATGAAGTTGTGGGTGCTCCAACCCTGGAGGTTTTCAAGAAAAGATTGGACAGCCATTTGTCCTGAATGCTATAGAGCAGGGGTAGGCAACCTTGGCTCTTTTATGACTCGTGGACTTCAACTCCCAGAATTCCTGAGCCAGCCATGCTGAGGGAAAAGGGAGAGGTTTCCAAGCTGAGCCATGCCGGCTCAGGAATTCTGGGAGTTGAAGTCCATGAGTCGTAAAAGAGCCAAGGTTGCCTACCCCTGGTATAAGCACTCCTGCCTCCAAGATCCCTTCCAGCCCTATGATTCTATGACTTATGTGTGACTATTTCCTTTGGATATAGAGATCAGGGAAAACTATCTCCTTTAGCCGAACAGATCCTCTCCCTTTGCAGTTCCAGTGTTATAAAGCCCATTAGAACATTGTTGGGGGCAAGTTGCTGACTCTGTAAACTGCTTAGAGAGAGCTGCAGAACACGATGAAGCAGTATATAAGCCTAAGTGCTGTTGTTATTGCTTGGTCTGCAGGCCAATTATTATTGAACAATTATGTGGGTTTCAATTTAGCAGGCCTGTTCTAAATTTTAATTTTACTTCTGCATTCCCACAGTCTCTCTTCATAATAGCTTTTCATAATCCTATTAAAGTCTGTTTGAATCCTAATGTAGCACCCAGAACTAGACTCGGTTGATAAATCCAGGTTTAAATGAACCCATCTCTTGTTCTAATTAGAAAACTATATTTCTATTAATGAAGTGCAGAAGGACTGCCTATATCTCTGGTTTTTAAAACTATTTTGTATTTGTATTGCCTTTGGTGCCTTCTAGCTTTTTTTTTTTTAAAAAAAGGAAGTTCACACCACTTCGGAAGAGAGAAGTCAATTCACACATCAAAGGCTTTAGATTAAGATCCATTCTCTTCAAAACTTTGCTTGGGGCAGAACAAACTTTTTTTTTTGTTTGCCATTCCTTTGGACCAGCACTTATCATATATCTCATTCCATTGAAGGAGGAGAGAAATTAAACTCCCTGTGCTATGCCCAAATGTTTGAATATAAATAGTTATGGATGATCTCACATTTTAGCTCAAAGCAAGTTGACTCATATCTTTCTATCTAGAGGTCTTCAGCTGAATGAATGACTGTGGCCACTGGTAAGCTCATAAAAGAAAGAAAAAAAGTACCTATTTTCTCCTTTGGTGCTTAAGAGTTTGCTCCTTTTTTAAAAGTCATTTATCATGGCACCAATAACCCTTTTTGTCTTCATTCCAAATGCATTTCATGTATTGTTGCTAGATTTTTTATTAGGCACGGAACCTATCTCAGGGCGTGAAAAGCTAAGCTTCAGGTAAGTGTTTTTCACCAAGAACTGATGCTTCAATCTTAAGCCTGGGGATTGGATGGAAAGCTCTGTATCCATAATTTTTTTTCTGCAGAAACCAAAATGCTGCAAAGCCATGTTGCAAAGCCAAAGGCATCATGGAGGGCACACAAGGGAAGTTCTCCAGATGTTCCCTCTCACCTTACCTGCCGCTGATTTTCAGTCTCCAGCCGCAGTCGAGCTTCTACGCATCTTCGGGTTTCTAAGAAGGCTTGGCGTTGAGCTCGATCAGATAGGTAGCTAATGAAGATCCCAGCGGTATTCATGCACATAAATAAAACCGCCTGAGCTGCTGTCTGTAGGGGGCAACAGGAAATGATCATAAGTGAGAAGGCTGTATTCAAATGTTTTATATATATATATATATTTATTTATTTATTTAGTTGCATTTGTATACCGCCCTTTCCCTGAGGACTCAGGGCGGTTTACAGGGAATTAAAAAATCCAACATACAAAAGTTAAAACCATATTAAAAAATATTAAATTGACCCTGTACACAATTAAAACCCCAATTAAAAATTTCTCCTCAGCCTGGGCCCGAGAGCTCAAAGAGCCAGGTCTTCAGGCCCCGGCGGAATGATCGAAGGTCGGGGGCAGTTCTCAGCTCCACCGGCAGCTGGTTCCAGAGGGCAGGCGCTCCCACTGAGAAGGCCCTATCCCTGGGTGTCACCCGCCGGCAATCTCTCACCGGCGGAACCCTGAGCAGACCCTCCCTGTGGGAGCGCACTGGGCGAAGGGCGTTTGATGCCGGCAGCAGGTGTTCCCTCAAATAACCCGGACCCAGGCCATGTAGGGCTTTATAGGTAATAACCAGCACCTTGAATTTCACCCGGAGGGCAACCGGAAGCCAATGCAGCTCGCGGAGTAGAGGTGTTACATGGGAGTATCGGGAAACCCCCATTACAACTCGCGCGGCCGCATTCTGCACCAGTTGAAGCCTCCGAGTGGTCTTCAAGGGCAGCCCCATGTAGAGAGCGTTACAGTAGTCCAAACGGGAGGTCACAAGCGCATGAGTGACTGTGCGTAGGGCGTCTCGGTCCAGATAGGGACGCAACTGGCGCACCAGGCGAACCTGTGCAAAAGCCCCCCTGGTCACGGCTCCTATGTGATCTTCAAAATTGAGCCGTGAATCCAGGAGGACGCCCAAGTTGCGAGCCCTATCAACGGGGGGTAACACCTCACCCCCCATCATTAGAGGTGGAATAACTTGGTTAACCCGAGACGCCGATATGCACAGCCACTCAGTCTTGGCGGGATTGAGACGAAGCCTGTTTCTCCCCATCCAGACCTGAACCGCCTCCAGGCACCGGGACATCACGGAGAGGGCATCACTGGGTTGGTTCGGGGTGGAAAGAAAAAGTTGGGTATCATCAGCGTACTGGTGATACCCCACCCCAAAACCACGAATGATCTCGCCCAGCGGCTTCATATAGATGTTGAACAGGAGAGGCGAGAGAACCGACCCCTGAGGGACTCCACAAATGAGAGACCTCGGGGCGGATCTCTGCCCTCCTGTCAACACCGACTGCGAGCGGCCCTGGAGGTAGGAGGAGAACCACCGTAGAACGGTGCCTCCCACTCCCAACCCCCTGAGACGCCGCAGCAGGATACCATGGTCGATGGTATCGAAAGCCGCTGAGAGATCTAATAGGACCAGGACAGAGGAGCAACCCCTGTCCCTAGCCCTCCAGAGATCATTCACCAGCGCGACCAATGCCGTCTCCGTGCTGTGTCCGGGCCTGAAGCCCGATTGGTACGGGTCCAGATAATCAGTTTCCTCCAGGAACAGAGGGAGCTGATGCGCCACCACACTCTCAACAACCTTCGCCAGAAAGCGAAGGTTGGAGACTGGACGATAGTTGTTTAAAACAGCCGGGTCCAAAGCAGGCTTCTTGAGGAGGGGTCTCACCACCGCCTCCTTCAAGGCGGCAGGGAAGACACCCTCCTTCAAAGAAGCAGTTATTACTGCATGGAACCAGCCTCGTGTTCCCTCCCGAGCCGCATAAGCTAGCCAGGAGGGGCACGGATCCAACAAACAGGTGGTGGAGCTCAGTCTCCCCATGATCCTGTCCACATCATCAGGGGAAACAGGGTCGAACTCAGTCCAGATAACATGCTCAAGACCGCCTGATTCCTCCACATCAGACTCTGCCCAGTCAGAGTCCAGGCCGGTCCGGATCCGAGCGATTTTGTCCGTCAGATGATGACTGAACTCCTCGGCTCGTCCCTGCAAGGGATCCTCCCTCACCTCCTGGTTAAGGAGGGAGCGAGTCACCCTAAACAGGGCGGCCGGGCGATTATCTGCGGACGCGACAAGGGCGGCAAAGTAGTTAGACTTCGCCGTCCTTATCGCCGCAAGATAAGACCTTATAAAGGTTCTTAACTGCAATCGGTCGGATTCGGATCGGCTGGATCTCCAACCGCTCTCTAGACCTCGTCTCCGACGCTTCATCTCCCGGAGCTCCACCGAGAACCATGGAGCCCAACGGGATCTGCGCCGAGTCAGAGGTCGCATGGGTACAACACAGTCGAGTGCCCTGGTGGCAGCCATTTCCCAGGCCTCCACCAGAGCATCGACTGGGCTGTGGGTAAGGGTGATAGGTATCGGCCCAAGCGCCCTCTGGAACCGGTCCGGGTCCATTAGGCGCCTGGGGCGGAACCACCTGGTCGGTTCCGCCGCCCAGCGGCGGGGGATGGCATGACGGAAAACCAGCCTCAGGAGGTAATGATCTGACCATGACAGAGGGGTGATGGACGGAGAACCCCCTCCCAGATCATCCAACCACTGTCCAGACAGGAACACCAGGTCGAGAGTATGATCCCCCTCATGAGTAGGGCCCTCAATAACCTGGGTCAGGCCCATGGCTGTCATGGAAGCCATGAACTCCCGAGCTAACTCCGACGACCCCCCCAGTGATGGCAGGTTGAAGTCACCCAGGACTATAAGCCTGGGGAACTCCACCGCCAACCCTGAGAGGGTGTCGAGCAGCTCAGGCAGGGCTGTTGCCACACAGCTGGGCGCCAGGTATGTGAGCAACAAGCCCAACTGAACCCGAGGACCACATCTCAAGACGAGGGATTCACTCCCGGCCATCTGGACAATGGTGGCCTCCCGGGGACACAAAGTCTCCCGAATAACCACTGCCACCCCACCACCCCTGCCCTGAGCCTGTGGCTGGTGCAGCACCCGGAAACCTGGCGGGCATAACTCGGTGAGAGGCACCCCTCCCTCCGAACCCAACCAAGTTTCCGTGATGCACGCTAGATCCGCACATTCCTCCTCGATCAGATCACGGATGAGGGGAGCTTTGTTAACTACGGATCTAGCGTTAAAATAGACCAACCTGAGCTCAGGGGCCTGATCACCCTCATCCCCGGGTAGGAGGGTGCTAACCGGAGGGTCGGAGCGCGCCACCGCTCGGAGATAGCGGGGGCGCGATCCCAGATGTTGATATGGCCCTCCGCGCAAACACCTGCTGCCATTCCCTATCGCCGTGGGGATTTGAAGCCCCACCCCCACATTCCCAGAACCAGCAGCCACCTCCCCCGACCCCGTCCCGTCAGGACCTCTAACAGGACCAGACTGAGTGCCGGTTAAAGATTCCCTCCCTACCCCCCCCTCCCTCCCCCTCCCTAACCTCTTAAAATAACCGGCTAAAAATTTTATCAGGGGCCTCTTAGCATGTCTTGACTCGAGGCCCCTATCTAAGCCCAGCCACCTCTCGGAATCCCAAAGCTTGGGATCGTCATTAAGGGGAGTATGGAAACAGGCGACAGGTCGCGCCCATGAGGCAGGAACTGCCCTAAGGGCATACAAGTCCGCTTCGGAATAATAATAAATCATACTGCGCTGAGATAGTCTTTTAGGGCAGATGTTGTGTCCAAAGGATCGCTCAATGATGGTGTATAGATGGTAAAAAGTCCAGTAGGCACCTCTCCTAGTCTGCAAAGCCATCTCAGCTCTCACCTGAGATGGAAATCCAAAGGACAACCTCAGTCGTCCTCTCACTCCGGCTGAGGAGTCCAATCAGGAGCAGAGAGAGAAAAGGGGATCCTGAGCCAGGGCCACCCCAACTGGTCTCTCACACCAGTGAGGTGGTTACTGGCCAGTCCAAAACCGTCCTCCCACCACGGTCCGGTCCCAGCCACACTGGACTATCAATAGGAGGGATCTTAGTTCCCATCAGGCATGGAGCTAGCCATAATGCCTGCCTGTCAGCCGAAAAAGTAAGAACAGGCAGGCCAGGCCTCTGTCAATCCTCGTATCTCCGGCCAGCGCCACCAGTCCGGGGGGGGGGGGGAAGAACAGGAACATTCTTTCCCAAGCACCCATCCGCCAGTCCAGGCAATCTTCTAACGGCGGAGAGAGGCAATCCCAGCAGATGTATTAAGTCCGGGAATTCGCCAACATGTCCGCCGGGGCCGATAACCAGGCCCACCATCTGCAGCCACCATCCGGGAGGAGAAAAAGGCTCCGCGCCGCCAAAAACGGCGCCAGCCAGCTGGTGATCGTAAGAAGATCTCTGACCGGTGGGGATCGTCGCCGCTGCCCCTCCGACAAGCAGAGGGTATTCACGGCGAACAGGCAGAAAGAGGGAGGGCAAGGCAAGGCGTCCCGGACTTCTCGGCGCCATAGCGGAGAACAGCAGGTCGACAGGCAGGCAAAGTCTCAAGCGCCGCAGTTCAAATCAGAAGCCGCTAGCTGGGGGGGGGCTGAGCACCACAAAAAGCAGCGCCCAGCAGCTGTTTTAAAATCCCCCCAATATATATATATTTCAAATGTTAACTATTTAGATTACCTTGCTAGGCCCCAAACATGGGGCAAATCTTTATTTCCTGTTTTCAGCCTATCTTGAAGGCCATCGAACAGGCTGTAGTCACACCGGACAGTTCATATATTTGTGTAAATTACTAACAAAGAATTAAAGGGAAACTGAGATGCATTCTGACTCTTTAGTCTTCATCAGTCAGCTATACCCTTCTGAGATTCGAACCTGGGCTGATTGCATATTAGGCAGTGTTATTTGCCTCTTAAGCCACAAGGTCTCTCTCGCTCTGTTAGCTTTTTTTTTTTTGCAAGGGAAGATATGTTTCAAATGTTAACTATTTAGATTACCTTGCTAACAGAGCGAGAGAGACCTTGTGGCTTAAGAGGCAAATAACACTGCCTAATATGCAATCAGCCCAGGTTCGAATCTCAGAAGGGTATAGCTGACTGATGAAGACTAAAGAGTCAGAAATGCATCTCAGTTTCCCTTTAATTCTTTGTTAGTAATTTACACAAAATATATATATATATATATATATATATATATATATATATATATATATATATATATATATATATATATATATATATATATATATATATATATATATATATATATATATATATATATATATATATATATATAACTTTATTGTCACTTTGAATGTACACCAATCGGCATACATCAAAATGAAATTTCGTTGCATACAGCTCTCAAAGGGTCACCACCTCCGATATATACTTCTTGTTCGTAGCCCGCTCAAATTTCACATATATATATTTCAAATATATATTTCAAAACACACTCCCACCCAATCAGAACACACCTAATCCCCCACCCAATCAGAGCACACCTCCACCCACAGAACACACCCCCTCTGGCAGTTTAAAAAAGAGGAACAAACAGCCACTACCACATGCTTCTCCCAGAAGAAGGAAGCTGAAGCCACCAGCCTGAGGATGACGGATGGGATTCCGTCGAAACGTTGCTCTTACACATTCAATTCTACGTGGGGAAAAAACCCGAATGACCAAAGATACACACACACACACACACACACACACATATATATATATATTATATATATATATATATATATATATATATATATATATATATATATATATATATATATATATATATATATATATATATATATATATATATATATATATATATCCCCTTCATGGATTACTGCCTTGTTGTGGCGAAGGGGCTTGCGTAATTCAATGAAGCTATGAGCTATGCCGTGCAGGGCCACCCAAGACGGACAGGTCATAGCTGAGAGTCCTGACAAAACGTGATCCACTGGAGAAGGAAATGGCAACCCACTCCAGTATCTTTACCATGAAAACCCTATGGACAGTACCAAAAGGCAAAACGATATGACGCTGGAAGATGAGCCCCTCAGGTCGGAAGGCGTCCAATATGCTACTGGGGAAGAGCAGAGGGCTAGTACTAGTAGCGCCAGAAAGAATGAAGCGACTGGGCCAAAGCCGAAAGGACGCTCAGCTGTGGATGTGTCTGGTGGTGAAAGGAAAGTCCGATGCTGTAAAGATTTTTTCTCCATAGGAACCTGGAATGTAAGATCCATGAATCAAGGAAAGCTGGACGTGGTCAAACAAGAGATGACAAGATTGAACATCGACATCTTAGGTATCAGCGAACTAAAATGGACAGGAATGGGTGAATTTAATTCAGATGACCATCAGGTATACTACTGCGGGCAAGAATCCCTCAGAAGAAATGGAGTAGCTTTCATAGTCAATAAAAGAGTAGGAAAATCAATACTGGGATACAATCCTCAAAATGACAGAATGATCTCAGTTCGAATCCAAGGGAAACCATTCAATATCACAGTAGTCCAAGTCTATGCCCCAACCACCAGTGCTGAAGAGGATGAAATTGACCGGTTCTATGAAGCCCTACAGCACCTTATAGAAGTAACACCCAAAAATGATGTCCTTATCATCATGGGGGATTGGAATGCTAAAGTAGGAAGCCAAAAGATAACTGGAATAACAGGCAAGTTTGGCCTTGGAATACAAAATGAAGCAGGGCACAGGCTGATAGAATTTTGTCAAGAGAATACGATGGTCATAGCAAACACTCTTTTCCAACAACCCAAGAGACGGCTCTACACATGGACATCACCAGACGGTCAACACAGAAATCAGATTGACTATATGCTCTGCAGCCAAAGATGGAGAAGCTCTATACAGTCGGTAAAAACAAGACCAGGAGCTGACTGTGGCTCAGACCATAAGCTTCTCCTTGCAAAGTTTAGGCTTAAACTGAAGAAAGTAGGGAAAAGCACTAGGCCACTCAGGTATGAATTAAATCATATCCCTGTTGAATATACAGTAGAGGTGACAAATAGATTTAAGGAATTAGATCTGATAGACAGAGTGCCTGAAGAAATATGGACAGAGGTTCGTGACATTGTACAACAGGTAGCAACCAAAACCATCCCAAAGAAAAAGAAATGCAAGAAAGCAAAATGGCTGTCTGAGGAAGCTTTGCAAATAGCTGAGGAAAGGAGGAAAGCGAAAGGCAAGGGAGAAAAACATAGATATGCCCAATTGAATGCAGAATTCCAGAGAATAGCTAGAAGAGATAAGAATGCCTTCTTAAATGAACAGTGCAAAGAAATATAAGAAAACAATAGAATAGGGAGGACCAGAGATCTTTTCAAGAAAATTGGAGAGATGAAGGGAACATTCCATGCAAAAATGGGCATGATAAAGGACCAAAATGGCAGGGACCTAACAGAGGCAGAAGAGATTAACAAGAGGCGGCAAAATTACACAGAAGAACTATACAAGAATGAGCTTAACGTCCCAGATAATCACAATGAGGTGGTCACTGACCTCGAGCCAGACATCCTAGAATGTGAAGTGAAGTGGGCCTTAGAAAAGCTGAGCAACAACAAAGCTAGTGGAGGTGACATCATGAGAAAGGCAGGGCTAGATGAATCAAAAGTTGGAATTAAGATTGCTGGAAGAAATATCAACAACCTAAGATACGCAGATGATACCACTCTAATGGCAGAAAGTCAAGAAGAACTAAAGAGCCTCTTGTTGCGAGTGAAGAAGGAGAGTGCAAAACTTGGGTTGAAACTTAACATTAAGAAAACCAAGATCATGGCATCTGGCCCTCTCAATTCCTGGCAAATAGATGGGGAAGAAATGGAGGTAGTGACAGATTTTGTTTTCCTGGGCTCCAAGATCACTGCAGATGGGGACTGTAGCCAAGAAATTAAAAGACGCTTGCTCCTGGGAAGGAAAGCCATGGCAAATCTAGATAGCACACTAAAAAGCAGAGACATCACCCTGTCAACAAAAGTGCGTATAGTCAAGGCTATGGTCTTCCCAGTTGCAATGTATGGCAGTGAAAGTTGGACCATAAGAAAGGCTGAGCACCAAAGAATTGAGGCCTTTGAACTATGGTGCTGGAGAAGACTCCTGCGAGTCCCTTGGACTGCAAGGCGATCAAACCGGTCAGTCCTAGAGGAGATCAATCCTGACTGCTCTTTAGAAGGCCAGATCCTGAAGCTAAAACTCAAATACTTTGGCCACCTAATGAGAAGGAAGGACTCACTGGAGAAGAGCCTAATGCTGGGAAAGATCAAGGGCAATAGAAGAAGGGGACGACAGAGAATGAGGTGGCTGGATGGAGTCACTGAAGCAGTAGGCGTGAGCTTAAATGGACTCCAGAAGATGGTAGAAGACAGGAAGGCCTGGAGGAATGTTGTCCATAGGGTCGCGATGGGTCGGACACGACTTCGCAGCTAACAACAACAATATATATATATATATATATATATATATATATATATATATATATATATATATATATATATATATATATATATATATATATATATATATATATATATATATATATATATATATATATATATATATATATATATATATATATATATATATATATATATATTTGTTTTTACAACCTGTAATCCCATTTTAAGGTGGGGTGAATGAATGGAGCTGAGCGTTTACTGGCCGATGCCCTTCCTGACACCTATGTGGAGTTTGCAGCAGATATTTTCTCTTTGCACCCAGATAGTACAAATACTCTCCATGATCTACACATTCAGGTTATAGATAATTAAAGTAATACTTAGGTGATCAACCATCTATCTTTTAACCAATGAGCTGAAATCAATTCGCACATTCCCCAAACTATACCGTGGGCATCTGCTTGAGATGTTGAAGAAAGTGTAAGATGTACTGCTCCCATGAATGAATGTCCAACCATTTCATACTGTACTGCTGTTTAAACTCAAGGGGTGGGAACTATCCTTACTCATGGTTTTAGTTACCCTTCATAGATTTAGTTATACGTTCTATGGAACACATATTACTTACCTTATATGGAAGCCATTGATTTATAGTCAATTGTGAATGCATTCTGACCTAATAAGAATCTCTAGAGCAGGAATGTTCAACCTTGGCAATTTTAAGACTTGTGGATTTCAACTCCCAGAATTCCCCAGTCAGCATGCTCTATTGGCTTGCATAGCAGAGATGTCCACTGCAGCTATATTCACCAAAAAAGTATTAAGTTGTTTTGTTTTGAAGCTTACCAAGCTATCTGAATCTAGACTATTTGGTTACAGTTCAGACAATCATGGAAGTCAAGAAGCAACATTAACTCAATAATCACACATAGTAAGCAAGATGGGTGGGCCTGGTCAGTGAGTTTCCTGAACAAAATTGGATCTAGGCCTCATATCTGTCCTCTGTTAAAAATGATTCATTTGCATAAACATGGAACACCTCAAATCTCACTCTGAATTGCGTGTGCTTTGACCCCATCCCATTCATCGATGGGGCAAAATCTCAATTATTTTATTAAAGTGAATAAGTAAATAATTAAAATATAATCATTAGACTAGACAATTAGATATGTCTAGTCTAGTGAAAAGAAGGACTAGGGGAGACATGACAGCGTTGTTCCAATAGTTGAGGGGCTCCTCCAAAGACGAGGGGGTCAAACTATTTTCCAAAGCACCAAAAGGCAAGACGAGAAACAATGGATCAAAACTAACCAAGGAGAAAAGCAACCTGGAACTAAGGAGAAATTTCCTAATGGAAGATGTGGGTGCTCCATCATTAAAAGGTAAAGGTAAAGGTTCCCCCACACATGCGTGCTAGTCGTTTCCAACTTTAGGGGTCGGTGCTCATCTCCATTTCAAAGCCGAAGAGCTAGCGCTTGTCCGAGGATGTCTCCGTGGTCATGTGGCCGGCATGACTAGACACCAAAGGCGCACGGAACGCTGTTACCTTCCCACCGGAGTGGTCCCTATTTTTCTACTTGCGTTTTCACGTGCTTTCGAACTGCTAGGTTGGCAGAAGCTGGGACGGGTAACAGGCGCTCACTCTGTTATGTGGCACTCGGGGTTCGACCTGCCAAACTGCCGACCTTCTGATTGACAAGCTCAGCATCCTAATCCACTGAGCCACTGCATCCCTTCTCATTGGAGGCTTTCAAAAAAGAGAGTGGACAACCATTTGCCTGGAATGGAACAGGCTCTCCTGCTCAAGCAGGGGGTTGGACTAGAAGATCTCCAAGGTCCCTTCCAACTCTATTATTCTATGTTCTATGTTCTAAAACCAAGTCAACATAGGGGCTACGAAGAATTAGATCTGCCTGGCAAGAGCACGATGGAAATATAACATAATCACCTTCTGGATTTCAATAAAAGCCCCTAAAACATAAAGTGCTGACTCTGCATGGAGATAAAAAGAGATAAGCAGCATTTGGGAGCATTAAACTCTCGCTGAACCGCAAATGTTTGCAAGGGATGAGTCATGGTGCCAGAGTCACGACTGATTGCAAACATAATTAGCCATTTTTAATACATTTTTATTTCATTTATTTTCACAGAACATCTTGTGACTCTTGGCAGTTTGGTGTAATATAGGAGGAGAGGGATCAGGAAAAACATACATCATACCCAGCATGGCACTGTTGTTATCACTGTCAGTTTATTTGGGGAAATAATGAACACAGAATGAAATCATCAGGCAGGTTCATATTTAGGCTTCGTTGCTCAGTAGCTTTTTGGGGAGGAGTATGTCATAAGAGTTGGGTTCTCTTTCACTACACAAAAGTGCCCCATAGTTATAGCATTAGATCTTGGCCACCCAATTTAGCATTCTTGGACATTTTGAAAATAGCGATAGCATTTAGACCAGGGATTCCCAACCGGGGGTGCTTCCACCCCCTGGGGGGGGGGCGTGAGATGATATTCCAAGGGATGGGAAAACTTGGGCTTTCAAAATTATAGTGTATATGCATAATTCATCGCCGTTATTTCGAACCTTTGTAAGGGGTGTGAGAATGTATCAGCAGCCGTTCTAGGGGTGCAGGGTATAGAAAAGGTTGGGAGCGGCTGACTTAGACTTATATACTGTTTCATTCTGCTTTTTACAGCCCTCTAAGAGGTTTATAGAGTCAGCCTATTGCCCCCAACAAACAGGGTCCTCCTTTTAATGACCTCGGAAGGAGGGAAGGCTGAGTCAACCTTGAGCCGATCAGAATAGAAGGAATCCAACTGGCAGTATGAGCAGGGCTAGCCTGCAATACTGCATTCAAACACACTGCACCACCACGGCATCAATACAATAATGACATTTTCTAAATGTCAATGTTGCAAAGATATATGTTCAGAATACATGGATTGAGGTACTCTTAGAGCGGTGACATGATAGCAGTGTTCCAATATCTAACGGGCTGCCATAAAGATGAGGGGGTCAACCTATTCTTCAAAGTACGTGAAGGCAAGACAAGGAGCAATGGATGGAAACTAATCAAGGAGAGAAGCAACCTGGAACTAAGGAGGAATTTCCTGACAGTGAGAACAATTAATCAGTGGAACAACCTGCCTCCAGAAGTTGTGAATGCTTCAACACTGGAAGTTTTTAAGAAGAGACTGGACAGCCATTTGTCTGAAATGGTATAAGGTTTCCTGTTGAGCAGGGGGTTGGACTAGAAGACCTCCAAGGTCCGTTCCAACTCTGTTATTCTGTTAGAATTGTAAATACAAGAGGAAATTAATTTTGCAGGACATGGCAAGGACATCATGACAGCCAGTTCATCTGTTTTGTATTTGGGGTACACATCAGCATTCGAGGGACAGCGTTTGCATCAGAATGTCACAGGAGTCCTTTAATCACAGATCCCTTCCTGGGGATATCATGACTCCCATTGTTCAGAGATCAAATAAAATTATAAAGTACAATTTCTTTCCCAGAAAGAGCTGTTATCCAAAACAAGAATAAATTTTAAAAATGAGTACTTGAAACTCTGAAAGCAGGCATACTTTGTGCGGTCATATCAATATGGAGCAGTGGTGGGATTCAAATATGGGAACAAATGGTTCTCTGTGTGGATGCCACTTCCAGAAGTCCATTCTGGGCCTGGGCAACAAAAAAATAGCTACCGGTTCTGCCGGAGTGGTGAGAACCAGCTGAATCCCACCACTGTAATGGACTCCTGGCAACTGCTGGGAGAAATCCTAGCAGTTTTCATGGCAAGATTCTAGAAATAGATTCTAGAGCTGAGAGAGAGAGAGTAACCCTCCCAGTTTCTGGACCACTTCACCAAATGGGCTCTGAAAACAGGCATGGGGTCCTCTAAAACCAGGAAGCCAAATGAGAACACCAAGCATCTTCTCTGATGGATAAATTGCCCTAAAGAACAGTCTTTAAACAAGGGTGTCAAAATGAGGACCATGCAATCAAAGTTCCACCCCTGTTTTACCTATGAAAAATGTACAACATGCCAAGGGGTAGGGATTTGGTTGCATAACTGCCATCTTGTCTTGTTTTTGTTTTTTTTGACATCCCTTGTCAAGGAAGACACCCTTCATTCTGAAAGGAGCAATTATCAAAGAGCACTGTTCTCTTAGATTGTTGATCTCATTAAGCTGACAAATTGCAGAGAATGGATTGCAGCTCTTTAACTTCAGTTCCTTTACTATCTCCATGGGAGGAGAAGGAGAAGGAGAAAGAGAAGGAGAAGGAGGATAATGAGGAAGAGGAGAGGGAGAGGAGAAGGAGGAAGAGGATGACGAGGAGGAGGAGGAGGAAAGGCAGGAAGGAAGGAAGGAAGGAAGGAAGGAAGGAAGGAAGGAAGGAAGGAAGGAAGGAAGGAAGGAAATTTCAGAATGCAAAATGGCTGGAGATCTGTATGAGTCAGCAAACCTGCCTAGCACCAAGTCCCCTCATATTTTTGCCTGCATATATTCTCCAGCCCCTCAAAAGTGCTCTAACGACAACAACGTCTCTTTGCATATCCTACAAACTTTGATCTCATTCAAGGTTGTGTGAGATTTTGGTCAAAAAATTGCCCCATTTGGAGCATTCAGGATACCATTCAAAGTTCAGAAAGTAGTGCAGGCGTTCGGATGTACTACATTGCTGACTCCAGTAAAGCAAAATGTACAGAGTTCACCTACCGAATTTAACATGGTACAGCATGCATGTACGCACGCACACACACACACACACACACACACACACACAACACAACACACGTTCTTAGGGGACAAACTTGACAATCACAGTTAATGTTATCTATGACAGAACAGAGAAGGTTAAGCACTGCCTTCCATTTTGTCAAGTAAGTGCCCTAGATGTGCAAATCACTTCTGTGTGAAAACTTGAGTCCAGAAAAGTGCCGAGAAAAGAATAGTCAGGCCCTTCACGTAGAAATAGTCCTTGATATCACTGAAATAAAATTAAAATGCATGAAAACCTGACAGAAAGTTGGAGAGGTGAAGGAAAAAGGACGATGGCAAGCAAAGTGAGAATTAAGTACTCTTGGGTGCTAAAGGGATGCAGATTTCAGAGTGACTCAAAATCTCCAAAAAAAAAAAGAATCCCCAAGGAGGACCACATCACATCATACCTGCTTCTCATGTGCAGGTAACCAGAGACAAAAAGAGACCCAAGGCAGAAGACAGAAAGTTTAGGCTTTACCGGCGTCAAAAAGGTTTGCCGGATAAGTTTTAAATGGCCTCTTTGTTTAACTCCTATGGCAAATTCAGTGACAATTACATTTCATGAGACTGGAGGCAGATGCAGAAGCAGTATGATGGTTGACAGACAATTAGTCCCCCAGCTGTTAGGGCAGTTAGCTCATAAAGTAATTTTCTACATTCCACTCTCCTTTAAAGCCAGATGCCCAACAACAGGAGAGAGAACTGTACAGTTTATTTACTTATATGTATTAGCTTTGGTATCTGTCAGGAAAAGCCAGTCTTTCAAAGCAAACAAGGCCTTTTCCCCATGATTGATTGATTATGTGTCACCAAGCTTTTTTTACTCTTGCTATGCTAAGAATAAAAGCAAATGAATGAATGAATGAATGAATGAACGAATGAATTGTCAAGAAGCACTTTGCATGCTATATCTGTCTGCTTAATCTGAGATCTCACAACAATGTTTAATATGATTCCCACCAAATAGAAATATGCCCCAAATACACTTGTTACCTGTACTACTATGCTGGCAATGGAAATTTAGTTTCTGATTTATTATTTACACAACAATGGAAAAGAAGGAAGACTGGGGACAATTCAGCCAAAGGAAGATGTCATTTGGATATTATCCCTCATGCCTAACCTGTTATTCCTTACAGATGAAAAATGAACAAACTGAGAATGTAACACTGTAACCAGCATTGTATGGCCATAGATCTTAAAAGAAATTGAGACTCTAGAAAGAGTACAGAGAAGAACAACAAAGATGATTGGGGGACTGGAGGCTAAAACATATAAGGAATGGTTGCTGGAATTGGGTATGCCTAGTTTAATGAAGAGAAAGGGGAGGGGTGACAGGATAGCAGCATTCCAGTATCTCAGGGGCTGCCACAAAGAAGAGGGAGTCAAGCTATTCTCCAAAGTGCCTGAAGGCAGGACAAGAAGCAACGGATGGAAACTAATCAAGGAGAGAAGCAACCTAGAACTGAGGAGAAATTTCCTGACAGTGAGAACAATCAATGGAATAGCTTGCCTTCAGAAGTTGTGAGTACTCCACCACTGGAGGTTTTTAAGAAGAGATTTGTCTGAAATAGTATAGGGTTTCCTCTTGAGCAGGAAGCTGGACTAAAAGACCTCCAAAAGTCCCTTCCAACTCTGTTGCTCTGTTGTTTTGAATTTACACAATTACAATCCTAACACATCTGTGAAGTCTCAGCTTTGGGTCAGCTGGTATACAAAAATGCATTTCTCCTTACCTACTTGGCAAGCAATTTCCATCTTAATTCATTCCCATTTTATTAGAGCAAGCCTACCCAACTGCAAGGCGATCAAACCGGTCAGTCCTAGAGGAGATCAACCCTGACTGCTCTTTAGAAGGCCAGATCCTGAAGTTGAAACTCAAATACTTCGGCCACCTAATGAGAAGGAAGGACTCACTGGAGAAGAGCTGAATGCTAGGAAAGGTTGAGGGCAAGAGAAGAAGGGGATGACAGAGAATGAGGTGGCTGGATGGAGTCACTGAAGCAGTAGGCGTGAGCTCAAATGGACTCCAGCAGATGGTAGAGGACAGGAAGGCCTGGAGGAACATTCTCCATAGGGTCACGATGGGTCGGACACGACTTTACAGCTAACAACAACAACAGCACCCAACCCTGTATTGCTCTTGCATTCATGGGGGGGGGCATTTTCTATTCTCCCAAGTTCAGCAAGCATCAAATTCACCAACTTAAATGTTTCCCTGTGGGATTTGTTCCCATATGTATATAAAACAATAATTCCAGATGAGCATATGAAATCATTTGACAAAGTGTTTTAGGGACTAGGCAGATTGAAAAATATGCACCGGGAAAAAAAAGGATCGAGAAGAATAGGTTAGAACAACAGAAACACTCCTGGGATTATTTTCTGTTATATCATGTTCCAGGTTTATGCACTCCTTGTTATATCTAAAATGGGTACACCGACTGAATCTCTCTAGCATCTTTGCTGAATGTCTATTCTGCCACCCCCAGCACTAAAGTGCTCAAATAAATATTAACTTGTTCCTTTCCCCCTAATTTAGCGCTCTGACACATGTATGGAGATACAGGAGTTATAAATAGTTCTTCATTACAATATGTCTGAAATTCTGCTCTGCATGTATAAGAGGAAGGGAAGAAAAACAGACTGAAAAACCCATAAAGTTGGCTTTCCCCTCAAGGGAGATTCTAATCTCTGTTCTATATTTTCAGTCATCAAAGAAACTGGTTCCTCGTATTGCCTTCATGATGTCAGTCATGGATATTTATTTATCTATTAATGTATTACTTGGCTTTGGGACAGCGCAGTGACCTAGAAGTGAAGACCCTTGCCTCCCACTTGGAAGGTTGAGAGTTCAATTCTAGGCAGCGACAGATGTTTCTCTATCAGGGTGCAAAGAGAAAATATCTGCTGTGAACTCTGTGTAGGTGTCAGGAAGGGCATCCAGCCAGTAAACGCTCAACTCCATCAGTTGCCCCAACTCCACAAAGGGATCAAAGAAAAGAAATGTATTACATAGCTTTATGTACCATTCCTTTCTGCCGGAGAAATTTTGAGAATAGCATTTTTGGAAGTAGTTTGCCACTGTTTTCTTCTTGGTGAAGAGAGAAGAACTGGCCCAAGGTGACACAACAGCTTTGTGCCTAAGGCAGAACAAAACTCACAGTCATGCCAGATGCTCTAATCTAATGCCTAACCACTGCACTAAACTATCTCTTTAAAAATATTTCAAGATTGCTTGAATATTAGTCAACCAAAGTACTAGGTTCTTCAAAAGAGCTCAGTGTTGAACTGTGTGTGTGGGGGGGGTCCTTGATGCTGTCTGAGCTTGGTGGCTTTCTTGCTGACATTTCATTATCAAATGAGGCAACATCATCAGTGCACTGATAACGTTACCCAGTTTGGCAATGAAACATCTGCAAGAAAGCCAAGCTCGAAAACAAAAGGAAGAAAGAGAATAAGGAAAATAATAATAATAAAGATAACAAAATAATAACAAAAGAAAACCACCAAGCTCACAGAACACCAAGGACCCAAGAATTCTTCTTGTTGTTGTTGTTTTTTTTGCAGTTCTGAAATGCTGACAGGCAAAGATTTGTCTTTCCTTACGTTTTGTTCTACTAAATCATCTCAACACAACACCTGTTCTATATTCTCAAGGTCTATTAGTTCAAATTATACCCCTTTTAGCCAAACCCAGATAAACTAATCCTATTTTGTCGTAAACCTGAGGAGACGTAATCAGTTTGCAAACACTTCTTGTTCTGTACCAGCCTGCTACCGGCCTTGCAGAAAGGCAACCCCTGTACAAACGGCAGAGGCTGGAAAGCGTCTGAGGCTGGAAAACGTCTGCCAAGTTTATTACACAAACAAACAACAAAACATGAAACAAGATACCGGAGCTTTGATCCTCAAACGGAGCGGTTGCTTTCAGCAACCAGCCCTTCCCCAAACACTCCCTTTATTAGAGTTCAGGGCGTGGCCTCCCTGTGCCTCCTTCCGAGAAGTCCCACAGCCTTTCTCTGCTTGCTCCTGCTTGACTGCCTCCTGCGTCGGGCGTCCTTGAACAGGGCCAGCTGTGGGTCATCATCATCCGCACTGTCGGGCTTGCGCAGCTGAGTCTCCACCAAGTAAGAGGGCCCTGGCTGGGGGCTCTGCGAAGCCTCCAAGCCATCATCAGCAAGTTCGTCTTCAACACCCTCCTCCTCCCCCTCGTCTGAGTCATCCGAGTCATCCGACCCAGCTGCCGGACCCACAGGCTGACCCTGAATCACAACACTTCTTTCGTCTCTGCAGGGAACCAACAGAAACTAAACAGATCAATTACAGTATGTCACATTATCAATGTTCCAGCGGCTAAGAACACCAATCTCTTTTTGAATCCACATAGAAATTCAATGAGGGATTCAATCAAATTTATATTTACAAGATAACCTTTACACGGGGACCCCTGAAGCTCTTAGCAAAGTCAATATTAAACAAAATCCCCCACCACTGTGGTCAATGCAGAAAGAGTAAACCAAAGTCAAATGGGGAAAGATAATTTCATATTTGGAAATGGATTTTAATTCAGTGTAATTCATTTTTTATTTGCAACCTGTCATACAGTGTACGGCAAGAGTTTTGCTAGATGACATTACAATATATACTTTAATCAGTCAAAAAGCAGCGAGTTTCTGGCAAGGAAGAGGTAGGTTATTCATATGCTATTCACAAAAAGAGCAAGATTAAAAAAAGAGGAATGTGAAATCTCTTTTTCTCAAGACGCTGCCCTCCCTCCCCCACGAAACAAAGATTTTTTTCAAACCTGAGAAAATGAAAAAGAACATTTATTGTCTTTTTCCTGATTTAGGAAAAACACCCGAGCAAGGCTTGAATTAAGGGGCTTTTGCCCCAATGGGAAATTGAATCGTGGTTGCTGAATGTGATAAGAATAATCAGTGATGGAACAAAAATACCCATGAGAAGAAAGGGAATACCTTGCAACTGGGTTCACCCCTCTGCGTGGAATCACAACAGCAATAGCACTTAGACTTATATACCACTTCACAGTGCTTTACAGCCCTCTCTAAGCGGTTTACAGAGTCAGCATATTGCACCCAACAATCTGGGTCCTCATTTTACTGACCTCGGAAAGATGGAAGGCTGAGTCAACCTTGAGCTGGTGAGGATCGAACTCCTGGCAGTCAGTAGAGTTAGCCTGCAGTATTGCATTCTAACCACTGTGCCATCACAGGTCTTTGGAAGGATGCCTTCTCTGTCATGGGGCCACCTTTGTTGGACCTGGGAAGGCAACGAAGACCTGGGCTTTCCCCCCAGGCACTGGAGCCAGGATGTTAATACAGCTGGTATGGAGTTGTTGGTGAATGGATATGAGGTTATTTTTTCTTCTTCAGGCCCTCAACCTAGTTCAGGGGTAGGCAACCTCGGCTCTTTTATGACTCGTGGACTTCAACTCCCAGAATTCCTGAGTCAACTATGCTGACTCAGGAATTCTGGGAGTTGAAGTCAATGAGTCATAAAAGAGCCGAGGTTGTCTACCCTTGACCTAGTTTATTGTTGTAATAGGTTGTTGTATTGGTATCTTTACTTTGCTCGTCATCCAGTATTCCTTTTGGTAGGTGGATAGCTACATACTTTTGTTTAATAAGTAAATCCATAAATAATACCTTTCATACATAGCCCTTTGATAAATAACCCTTTGGTTATTTAAATATATGTTGGATAAAGGTGTAAGAAAGACTTGTGAGATTAGAGGTGCACTGACTGAAGATGTGAATGTATACATCCTTTGGCATGCAGATATTATCATATTTCTGGCTGAGAACATGAATGATTTGCAGCAAATGTTAGATGGATTATATGATACAACAAACAATGAATACGGATGCAGAAATTACATTGTACCAAAGGTGTTGTTTATGGATTTATTTATTAAACAAATGTATACAGTTCAAATTTCCTGACAGTTAGAACAATTAATCAGTGGGAATGGCTTGCCTTCAGAAGTTGTGGGTGCTCCATCACTGGAGACTTTTAAGAAGAGACTGGACATCTACTTGTCTGGAGTGGTATAGGGTCTTCAGCTTGAGAAGGGGATTGAACTAGAAGATCTCCAACGTCGCTTCCAACTCTGTTATTCTGTTAAACTCAACTTTGTTTGAGCCATGGTGGTACAGCAGTTAGAATACAGCATTGCAGACTATTTCTGCTGATTGCCAGAAGTTGGATTCCAACTGGCTCAAGGTTGACTCAGCCTTCCATCCTTCTGCGGTCGGTAAAATGAGGACCCAGAGTGTTAGGGGCAATAGTCTCGTCATGAAATTTCAGATTGGCTCAAAGGTGCTTTTTCAAAAGGCAACTGGACTTTGTTTTTCCTTGAAGACGTTCCCCTTCTCATCAAAGAAGATTCTGAAGTTCTGATTGAAGTTTCTTGGATGAGAAGTGAAACATCTTCAAGTAAAAAAACAAAGTCCAGTTGCCTTTTGGAAAAGCACCTTTGGGGCAACCATGACCTGGATGACTGAGAATCTCCATAGAAATTTCAGATTGTTCGTTGACTGCCAAACATTTATCACATAATCAAATATGCTAATTATCCTCCCCCTGCCCCCCAAAAAAACTCTAAAACATGGCATCATGGAAAATTTTGATGGCCCTGATAACTCATAATTCTTTTTCTTTAGAACACCATGAGCCACTTCCTTCTTTAGAAAATTTACTTCCAGAAATGACAAACTGCCCCTGGAGCACGGGAGGAGACTATTGTCTGTAGAAGACAGAATGTTCCAAGGCAACATTTCGTCCCCGGAACAGAGAGTTCCACAACCTTGATTAATAATAAAAGTAAGACATCTCCATAGACTTTCCCATTGTGTTCAACAATTAATGATTCTAACATTTCAACTGATTAAAAAAAATCCAATTTTGATTTTGAGTGCCAATTTTGTTCTTACTATACCTCACAGCATTGTACATTTTTCTTCTTCTGTCTTTCTGATCTTATCATTCATGGGTGATCTTATCGTTCATGGGTGTTCTTCCTGACAGTTAGAACAATTAACCAGTGGAACAACCTGCCTCCGGAAGGTGTGAATACTCCAACACTTTTAAGAAGAGACTGGACAGCCATTTGTCTGAAATGGTATAGCATTTCCTGCCTGAGCAGGGGGTTGGACTAGATGACCTCCAAGGTCCCATCCAACTTTACTATTATAATTATGCTTATGAAAAGTCTTGTGGTGTAGTTAATCTACGTGTTGTTAAACAAGGACTATAGTAGAATCTATCAGGTCACTGGGCTCAATGGAGGAGAATATGAAAACCTTCATTTGAGGTTATATGAGTGCCCCATCATATTATTTCAGTTAATGAATGCAAAAGTCCGACTAACGGCACCAAAGTAACTTTATTAAGTCTAGTGAAAAGAAGGACCAGGGGTGACATGATAGCAGTCTTCCAATACTTCACTGGAGTTTTTTAAGAAGAGACTGGACAGTCACTTGTCTGAGATAGTATAGGTTCTCCTGCTTGAGTGGGGGGCTGGACTAGAAGACCTCCAAGGTCCCTTCCAGCTCTATTCTATTCTACTTGAAGGACTGCCACAAGGAAGAGGGGGCCAACTTACTTACCAAACCACCTGAAGGTAGGACAAGAAGCAACGGATGGAAACTAACCAAGGGGAGAAACAACCTAGAACTAAGGAGAAAATTCCTAACAGTGAGAACAATTAACCAGTGGAATAACTTGCCTTCGGAAGTTGTGGGTGCCCCATCACTGGAGACTTTTAAGAAGAGACTGGACAGCTATTTATCAGAAATAGTATAGGTCTCCTGCAAGAGCAGTGTTTGGACTAGTTAACCTCCAAGATCTGTTCCATCTCTGTTACTGTTGCACCCTGTTCGTTTGGTGCAATAAGTAAAAGCACCAGGTAGAAACCAGGAGACTGTGAGTTCGAGTGCTACCTTAGGTATGAAGTGACTCTGGGTCAACCACTTTCTCTTAGCCCAGGAAGAAGTTAATGGTAAACCACATGTGATAATGCTATCCTCAAAATTGCCAGGAGTCAAGACTGAATTGAAGACACACAATTACTCCACAGTGGCTCTGAAAAGTTTTTTTGTGTTTTGGATGGATGGATGGATGGATGGATGGATGGATGAGTCAATGGATGGACAGAACAATAGGACAGATAGACAGTTATTGAGAAATGCAGATTCCTTTTATAAAATCCTCTCCTTTTTAACCTTTGGCTGTTATTTTTTCTCCTTGCATTTGCCTGCTTTTTATCTCATTTTTTGCCAGTTAATTTTGTTTGATGTTTGCTGATTTTCATAAACATATTTCACTAGCTGAACAGAATGCTATTTGTGTTTGCTCTGATCTGAATATTTGAAGGCTGTGGGAGCCAATTAAATAGGAAATGACAATAAATTTCCCAATTATTGCATTTATTTTTATCTTGTGTCATCTATGTAGGTGTATGACTGGGTCTCTATCATCTGTCTGTGTCTGTCTGTCTGTCTGTCTGTCTGTCTGTCTGTCTGTCTGTCTATCTATCTATCTATCTATCTATCTATCTATCTATCTATCTATCTATCTATCTATCTATCTATCATCTATCATCTATCTTCTATCTATTGTCACTACGGATTACCATATAGTGAATTTTCTTTGCATTTCTTTTTATTTATTTGATATTTATACCCTATCATAAGTGCTTCTGGATAGCATACGTGATTATGCACCTATATTTTAGTGGCAGTTTTAAAAGCCCATCTTTTGTCATCTTTCAAAATGGATCGCTTTATTTTGAAATAAAGTCAAGCAAACCTGCTTTATAGGAATATTCTAAATAAAAAGAAATCAAATCAACAAGCAGGTTCCCAGACATCATCTATTATTATTATTATTATTATTATTATTATTATTATTATTATTATTATTATTATTATTATTATTATTATTATTATTATTATTATTATTATTATTATTATTATTATTATTATTTATTGATTATTATTATTATTATTACTATTACTATTACTATTATTACTATTATTTCTTCTTCTTCTTCTTCTTCTTCTTCTTCTTCTTCTTCTCCTCCTCCTCCTCCTCCTCCTCCTCCTCCTCCTCCTCCTCCTCCTCCTCCTCCTACACAGCTATCTGTTGTTGAAAATGTATATCTGATCTGTTTTTTATTCCTCTATGTGTGAAATTATGTTGTTATCTTCTTTATTCATTACAAGATTTTACCATGGCTCAAAGTAGCTATTCTGTAATAGCTGTATGGACAGAAAAATGTGACAGCCAATTAAGAATGAACAAGTACTAGAACATATGCATTGTCTCTAGCGTGGAACAAAACAGCCTTAATTCAAAGTAATCCATCAAAATGTCTCATGGTTGTATTCCAGAAGAATACTTGAAAATAGCATGAATGCTCCTTGTTCTGAGTTAGACAAAACTGGAACTCCTTGAGGTGGTCCCATTCAAAACAAAAGGAATTCACTCAGTTTGCTCATTTTTTAGCTGAGGTTCATAAAGGAGTTGCTCCTACCCTATGAAGAGGCAGAAAAAAAAAGCCAACAGGATGATTTTTAATTTTTTTTTAAAATCAGACATGAAGTTTTGGGAGTTAGGGAAACAAAGCTATTGTCTCAACCACTGAAAAATCGATTGGTTTAAGTTGCAACGTTACTAGGCAGACACATCCTCTTCTCGCTTAAACAAAATATACTTTCGGTTATTTAATAAAGCCTAAAGTGTGGAATCCATTCATTGACAGGAGAAAACAGCTAATGTTTCAACAATGCATGCTGCATCTGGCAGGCATAAATTATATTGCTTTGGGCTGTATCCTTTTGGTTTTCAAAGCATTTTTTTTTAAAAAAAAACCTCCCCTTGACCAAAGTTTCTCTACCTATATAGACACTTTGTCTACATATCATGATGATGTAATAGCTTGTTTTCAATAGCCAGGAAGGGAGGGAGGGAGGGAAGAAGGGGAAGGAGAGAAAGGGAGGGAAAGGGAAGGTAGGTATGTAGGAAGGAAGGAAGGGAGAGAGGGGAAGAGGAGGGAGGGAGAGAAGGAAGGAAGGAGGGAGGGGAAGAAGAGAAAGGGAGGGAAAGGGAGCATTTGAATAAGTAGTGGATATATATGATGTATAAGTAGCTTGTAGTTATTTTATTGAGAGTTAAAGTGCGATAGAATTTAATATTTTATTGTTGTTTGCATATTTTAGATTATGTTTGCTTGTATTTTTATACCCTGTATTTAGCTCTGGGAAGTCAGGGAGGGGGGAGGGGAGGGGAGGGTTGGGGAGAGGGGAGGGGGAGGGAGGGGGGGTTGTATTCAAAAATGTATTGTAAAACTTTTCAATTAAAAAAAGAGAGAAAGGGAGGGAGGGGAAGAGAAGAAGAAAGGAAAGAAGGGAGGGAGGGGGGAAGGGAAGGGAGGGAGGATTGTTCGTACTTGTTAAATTCCAACAACTTGAAATATATCCTAATGGAATATGCAACATTTGAGGCAAAAGATCTCTTTTCTGTGAAGTCATTTTCATTTATTTAAATGGTAGAGATACCGCTGTTCGTGCCTGCTCCATCAAAGGCAACGAAGAAGCCTCAGATCTCTCTCATCACCGCTTTTAGTTGTATTTTAATGTAATTTGCTGGATATTGTGATTGGGTACCACTTCTAAGCACTACTTATATACATCAGAAAGATCGCTGTCTCGGCAGCGCGACTGAACTCAAAAGCCAAAAGAGCTACAGGCTGAATGTAAGATGATCTATCTTAATCTGGGAAGCTAAATTAAGCAGCCCTCTCACCAAGCAGAAGTCAGTCAGATATTCAGCAGCAATTGTCTACAGCTGGAGTCCCCCACTGCATTGTCTGCCGACAACTTCCTTGGCTTCTGCCGGTATGCTTGTCCCATTTGACTTTGTTAAAAATGCTTTCAATTTATTTTAAAAAAAAATCAGGAAGCTGGGCGGCTACAGAACAAGGGCCAGCAGCTTTATACAGAATAACGGAGTTGGAAGGGACGGCTTGCCTCCAGAAATTATGGGTGCTCCATCACTGGAGGTTTTAAACAAGAGGTTGGACAACCATTTGTCTGAAATTATATAGGCTCTCCTGCTTGAACAGGGGGTTTCCAAATCTGCTATTCTGTTAATTCTCCTCTTATAGAAGCCAGGAACTCTTGAACCCTCCCAGCCTCGCAAGAGAATGGCGTTTTAAGGCCATCAATACCAACAGGTGAGGGCGTTCCAGTACTGCTCCCAAAATTACACCTCCTAGGGCAGGGGTCTTCAAACTTGGCCCTTTTATGACTTGTGGACTTCAGGAGGAATTCTGGGAGTTGAAGTCCACAAGTCATAAAAGGGCCAAGTTTGAAGACCCCTGCCCTAGGGGGTTTGGTTAGAGATGTTGCTAGGTAACAGTATGGCTGCCATATTTGCAAGATCCTTGCCTCCCCTTTCTTACTGAATACCACCTATAACAGGGGTGGGGAACCTCGGCTCTTTTATGACTCGTGGACTTCAACTCCCAGAATTCCTGTGCCAGCATGGCTCAGCCTGGAAACCTTTCCCTTTCTCCTCAGCATGGCTGGCTCAGGAATTCTGGGAGTTGAAGTCCACGAGTCATAAAAGAGCCCAAGGTTGCCTACCCCTGGCCTATAGGAAGATCAAAAGCTTTTGTGTGTGTGTGTGTGTGTGTGTGTAAATCAGAGGTATATACTCTTTAAATAAGAATACAAGTGGAATGTAACAGAAAGCCAGTCATTTAATGAGGAGAAGAGACAGGAACCCCTTTTTTCACCCAGTGTCAAAGCAAAGAAGATTTAGAGTTAATTTTCTTTGACATTACTGTGCTGATCCTCGTTGGTTTTCCTTTCTTCGGGTTTTTGCAGTAGGCTTTGGTTTAAAGTGGAGAATATCGGAAAGCTGTTGGCGTTAATTTTTTTCTCTCTCTCCCTGCAACATATTTAAGATGTGCCGTCCAAAACCTTGTTGTCATGGACACTGTTGATTAATAAGATTTGAAGAACTGTGTTGATTTGTAATTAACACCTCTGTTAAAAATAGAAGGTATTTCATTTATTTTATTTAGTGAAGACTCCAGTGAAGAATGTTTTTTTTATTATTATTTCAAAAGACTTGGGGGGGGAGAAAATAATCATAATCATAATAGTAAAGTTGGAAGGGACCTTGGAGGTCATCTAGTCCAACCCCCTGCTCAGGCAGGAAACCCTATACCATTTCAGACAAATGGCTGTCCGGTCTCTTCTTAAAAACTTCCCGTGTTGGAGCATTCACCGCTTCTGGAGGCAGGTAGTTCCACTGGTTAATCGTTGACTTATGTAATTCTTTTAACAACAATTCGAATCATGCTCAGTGCACAATTCATCTAACCAGGTGTTGTTGTACTTATACGGGCTAATAATGGAAACATGGTAAAGCTATTAGTCTTCTTTGACCATGGGATAGAGGACTGAGCCATTCATGTTATGCAAAACATAAATTCCTAGTTTCTAATAACATATGAGGAACTGGGGGAAAAAGCAAAACCCAAAGATCCTGAGCATCTTCTGGAATATGATCAATTCTCTAGAATTAACAGATAAATGCATAAGAAATGCTAATAGCAATATCAGAAGTATGGAGTGTGTGTGTGTGTGTGTGTGTGGCCAGTGGTTAGATTGCAGTATTGCAGGCAAACTCTGCCCACTGCCAGCAGTTCAATCCTCATCAGCTCAAGGTTGACTCAGCCCTCCATCCTTCTGAAGCTGGTAAAGTGAGGACCCAGATTTTTTGGGGGGCAATATGTTTTTTTTAATCCCATTTATATCCCACCCTTCTCCGAAGACTCAGGGCGGCTTACAATCTAAAGCACAAATCAATGTGCTTAGCAATAGCCTTCATTCTATGTATATGCCTGCTTATTATTAGGGCTTTTGCCCCCCCCAAGCGGCATTATTACAAAGTCAGCTTATTGCCCCCAACAATCTGGGTCCTCATTTTACCTACCTCAGAAGGATGGAAGGCTGAGTCAACCTTGAGCCTGGTGGGACTCGAACCTGCACTAATTGCAGGCAGCTGGTGTTACTTAAGGAGGCATTAGTCCACTGCTGACTCTGCAAACCACTCAGAGAGGGCTATAAAGCACTATGAAGTGGTATATAAGTCAAAGTGCTCTTGCTATATCATTAAGAAAGTAAGCATACATATGCTTTTATATGCAAATGCTATGTTTTTAGTTTCAGAATCAGAATAATAATAGGATTGCGTAAGTGGAGAGAACCTTACACTCAACCTTGCCAACTTCCTACTTGATGCTGGATTTGCTAGGACCTTTCTAACACCCAGCTTCAGTCTGAAGATGTCCAACAAAGGAGAATTCGCTACTTCATAGAGCAATACGATTCATTGTCTGACAGCTCAGACAGTTTCTTCTGATGTTTAGCTTGACTCACGTTCCCTACAATGTTAACTTATTGAGTCTAATTCTGCCCCCTGGGACAACTGAGAATAAATTAACTCCCTCTTGATGACAACCCTTTCGGATATCTAAAGATTGCTCTTGTAGCTGATCTACGTTGTCTGTTCTGTAGGCTGAAGACACCCGGATACTTTAATTGCTCCTCAAAGGAGAATGGGAATTAGCAGATTGCATAGACTTGAAAATTAGTGAATCGAAGACCAACAGCGGAGCAAAATGCAAGTCAGATATAAATGGTGAAAAGGGGGAACAAGCAGGTGAATTTGGGATATTTGATGGAACGCTTAGTCAAAACAGGGAGTTGGGTGGAGACATGTTATACTGAACAAGTATTAGCGGAAAGAAAAGAGGGGCTCAACTTATTTTCCAAAGCACCAGAAGGCAAGGCAAGAAACAATGGAGGGAAAACTAATCTAGGAGAGAAGCAACCTGGAATTAAGGAGAAACTTCCCAACAGTGAGAACAATTAACCAGTGGAACAGCTTGCCATCAGAAGTTGTGGGTGCTTCATCACTGGAGGCTTTTAAGAAGAGACTGGAGAGCCACTTGTCTCAAATTGTATAGGGTGTCCTGCTTGAGCAGGGGATTGGACTAGAAGACCTCCAAGGTCCCTTTCAGCTCTATTCTGATTGAATGAGGGGAATCCATGTTTTTGAAAAAGCACAGGTTTCAAGCTGATTTACAAACTGATGCATTTGTAGCTAGATTTGAAGAAACCTGTATTAGAATGGAACAGAGCAGGGCAGAACTGGAAGGAACCCTGGAGGTCTTCTAGTCCAGCCCCCTGCTCAAGCAGGAGAACCTACACCAACTCAGACAGGTGATTAATATGAGTATGGGGCAAAAATCAGAGTTTGCAATGTCAGAATTGGGCCAGAACATCTAGCCAAGATGATCACTCTCAAATGGAATGGAGAAGTTTGTGTTATACAACAAAACTAAACATTTATATTTAGCCCTCCACGTACTCAATGCTATTTTGTGTGACGTTTTGTTAAAATAAACTTAATTTCTTTCCCTTCTGAGAACAATTTGTACCATTCAAAATGGAGTCTTGGGTGCTCTTAGATGCTTAGTAGTTTGCTTGCAGACATTTCACTACCCAGCTAAGGATCATCATCAGTGCACTAGGACTAGCAGAGATGATGTTACCTAGTTAGGTAATGAAATGTCTGCAAGTAAAGTACCAAGCTAAAGAGAGCATCAAGAGAGTCTAGGATGACTCGCCGTGGGCAACTCACCACCGAATAACTTGCCGTGGCCAACTCACCGTAGGACAGTTCCATGCTGTATTAATCATTTCATTCAGTTACTTTTATTATATTAGTGACCCTTTTTTGTCAAAATTATTGTAACTCTTGTATTTCTGGATGTTGTGACTCAGGGTCAGCCGGTGGGTTCGGCACCCGTCTCAGATGTATCGGATGACTCAGATGAGGGGGAGGAGGTGTGTGTGGGTGACGAACCGGCTGATGATGGCTTGCAGGCTTGGCAGAGCTCCCAGCCGGGGCCCTCTTCTCAGCTGCGTGAGCCCGATAGTGCGGAGGATGATGACCCACAGCTGGCCCTGTTCAAGGACGCCCGACGCAGGAGGCAGTCGAGCAGGAACAAACAAAGAAAGGCTGTGGGACTCCTCGGGAGGAGGCACAGGGAGACCACGCCCTGAACTCTAAATAAAAGGAGTGTTTGGGGAGGGGCTGGTTGCTGAAAGCAACCCTTCCGCTTGAGGATTCAAGTTCCCGTGTTTTTGTTTCTTGTTCTGTTAATTGACTAATAAATCTTGGCAGACGCCTTTCAGCTTTGGACGCTCTCCAGTCTCTACTATCTGAATAGGGGTTTGCCTTATTACAAGGCCGGTAGCAGGCTGGTTCAGAACACTGGATTGACTTTATTTTATTATTATTGGCCACAATTCCATTGACATTAATTTAACGTTTTGTATTTGTTGAATGTTGTCCTGCAGTCGCTTGTCCCTCCACAAGTTGGCCATAACGAGTTGTCCCCTTTCGCACTAAGGACCCCACATTTTTCATTGCTGCTGACCCCAGTGTGCAAAAGGTTGATGGGGAAAATCCCTGTCTTGAGCAACTATAGAAAAATTACTCCCTCTGTCAGAGAAATTCAAAGGATTTTTCTTTTTGGCCATACCTCCAGGAGGCATAATCTATCTCACAAGAAGTCATCAAGGATGGGCTGAAGAAACTCTTTTAACTGCTAGGAAGGCCACAGAGCTTGCTTTACAGAGGACAATTCTTTATTTGAAGGCACTTGGTCCAGCCCATGTAGACTAAAAAAAAGGGGGGGGGCAAAAACCATGGTGGTGCAGTGGTTAGAATTCAGTATTGCAGTTAACTCTGCCCACAGCTAGCAGTTCGACTCTCAGTGGCTCCAGGTCGACACAGACTTCCACCTTTGCGAGGACAGTCAAATGAGGACCCAGATTGTTGGGGACGATATGCTGACTCAGTAAACCGCTTAGAAAAGGCTGTAAAGTACTATGAAGTGGTATATACTCCCGTGTAATACCTCTTCTCCGCGAGCTGCATTGGCTTCCGGTTGCCCTCCGGGTGAGATTCAAGGTGCTGGTAATGACCTATAAAGCCCTAAATGGCTTGGGTCCGGATTATCTAAGGGAACACCTGCTGCCGGCATCAACTTCCCATCGTCCTGTGAGCTCCCACAGGGAGGGCCTTCTCAGGGTGCTGCCGGTTAAGGATTGCCGGCGGGTTATTCCCAGGGGAAGAGCGTTCTCTGTGGGCACGCCGGCCCTATGGAACCAACTTCCCACGGAACTTAGGACTGCCCCCGAGCTTCGTTCATTTCACCGGAACCTGAAAACTTGGCTCTTCGAGCTGTCTGGCCCAGACTGAGGGGTTTTCATTTTTAATTGGGTTTTAGTTTTAAATTTCGGGGACTTGAATTAATTAATTGTTTTAACTGATTTTAAATTTTGTATGTTATGCTTTTAATTTTCTCTGTAAACCGCCCTGAGTCCTACGGGAGTAGGGCGGTATATAAATTTAATAAATAAATAAACAAATAAAATATAAGTCTAAAAGCTATTGGTATTCAACTCCCTAGCAGTAGCAGCGTTCCTTCCCCAGGCTGAGAGGGATTATATTTTCATTTACATGAAAGCAGTTGCTGCCAAATTTGCATTTATCCATACAAATCTGCAAATTGCCATCAAATCTGTGTCCTCTTTTACGTACACTTTTGATGCTGTATTGTTTCTTTTGAGGGGTAATGGGGGAAAAAAAGATTCTTCCTTAAAAGGACCAGTAGCCACTATTTTACAAATGCTGGGTCAAAGAAAGGATATGGATCCTGTGGTGCTCCAGATGTTTCTAAATTCCAGTTGTGGCTCAGGAGTAATGAAAGTTGTACTTCCGCCACATTGAAAGGACCGCAATTGTGTGAAATCCTCGTCTAAATGAAGCTTGTTCTTCCCACTATAAGAAGTGTTGTAACCTCTTGGAAAATACAGCCATTTACCTCTATGTATAAGAAATTGAACGGCGTGTTAAATGTGGTTGGCAGGCATTCGGCAAGCTAAGCATAATTTTCAAGAACAACCTCCCCCCTATGCTTGAAAAGAAAAGTTTTCAATCAGTGTGTGCTCTAACATATGCCGTTGAAACACGGACACTAACCTCACAACGGATACAAAAGCTACGAGTGCTGCAAAGAGCCATGGAAAGATACACGCTCAGCATCACAAGACAAAATATAGAAAGACCTGCACATGGATTAGACAACAAATAAAAGTATACAATATCATCGAAAGAGTTAAAAGAATGGAAATGGAAATGGGCTGGTCACATAGAAAAAAGAAATAATGGCAGACAGACCAAGGCAGTCATAGAATGGATCCCACTTGATAAAAAAGCGTCCACGAAAGAGACCTAAAAGAAGATGGAATGATGACATCAGCAAGTATTTGGGGCCCAATTGGCAAAAGAAAGCTCAGGATCATATAGGCAGTGGTGGGATTCAACCGGTTCTCACCGGTTCAGCAGAATCGGTAGCCAAATCTTGCTTGAGTTTGGAGAACCAGCTTAATGCACAGGGCTTCCAAAAGTCCAATCTAAGCCTCGGAGGTCTGGAGGAGGCCTCCCAGGCCTAGAACGGCCTGCTGGAAGTGCATGGATGTCACTTCCAGAAGTCCGTTCTAGGCCTCAGAGGCCCAGGCCTGCATCCAATAAGAGAACCAGTTCTTCAGGTATTTGAATCCCACCACTGAATATAGGTTAGAAACACGCGGAAAAGGCCTTCATCCTGCAGTGGGTAGACAATGGCTAAAATGATGATGATGATGATGATGATGATGATGATGATGATGATGATGATGATGACCTCTGTGTATATATGAGTACATATACAGTATTCTGAGGGCAGAAATTATTTTACCATTACCTGAATCCATTTTCTGGATCCCAGTTACCATCACTCTTATATACTCTCTGATGAGCTATTCACAATTGCCTTACCATGTCTCCATAAAGCAGGGGTCTTCAAACTCGGCCCTTTTATGACTCATGGACTTCAACTCCCAGAATTCCTCAGCCAGCATGCCTGGCTGAGAAATTCTTGGAGTTGAAGTCCATGAGTCATAAAAGGGCCGAGTTTGAAGACCTCTGCCATAAAGTAAGGAAGTCTTTACATGCCATTCACCATCTCTGCTTTAAGCCTGTGTCTTTATCTTGTAAAGCAGACATGTCAAACACAAGGCCTGGGGGCCGTATCCGTCCCGCGAAGTGGTTTCATGTGGCCCACGAAGCCATCCTGGAAACAGTGAGGGAACGGCCCCCACTGCCTTGGCCCTGGCCCAGAGACCCTCCTTCTGCCAGAGACCCTCAGATCTGTCCCACTCCTGCCCAGGCCCCCATAGGCACCCTTGATGCGAACGATGTAGAGCTGGCCATGCCCACCTAGTAGGCCATATGCACTCTAGCCACGCCCACCCAGTAGCCACGCCCACCCTGGCCACACCCACATGCCCCCCCAGGGCAACCACAATGCTGATGCGGCCCTCAATGAAATTGAGTTTGACACCCCTGTTGTAAAGGAAACGCTTATCTCTTTTCAATGTCTGTTGGGTATACCTACATATTTTTTTTTAAAAAAGTGGTTTCTAGTCAATAATACTTGGTAAGTGAGATTTGTCCTTTCAGATTGGCAGCCCCTGTTGACTGGAACAATCCCAGTACTGAAACATTTGATTGATTGGTTCAAGACTGGATCCAAATTTAAACAAAAACTTGAGAATGTGTCCATGTGCAAGGAGGACTCATCTCTTATTTTCACCAATCTCACATGTAGAGGGAGGGAGGGAGGGAAGGAGGAAGGAAGGAAGGAAAAATGGGGAGTGAAGGAAAGGAGGGGAAGGGGCCTTAATGGCTTCATTCAAGGGTTTTCATATTTGGTCAATGTTATTTTATATGGCGTCAGTTGTTGTCATTTGATATTTTAGAAGATTGTCCTAGTTCACAGGTCTGCAACCCGCGGCTCCAGAGCCACATGTGGCTTTTTCAGCCATCTCCTGCGGCTCCCAGTCCTCTGCCATGTGTAGTCCAAAAAAAAAAGTGGGACTAAAAAAGTTCAACCAATCAATTCAAATATGCAGGGTAGGTGCATATCTCGCCTTGGCTCCACTCTTCAGTCAAACCCTGTTCTGCGCATGCGCGCATGTATGCACATGCGCACACATTTTTTGCGGCTCCCAGTTTTTCCTTTTGTGAGGGAACCGGTTCCGAGTGGCTCTTTCACTGTTTCAGGCTGCTGACCCCTGTCCTAGTTGCTTGCACTGGATTTTCTTCCAATAGTAAGTGAGGAAAGTAAATTACTTGTTTGCATATGTATGCAAGGGTGTTATGTATTATGGAACTTTCTTATTAGGGTACATTTCCCCTCCCTGCAAATCTGTGCAAACCACACATCTCTTATTCTTTATATTAAGAAAAGACATTTATCATGATCAGTTCTACATTTCTTGTTGCTTCTGAAATTAATCACATCAGCTGCACTCCGTTTTAGGAATTAATCTGTTGCAAATCAGCTGTATGCTGACGGTGTTACAAAGCAAGTACCATCACTGCACCTTGCAATGTAATCTGGCAATTATGAAAAGCCAGACAGAAACGCTGTTCAGCCACCAAGAAACAAAGGGAAAAGAAAATGTCCAAGCAAGATAAGTTGCAGAAAGAATGAAATAATTCATTTTAAGTAGCCGTCAGTTGCAAATCACCATGAGGAAATGATGCAACTGATCCGTACATTTTTGCTTCTAATTTATTCAGCTGTAACGGCAACCCACTCTATTTTATCAATTACATATTTGTCTTTAATTAGACAGCAAGAAATTTACAAGCTTTATGTAACTGTATGTAGAACATCACTGGAACCCCACTCTGTATTTGTTTTCTTTTTACAAAAAGAGGTTTATACTGTAGAGTAAAATGTACTGCAACAGAATGTAATGAATTGCAATAAATTCAATTTCCTTCTGGTTGCATTAGCTCATAAATAAATCTGCCGGCATTTTATTTTATCTGGTATTCAATTGCTGCAGTCTGAAAATGTAACTGGTAAAAAGGCTTTATTCTAGCAACGGAATGCGAAACCTTCAGCATGTGTCGTTCATGCTCATCTTATAAGAATAAAAATCTCTGAAAATACCTGGAAAAAAATGTTTATATTTCATTGGTTAGTTTGTGGTATATTAAAGGAACTGTGAAAAAAAAAAAGAATAAAGATCTCGAAAACAACATTTGCTCATTATGGTGTGATAGCTATGAGCAACTGAGAATTTGTAAGCTCTGTTTTGAAGCAAAATTGCAAATTCAGGTTCTGCTTGAGCCTGGTTTTAAATAAGCGACTTATGTCTCCGCAAAGAGATAATTAAGGGAATATTTCCCAAGGTATTGGAAGGAAAGAAAAAAAAGGATAACTAGACACAAGATCGACAGAGAATGAGGTGGCTGGATGGAGTGACTGAAGCAGAAGGCGTGAGCTTAAATGGACTCCAGAAGATGGTAGAGGACAGGAAGGCCTGGAGGAACATTGTCCATGGGGTCGCGATGGGTCGGACACGACTTCGCAACTAACAACAAGACACAAGATTGATGGACAAATTCACCATGGCTATGAGCGTCCCATCAGGAGACTTGAGAAACCAGGTTAGAGACAGATCATCATGAAGAAAATTTATCTATGTGGATGCTTGCACTTGACAGTGACTGGATCCCACATCATCAATCAAAGAGATAATATCAGCATGTTGTTTTTTTTTTGCTTTACTTTTGTTTAAACTTAATCTTATTTGAACATTCTACACTATAATGAGGATCATTATACAGCTTTATTTGGCTTGTAAGAATCTCCAAATTTTGAAATGCAGTTCTTGGCCCCAAATGCTGCATTCAACAGGGAAAATCAGTCTTAAACTTCAGGTATACAGTGGTCACAGTAGTGACAGCTCATATTTGTATTTTTTTTTTTTTTGATTGCTTCGAATCTCAGAAGGGTATGGCTGACTG